>NC_139243.1:31965491-32565491 GCF_977018435.1 Lepisma saccharinum | reverse complement strand
GTATAAATTTCATTATAATGTCATGTGGCCAAGATGGCAAGATAAAATTGAAATATTATGCATGGATACTGATAGTTTTATATATGAGATAGAAACAGAGGTTTCTACAAAGATTTGCTAGATATGAAAGAATATTTGATTTTAGCAACTATCCAGAAAAAACATCCATTAAATATTGTTAAAAATAAGATGGCCCTTGGAAAAATCAAAGATGAGGTAGCAGGTTCTTTAATATCAGAATTTGTTGGTCTAAGACCAAAAATGTATTGTATGAAAATAGATCGGGAAGAAGAAGAAGAAGAAATTAAAAGAGCTAAAGGTGTGAGGCAACCATGTACAAGAGAACTTACAATGGAAGATTTTAAAGAATGTTTTTGAAAAGAAAACAAGAAAGATGTCTGCATATCATTTTACTGACAAAATAGATGCTGTCTATGTGTCATTGAACAATAAAATAACCCTCGATGGCAATGACAATAAATTACAAATATTAGATTGTAACAACCATTTTAGAGAATATGGGTACCGTAATATAAGAAAACATTGTAATAAATGTAAATTAAAAAGTTTACATAAATATTAATATTTATTTTTATTCATGTTCTATATATTAATTCAAACATTTTTATTGAGCTTAAGGGTCTGAAGTAAGTAATAAAATAATAAAATTTTATATTCTGTTTTATTCTATTAAAATTGTTCTATCACTCTCTCATTCTTCATGTCATATACATATGACCTCTCTACTATTAATATAGCACTGCATATTGTATTTTCTGGTAGAGTTTCTTGAAACTCACATATTAACGTAATGTTTGTCCGATCATTTATAACTACCAATTTTCTTATTGATGCATTGATTAAAAACATTGGTCAGTGTTGCGTTTCTTATTTAAACACTGGACTGATTATATACACTATTTAATGTACACTGACACTGGACTACATTGGAATGGAGTCGACCACCGTGTAGCAATGTCTCTCGCTGTTCTCTCGTAGAGTGCGGGTATTTCCCGATATGTACCACGCCCTGCACAGTCTCCGAAGCAGAGTCTGCACTGTCCTGCCACCTAGTGGCGATATATATAATGAATACTTATGATATACTTATGATATACAAATTTTCACACATTGATAACACAAATAATAATACATACACTAATCTATCCCAAACATAGTCCCCCCCTTGATCGAGTCGATCAACAAAAGTACAACTAATGATCTACTGGAAGAGGCACTAGTTTGTTAACTGGACGTTTATAAGTTGAAGACGAAGTGCGAACAGTTGCAACACGCACTAGTCCATCCGCACCAGGATGCACTTGTTCAACTATAGCAAGTTTCCATGTAAGTGGAGGTAGGTGACCTTCCTTCACTAAGACCACTGTTCCTGGTTCCAAATTCTTCCTTTGGGTGTTCCACTTGGTCCTCTGCTGCAGGGAATGCAAGTAGTCCTTTGACCAACGTCCCATAGTTGTTGGTACATCTGCTGCAATCTCTGCCATCTGGATAAACTGGATTCTTTGATGTTAGTTAGACTAGGCTCAGGAAAACTAGTTAGGGGTGCACCAATAAGGAAATGGCCAGGGGTTATAAAACTGGGATCTGTAGGGTCATGTGACAATACTGTGAGGGGCCTTGAGTTAAGACAGGCTTCGATTTGAACTAAGAGTGTTTCAAGTTCTTCGAAAGTGAGAGCAGAGTTCCCTACGATTCTTCTCAGGTGATGCTTCATGGACTTCAGTCCTGCTTCACAAAGTTCAGCCATATTTGGGCTATTGGGTGGTAGAAAATGCCATTTGAATCCTTCCTGAGCTGCATGGTCTTCTAAAGACTTGTTGAAGTCTGATGATTGGAATAAATTCTTCAAGTCTTGTAATTCACGATTGGCACAGACGAAATTTCTTCCATTGTCGCTGTACAAGTTCAAACATTTTCCTCTACGTGCTGTAAATCTTCGCAAATCTGCATTCAATGACTTGGTGCTGAGATATCCGACCAATTCTAGGTGTATGGCCTTTGTGGCAAAGCATACAAATACTGCTACATATGCTTTCAGCCTTGATTTGCTTCTAGTGATTGACGGCTTGATGATAATTGGTCCAGCGTAATCAACTCCAGTGTTTAGAAATGCTCTAGTGGACTGTATTCTGGATGGTGGTAATTGTCCCATGAGTTGGTTGGAAATAGATGCCCTTAATTTGAAACAAATGAGGCACTTATGCAGAATAGCTCTGACCACTTGTCTGGCTCTTGGTATCCAGTACTCCTGTCGTAATGAAGATATAAGGAGTTGTGGTCCTGCATGTAATAACCTGTGGTGTTCTGAAAGAATGATCAATTCAGTTAAATGATGATTCGGTGGCAATATGATTTGATGTTTGCTATCATATGGTAGCTGCGAGTGTCTAAGTCTTCCTCCAACTCTGAGTACTTGCTTGTCATCGAGGAAAGGATGCAAGTCTGAAAGTTGACTATCCTTTGACACCTGACAGTTAAAAGACAATTCTCGTATTTCCTTGCCATAAACTTCGTGTTGCACGCTTCTAATGCAAGTATGCAACGCTGATCTTAAGTCACTTGTTGACAATGATCCTATGTGTTTCTCTTGTTTGTTCCTCGCATTGTGTAGAAATCTCAAACAATATGCAATCACTCTTTGAAGTTTCAATAACGACGAAAATCTGGTGATAAATTCTATTGTTGGTGCATTTGTGACTAGACTTACTGTAGTTGTTCTTTGTTCTTCAAGTCATCATCCCTTGAAGATGTTGGACTCGAAGGCCATGCTGTTGCTGGAAGTGATAGTCAATCAGGGCCATGAAACCACATTTGAGAGGTGTGTAGTGAGTCTACATTTGTCCCTCTGCTGATTAAATCTGCGGGGTTCTGTGCTGACACTACATGTTTCCAGTACTGAGGCTTAGAACATTCTTGAATTTGTGAAACGCTATTCGCTACAAAGGTTTTCCATCGTCTTGCAGGTGATGCGAGCCACGCCAGTACGATATTCGAATCGGTCCATAGATTGATTCTACTGACTTCCAATTGCAGTAGTTGTAACACCTTGTGTGTTAGTTTCGCCATCAACAAAGCAGTGCATAATTCAAGACGAGGAAGGGTGATCCTTCTTATAGGTGCCACACGCGAACGTGAACAAAGTAAATGTACAGTGGTTTCACCATTTTCATTTGTTGATCTAAGATACAAACAACAGCCATATGCAACTTGCGATGCATCTGAAAATCCGTGGAGTTGAATGTCAACCACTTTTCCTTGAACTAGCACTAATCTGTTAACTTGTATCTGATCAATGTTTGGTAACTGTTGAAACAAACGTTTCCACTCCATGTTGAGTTGATGTGGTAACTTATCGTCCCATTCCATGTTATGGAACCATAATTGTTGTAGAAATATCTTGTAAGAAATTACTATTGGACTCACTAGTCCCAAAGGATCAAAGATTGATGCGACAATAGAAGCTACTTGTCGTTTAGTGATGTTGTCTTCATAATATGACACTATCTCCTTGTTATTTACTTGCAATTTATCTGTTGCTGGTTCCCACGTGAGGCCTAAAGCCGTAACGCTTGCTCCCTTGTCGAACTGAAATGGTAGTTGCATTTCTCTATAAGTAGCTGGTACTGCTTCAAGAAGTTCTGGATGATTAGAACACCATTTCTTCAAAGTGAATCCTGCTGAATTCAGTAAATCGATTAGTTCTCCTTGCAATTGTCTAGCTTCTTCAATACTGTTAGCTCCGGTGAGGAGGTCATCAACGTAAACATCTCGTTGTAAAACTTTGGATGCATTCGGAAACTTGGTTGCTTCCTCTTCAGCTAACTGCTGCAATGTTTTGGTCGCCAAAAATGGTGATGATGCCAAACCAAATGTGACTCTTGTGAGCTCGAACGTTTGTACTGGCATTTCTGTAGATTTTCTCCAAAGTATGCGTTGAAACTTAGTGTCATCTGGATGAATCAGGATTTGTCTGAACATCTTCTCGGCGTCTGCCGTAAATACAACCTTGTGCGTTCTGAAGCGAAGAGCTATAGACTGCAGATCGTCATGTGTGGTTGGACCGACCATCAGTATATCGTTTAATGAGACTCCATTTGTTGTTTTTGCTGATGCATCAAAAACAATTCTGGTCTTCGTGTTGCTGCTGCTAGGTTTGAATACTGGATGATGTGGTAAATAGTATGACACGTCATCAGCTTCATTTGGATCTGGTTGTACTGGCTTCATGTGTCCCAACATTTCATACTCCTCGAGTATTCTGCTATACTCCTCCTTCAACTCTGGTTGTTGTTGAAACCTCTTCTCTAACTGATGTAATCTGAATAATGCCTGGTTGTATGAATGTCCTAGCTCTGTATGATCTGATCGAAATGGAAGACGAACAATGAAACGCCCTGTTTCATCTCTGGTGGTGTGTTGATTGAAGTGGTTTTCACAAGCTACTTCTTCAGCTGTTTTTGGTTTCGAGTACATTTCCTCCAACTCGAAAAAACGCCGTAATTGAGAATCCAAATTATCCTCCATGCGTACAAAACATGCTACTGTGGGTGTACTAGGTTCTACAGGCTGTTCCATCGGACCAACTAAAATCCAACCTAATTCAGTATTTTGAAGAAGTGGATAATTTTCATCTCTCGTTTGTCTTTCAGGAAGAAGTAAGTGCAAGTAAAGTTCCGATCCAAATAGTAGATCTATCCCTTCTGGTTTGTAGAAATCTGGATCTGCTAACTCAATGTCTGTTGGTAGGTTCCAATGTTCATGATGAATAACTTGAGAAGGTACGTTCCCTGTGTTGCGTGGGAGTATCAGACAAGTAAGTGAAGTCTGGAAGTCTGACACTCTTGAGCGCAGCTGAATGTTTACACTGTGCTTGGCTTCCGATGAAACATTATTGATTCCTCTGATTGGAATATGATTTTTCTGCTTTCGCAACTGTAGTCTCTGAACAAGATCTTCCTTGATGAAATTTGACTGAGACCCCCTGTCCAGTAGAGCTCTACATGTATGTGGCTGTCCCCTAGAATCGACGACTTCTACTAAAGCTGTTGATAGCAGAACGTATGATCTTGGTTTACTCTTAAATGTGCAGTATGAAGATTGTACTGAAGTTGTCCTTGCAGCTTTGTTCCTCGTGTCTGGTGAGTCATTCCTTGGTTGGTCTTGCCTTAGAGGACCTCCTCGTTTACCGCCTTCGTCTGGATGCAACAGTGAATTGTGTTTCAATCCACAGCGTCTACAATTACCTGAAGTACAGTTCCTAAAATTATGATTCGATCTGAGACAATTATAACAAAGTTTGTTGTTGCGCACTCACTCTTGTTTCTGCTTCAGACTGGCGCCTGCAAAAGACTTGCATGAATATAAGGAATGTGCTAATTTACAGAAATAGCATTGTGTATTTCTAGTTGTCAGGTAAGAATTTGACTGACGGATGTGTTTCTGTTTAGAGCTAACCTTGTGTTCATTGACATTTTTGTTTACGTGAACAGACTTAATTGATTCCAAAGCTTGACATTTTTGTTCTAGAAAGGTGAACAGTTCCTTTAGTGTAGGGAACGACTGATCGGTATGGCTTAATTCCCATTCCCTTTTTGTGTGAGAATCAAGTTGAGCCAAAAAATGATGTATCAAAATAACATCTTCTAACGGTGTTTGTAATTCAAGAGCTCGAAGAGCATTTAAGTTACTGGTGACGTCATTGATGAACTGACGGAATTCTGTGGCATTTTCCTTGTTAATTGCGTTCACATGCAAGATGTTATTGACTTGACTTGCTGCTATCAGTCGTTTATTCTCATACCTATCTTTCAACAATTGCCATGCAATATCGTAATTTGAATCGGTCATGGGCAAAGTATCGATAAGTGTCCTTGCTTCAGATTCTAATGATGAACGTAAGTAGTGGAATTTCTGTATTTTAGGAATATTGTCATTTGTGTGAATCATAGCCTGAAATGCATCTGAATATGCTAACCAATCCTGATAATTACCGTGAAACGTGGGTAAAGATACCGTGGGTAATTTGATGTGCTTGGTGCCTAATGATGAAGCATTGTTTACAACATCCGATCCATCTGTAGGTGCAGCTTGTGCTTGTTTATGTTTCTCTATAATGGATTCCATTTTACCCCGTACCTTATAGTAAACTTCTTCAAAATCCTCCCTATGAGGTTCATGATTCTCGTTTATATCTTCTACTTCTAAACGTGTTTGAACTTCATCATATTTATCCCACAAAGGTGTTCAATTCTGTAAACGGACCCTTACTTCTTGAACTTCCCCCCTATCTTCAAAGGCATTGACAAATGCTTGTGTTCGTGTTAACTGGCCCCTAAATCCAGCTCCCCTACGTATCAACACTCTTTTATCTTCTTCATCCATCGCGAAGGAAAGAGGGCAAGATATGTAGGAAATAGTACGTGAGGAAAGAGTAAACAAAATATGGTGCGAGCCTAGCTAACTACTGGCCTTGATCTGAAGCTTCCCTGGGTGTTGGCGATGACGTCACTTCAGCCGACAGCAGGATACTGTAGTGATGCTCGAAACTGTCCAAATTTATGATACTCAGTCGCGTGATGAGTTATAGTAATCGATAACTTATTGTCCACTGAATACTACCGTGTATAACTCTGTCTTATAACAAAACATTCGACGTACGCAGGATAACGATACAGAATGTCTGTTCAAACCACACACGTATCGGTTGTGATTGAAAATTACACGTAATACGTAATAAGTACTGTGACACGAAAAATTACTACGATTGAACACATAACATGCAACCGTATATTGACGTACGTACGAATGTCAGTACACATCTGTAACTGGAACACTGCATACAAAGTCACTTCGATACCGCGCGAAAACACTTGTTCTTTCCATGGCGGGCGAGTTGAGACGTTTGTTCTGATGCGTAATACGTCATATCTCACAGAGATTGTCCACTTTATAAACTAATCCGGTCCGGAGGACCATAAAATGTTGCGTTTCTTATTTAAACACTGGACTGATTATATACACTATTTAATGTACACTGACACTGGACTACATTGGAATGGAGTCGACCACCGTGTAGCAATGTCTCTCGCTGTTCTCTCGAACATTGTCGATGGCGCAGTGGTAGCGTCGTCGCCTTGTAATCAAGAGGTCCCGGGTTCGATACCCGGTTGAGGCACAAGTGGTTCGGATCCCACTTTAAACTGTAGGTCCAGTCCCGCTTAGCCTTACTGTACATAAAGTGGACTTAAAACAACATATCAATCAATCAATCGTACAGTGCGGGTATTTCCCGATATGTACCACGCCCTGCACAGTCTCCGAAGCAGAGTCTGCACTGTCCTGCCACCTAGTGGCGACAAGTATAATGAATACTTATGATATACAAATTTTCACACATTGATAACACAAATAATAATACATACACTAATCTATCCCAAACAGTCTGTGAAGAATGAACTCATCTGGATTATAATACATATCTATGTTTCCTTCAGTTACTCTTTTAAAAGCACTAAATGCTTCATATAACTTCAAATAATCTTGTTCTGCAATGTTAAAATTATAATTTTCACGAGGGAACACCTGATTTCTGCCATTCTTCAGATACACATTTTTAACTTTACAATTATCAAACTGGCTGCTATCCTTTTCCTGATTGTCATCTCTCCCTGTCTGAAACAACACAGCTACAAACTCTGGCATGTCGTATTGTAAAGATTGAAACTGATTAGTAATGTCAAATTCAAAGAAATTACCCTCTACCGGTTTCTGTATGCATTGATAAGTATAAAACTGTATCGGAATTTGACGATTTTTCAAAATGTTGGCTTTGTATTTGAGAGCATAATTTGACTCATATTCAACTATAGGCATTCGCAACTCCATAGACTGGATCACACATTTCGCAGCTTCTGGTAGACTAGACTCATTAGCTGTTCCATCTGCATTTAAAGTTTTGTGTCTCATGATGGCATTATGATCATTGGGTGCTCTGCGAAATATGACACTCAAACCACCTTTCCACATAATTTCTTTATAATCAGAGAAAAAGCCAAATAGCAATCTCATGGGGAACAGTACTGTGTGACTTTTTGCTTGCATTTTTGTTCCAGCTTCGAACCCACCAACTTTATAATATACACTCTCTGATTTGGATAGTTTCAATGTCCCCACTGTAGTGGATGTAATTCCAGGGCAATCAATACTGTCAATCACTGATCCATGCTTCCTAATTTCAATTTGAGAGAATAAGAATGGAGCAAAATTATCCATAAGTTTTACATTAGCAGTAGCTGGATATTCTTCACCATTACTTTGTTTTACAATATCAAATTTTATATACAGATCTGATCTATGTGGATGAATGAACCCGTCCCCTACCGTGATGTCATACTCTATCTCTTTGTTGGGCTGATTCAAATTTGCAAATGTCCTTCCGGTTTGGAGGGAAGGACTGTAATTCATAACTCTCAATATTTTCCGTCTTGGAATTTATTTATATATTTTAAATATTAATTTCTATTTTTGCAGTGCTATTAGCACCAGCAAAATCGATGATTTCATTTTTCTCATTTGTAATTGTTATCTCTATGTAAGTAACTTTATCAATAAAAACAGGGAAATAGACTGGTGGGATTGGGGAATAGAAGATGGGTTCCATAAATTCTGAATTTGGTTTAAATGTAGCAATGATACCTGTTTCTTTGTGACTACCAATCAAATTTTCTTCTGCTTTGATAATCATACCTTTGGCAATGTTGCAGTGAATATTTAATGTCTTTATAGCTAAGAATTTTGGTATTAATTTACCTATGTGCCTAATACCTGGTTCTAATTTGCTATTGTTCTCCTAGAAGTTACCCCATTGTAGATAGGTGTACTGTTTCATTGGTAGACACAATCTCCACTCTGTGCGTTACAGAGTTTTGAGATAGCAATACAGTGTTAGGAAGTTCAGATTGTAAAGTAGATAAGTTATACTGTCCGGGAGGAATACTAATTTTTTCATTACCTACTAATATAGTATTGTTGTAGGTAGTTACATTCGGAATCAGATACATACTGTAGAATGCTCTCAGAGCTATGGAGTTTGGATAGATAATATCATCGTGAAGATGTAGTTTCAAGACCGAAGTCACGCTGGAGAGATGAAAAATTCCAATATTTAATATATAATACAGCTTTTTGAAAATCTTTTATTTTGATGTTTAGTATTTTATTTAATATTCTGAGCATCGTAATGCAAATATTGCCACATATAATTTGATTGAAATCTTGAATACGATTGTCGTTGTAATAAACCTTAACATGTTTTAAGTAACGAATTAATTCTGTAGGCGGTACCCTCCGAAAGAATCGAAAATAAAAGCATTGTTATTTTGTTTGTAATAGCATATCCAGTGGGTACCAATGTTTTCGGACTTATCCAAATTGACGACACCACATTCTCGAGAATGGGGATTGCCTTTAGGGAGAGAATCAGACATGAAACCCCCCCTGAAGTGTTTAATTTTAAATATTTTATCTAAAGATTCAATGTCTTGGTTCGTGAGTGCTTCTTCTTTTTATTAATTTTTAAAGTGCTTTGGACTTGACACCAGTGCCTAATTTTTTCTCCATGGCAATATTATGACGCCTCTGCTCTTCTAGTTCTGCCTTATTCTTTTTTGAGTCGATAACAGTTTTGCAACAGCAGCACTACCAGCAGCTAAGCTTCACACTGACCCCAATGCTGCTAAATAGCTTGAATGCTGAATATGAATCCACCACTATCTGTTTTTTTCCTTGTATTTTGCAATCTTCTTAATTGTGGCGTACTGAGTAATAATTTCATTCCATTTCCATTTCTACACATTGTCTCTTCTTTTTTGATGTTTTTTAGTTAAAATTTAATTTATTTTTAAATTTTTAAGATTGTGATATGGTATTTCGTATACAACTCCTTTTGGCTTCATGTTGTTGTTATTATTTATTATTATTATTTTTCAGGGTATTTATATTTTATATTTATTTATTACAAACCCCACCCTAATTTTTGCTTTGTATTCATAGCAATAGTTGAACCCAATGCTGTTATTCTTTCACCTAAAGAAGCATCTCTGCTAGTTAATCTTCCAAATGCTGCATCTTCTAATTTTTCATCAGCCACATGACGATCATCCAGATCTTTGTGTGTGTTGTATGCAATGTCATGTTCTTTACAAGCTACGTCAAGAGGATTAATACCCCTGTCTCCTCTTTCTAACCTTTTTTCTAAGTTTTGTCCCCGGGCCTCAGTATTGGTAACAGGTACGTGTAATTCGAATTTAAGTATATTAATAATATCATTCACCAAACCTCGACCCTCTGATATATTCCAGAATTTAGGAGGTAAAGTATTGATAATTTTAATTAAGTATCCTATACCTTTGGGTTCGTTTACAATAAAATTAGCTAGTTTGTCATCATTTGTGATCATGTTTACAATGCCCATTTTGTCAATATGGAAGTTGTTGTTCCCAGCATTTTCTTATCCTGCTAAAACCAGCAATCTATCTATGAGTTTTCTAACATCGTTTACGCACACAAATTCTTTAGGTAAAGTATTGTATTGCTTGATACCACTACCGGTTTTAAGTTGGTTCCAGATGGGTTTGATCAGATTGTTGTATTTATCACCACTGCTCGATTTCACTCGCTTTTGACTGGCATCATTATTTTGGTACAGAGCATCAGAGAGTATCAAAATTTCAGAGTAAGTTTGATAATCATCTTCAGTAAAAATTTTTGGTTGTTTCTTAGCGATGAGCTCCCATAGCCCAACAGTACCAGGATATCTGGGCCAGCTATTTTTCCTGCCCAAATTAATTTTTATGTTGTCCCTTTCGAATGTTAGTTTAGATTTGCCAATTTCCCATACTACGCCTTCATTTGGTTTCCATAGTTGGATACAATCCAAATACTTCATCTTTTTCGAATTTTCCAGTACTTAGGTAATCCCTTGCCAGGGGACCCAACTCGATTTTATCTGCTTCTTCTATAGCTGCTGTAGCAGGTGGTTCCTTGAGTATCAGGGGTGCGTGAATGCTGGATAATGGCGTAGGAGGGAAATCTGCAAAATTTTTAGTAGTAAGAGGTACCAATTCATTGATGAGATTTTAATTTTGTTCCGTAACACCCATAATCTCTTTACCAAGACCACTAATTGCGTCAATAATAGTTTGGTCTTGACGTTTGTATTGTTCATAAAAGCCTCGATTCTCTGATTTCCAACCTTTGAAACGTTTGGACAAGTACTCTCGTAATTTCGAATTATCTTCAATTTTGTGTTTCGTCATATTTATTTTTTTCATTAACGTTAATTTATATCGTTTCAACGTTCAAAAAGTCGTTGATTTTATTTCTGAATTTACCATTGTAAGGTTTACGAGTCATGTCGATAGTGACAAATCCAAAATCGTCGCTGTTCCAATAAGATGAACAGAATTTTGAAAATTGGTTGTAATTTAAGTCTCCTCCCACATAATCATCGTATACATGTTTCAAGTTAGTATGATCTTAACGAAACAAACAAACTAAATTTCAATTATCTCGTAGTAATTGTTTGGGAATTTTGGATAAGTTTGAGCTAAATAAAAGCAGTCTATTTCTTTGTGACGACCCTGTGTAAAAAATTTCTAATTTCATTTTGATTTTCTAGAATAACATCATCAAACACCACAACAGAATTTTTCAAACATTGGTCTAGAGGTTTTATTGTTGATGCAAATGTAGCTATGTCCAGTCCCTCGTACAGCTTCATGAGTTGTTGGTATTTCGGTTGTTCTAAACTCTTTGAGAATATATACAAGTGTCTATTTTTCCAATCTAGCCAATTTGGAGCAAGCAAGAAATAATCAACCAGAAAAGTGGTTATTCACAACCGGATGGGCCTGCAATGAGGTATCTTATGTTATCAGGTAAAAGCTCTCTATTTCTATTATTAGTTTCCACTACCACTGGTGAACACTGTACCACATTCCATGTTGGTGTCAAAGAATCACCTGGTTTGCTTCTATACAACTTTTGTCTGGCAGACCAAACCATTTCACATACAATTGATTATTTTTCTTCTTCAATATTTTTTCGATTAGATATGTATCTGGATATTTTGTTTTACTGAGTTCCTCTTCATAGAATCTCCCTTTCAATATTTTGTTATGATTATCTATCTATTCTATGATATCGTATCAATCCCTAAGATTATATGTTTATTTTATAAAAGCCTCTGTGAATGCTTCATGTTGACCAGGGCATTCACTTGTTTTTCTCAGTTGCCTCAACCTCTGAGGCATGTAAACAATGCACAGTGTTGTGCTATGCAAACCTCCTGAGCTATTCAGGAAATAGGTAGTTTCTTCTGCCTATGGAGTCAGCGGTTTTCATAGTGGCAATTAAAAACACGATTCGGCATGGAGGAAGAGCTCCATGGCCTAGGGAATATAGAGGTGAGACAAGCTGAGATATGACTGACTTTGGATTGGGATTGAGGAGGGAGTAGAGGTTAGGAGAGCTGTGGAGCAGAAGTGAGACGACGTTCTGGTCAACCGATAGAGAAGCCAACAGAGGACTTAGTATATTTTTATTCATCGCAAATATCTTCATTCGTCAGATAGACAAGTAATTATTTTAAGACCCAGCCATGATTCAGGTTCAAAGGTTCAGAAAACCCAACGAGTGACCATTGTCTTTTCTAGTTGATTAGTTCCTAAATCTTATTTGTACCTTTCGTATTGCCAAGCGTCAACTCGTCGTGCCAATGACGAGTGCTCTCATCAGAGGATGAATGATGAATAGCTTACATCACCCAGCAATTAATTGCGAAGTGACTGTTCTGATCCCATCATTCTTTAGAATGATACGATATATGTATTTCTATTCCCTGGTAAAACGTGAACTGCAGTGAATAACTCCGTACTCCAATTTTTGGTGAATCATTTTTCGAATAACTGTTTAAATTTACTGACTCTTACCTGATCCCCTATTTTAAACTTTGGCTTCTTGGTAGCGTATGTATGTTTTTGACAATAAACGATAGAAATCAATCGTTGCTCATCAGACTTGGTTACCTCAGCATGTTTCATGTGAATAGTACTGTATACTGTATTATTGTAATTATGAACTAGCTCGGGTAAAATTTGCATCCACTTATAATTGCCCTGTAGAGTAAATTGTCTCCACATGCGATTTTTTAGTATCCTGTTGAATCGTTCCACTATACTAGCTTTCGGATCACTGTATGTAGAATAATGTTTAATATTATGTTGTTGCATTAACTTAGCAAATGTAGAATTGTAAAATTCCTTCCCTCTCTCTGTCTGTAAATTTTTTGGTATCCTATCACTAAATATCGACTTAAAAGCCTCTGTAACACAAGTACCAGTCTTGGATTTTAGGGGAACAGCCCACGCATATTTGCTAAATGTATCAATAACTGTAAGCATATATTTGTAACTATGATTTATCGTATCCAAATTTTTTAAAGTCCCTGTAGCCATCTCAATCAGATCTGCTTGAAAAAAATTCATTCACACCTTTCGTTACTACACTTAATCGCTTGTAACTGCGACGGGCTGGTTTGTGTAATTCATTCACTATATCTTGTCTTGACATTTAGTTTGAAAATAAATAATAACATAAAATGGATTACCCTCGGGGTATAATTGTTTCACTTCAAATAATAATTTGTCATTAGCTTGCACAGGGAAAACAGATAATTCTTGATCCTCATGTATTTTATATTTCTTTCCAGATTCGTCCCAATATGCAACAGGTATCTGTAGTGCTCTGTAGACGCCATCTTTTCTCTGTATGGTAAAATTTGGTACTTCCACATGTTTTCCTGTCTTCACATAGCCAAATTGTAAAAATTTAATTTCGCCATCAAAGATAAATTCATGAGACTGACTGTAAGGGTACATTTTGTAAACATTTCTTGCATTAACATAAGTCCAGTGCCCTCGTACATTTGGTACACTCTCAAGTCTAACTATCTGAACAGTGAAAAATTGTTGTAATTTGAGATCTTCTAATCTGCTTATTACAGACTCCTAATATTCGTTGATAGTACGTATTACTTCATCGGAGTTAGGTTTAATTTTTACATCTACGTACAAGTGTTTAAATTGTTCTCTGAGGTCGTGAAGTTCTGTTGTGAAACTTGATAAAGCAGATTCCTGACTTGTTTCGAAAGTGGCAATTTGTTCTCTAATGTTGGAAGTAATCTCCTGCAAACTTTCTACAAATTTCAATTTAGTACTTTGGTTTGTAAGATCAAATACCTGTCTTTTGATTTCTACAATCAATGCATGTAATTCATTCACAATCTGGTTGGTAGGCAATGTAGCAATGGTGTCTTGAATTATAACAATTTCCGATTGAATATTTTTTATGTCTTCTGACATCAGTATTCCATTTACTGCTCTTTTTACAGATCTTAACTTTTGGGAAGTGGGTAAATTGGATATTGTGTTTTGTAGGGTTGTCAAAGCCTGTTTGACAGTATCTAACTCTGTAGCATCTGCAACACTGGTTAAAGCATATTGTTTGTAATTTGTTCTGTATGTCGTCTATGAGATGATGAAAATGGGGTAGTTCAGATCATTGTTAAGATTCTCCAATTTTGTGATCTGGTTCTGAATTACATTTAAAGATTCTGTTATGCTGGGCAGTTTGAATTCCAGAGTTTCCTGTACAGTAGTCAATTCGTTTCTCATGGTTGTGAAAGTGTCTTCAATATGAGCTATAGTAGCCTGTATCTTTCCAAAATCTTCGTAAGTTTCTAATTGCAATTTGATACTGGCAACACTGCGAGCGATGGCATTTAATTCGGTATATGAAGATAAATTATTAATAAAATCTTCTAATGTTTGTAGTTTAGTGTGATCTTCTGTCATGGCTGCAAGCAGTTTGTCTGTTTGCTGTTGGGATTTAATATATTCCAGTGAAGGAATTTCAAAAGATAAAAATGGATCTCGTAATTCTAGAACACTGGCATTAAGCTGTTCATATTGTTCCTGAGTCTTAATATTATTAATTATGGAAAGCAGTTCGGTACGAATAGTATTCGCTTGGTTGTTTAGATCTTGGTTTAGATGCTTCGAAGTGGTTGCTTGAATTTGACGGAATTTTTCAAAATTATTTTTCGACTTAGCTATAGTTACTTCTATATTTTCAATACTATCGATAGAAGCTAAGTTAGTATATTTTTGGAGTAGAGATTTTAGTTCAGCATCAATTTTCACTATGGGATTAATTAATTCAGACTGTAGATTAGTAATTTCAACATGTAAGCTTACACTCAAAGAATTTTGTAATATTAATAAATCAGATTTAAGTTTCTTAGGACGTTCGTCTAATCTGGCAATGTCGCTGGAATTATCTGGTATTTATTGCCTTCTTCGATTTCCAAATATGTCCATCTTTTGGTTTTATTTATTTATTTATCTTTTATTTTTATTTATTTATTTTATTTTTTGTTTCGGTATTTTATATATTCATGAGAGGGTATATTATTCTTATTTCGATGAAGAGAGGAATTAGTTTATCATAATCGCCAATTATTTCCGCATAAAGGAAATGACCAGTTTCCACCTCGTATGTTGTGTTAGGAAACATATTATTGTGCTTAATCCTATACAGATTTTTCCCTACATGAACAACAGCAGCATTTGGAGGAGAGATACTTATTTGGATCTTTCCTGTCACAGGGATCTCATATGACGGTAGGTTGTTGTTAAAAACATATATTTGCTTTCCAGTATTTTCGTCTACCTGGTACCATATACTATTAAGTTGAATAATGACCAACCCTCTCAATTTACGGTTAAGATCGGAAATCACTTGCATGATGCTGGCTGGAATTCTTGCTATTTGGGAAATATATTCTTTCCTATAGCCAAATATATTTATTGGCATTTTTCCTTTCTTTTGGATATTTATATCATTTTAATATATTATATTTTTATTCATTCTTCATTGGTTGGTTGGTTGATTTGGTGTTTTAAGTCCACTTTATACACAGAAAGGCTAATCGAGACTGGACCTACAGTTTAAAACGAGATTCAAACCACTTGAATCCCACCAGGTATCAAACCCGGCACCCCTTGATTACAAGGCAACGACGCTATATTAATGCTTCAGATATAAAATAAAAGTTTTATCTTCTTTTATGATGACCTATGTCAAGTCAGGTGTCCAATGAAAGAGAATTTCAAGATGAAATGAATACAAAAAACCCTATCTTTCTATGATGCTTCGTTCTCGAGATATTCGTATTTCAATAGTTCGCACTTAAAATTCATTTGGAAAAGCAAAAATCGAAGAATCAAGTTTTTGCTATATCATATGAAGATCAGATAAGAGAATACAACATATATTTCTTCGTTTCGTGTCGGATAGATGAATAAATAATAACCCTTTACATGTTTGGAAATTCTCTTATCTGATCCGACAACAATTCTGTGTTTCAAGATATCATTATCTCTGCATACATTACAGAACAGATAAATATATGTTGTATTCTCTTATCTGATCTACACATGCTATAGAATAATGCGGGTATATCTCCTCCTCCCGTCTGTCTCGTGCAAACATAAAATTAATAATTAATGTTTTTTTCCATGTTAGCTTTGTATGCAATATATAGAATAGTGGCTTTGCATGTAATAAGTATTGAAATTTTGGACAGCATTATTTTGACCCAGACATTCTTGGAATTCATTTCTGTCTATTCAACTGTGGTGAACGATATTTCACTAAGTTCATAGCTACAACTGTTAACTGATTCACAGTAATCCAACCGCATTGCGTCAGAAACGTTCGTCACTACTGTACTGGGAAAGTCCCTTTCTTTAGTGCGAGCAACAGCAGCCAATAGAAATGCTGTTACATTCCGTCATTTCATGGGACCGTACGTATATATGCAAATACATATGATTCCTCGGTTAGAGCATTTGTATTTGAACCTGTAAGCAAATAAGCATGCAAAATCTAAAAAAATTATCTTGAAATACAACCTTAGTGACAATGAAGTTCGACCAGTCACAAATATAGGAGTGCGTTGTGAAAGAAGGAGAACACATGCATATGCTGAACATATTTTATTCAGCAGGCTACATGGAACAAAGGAAAACATAAATTTCCGCTGCAACGCAGCAATGTATGGTGTCCACACAAAATAAAACATTTTCGTCCATCTACACGTGACATTGAAGTTCGACCACTGTTAGAGGGGATCCTGTTTACCATGGTGTGACGCCGCCCCGTCGGCGAATAACTGTGGCAATGCGTCGGGGCATGATGCGGACAAGTCGTTCAAGGTATTCCACATCGATGCGGTGCCATTCCTCCTGCAGGCAGGCGATAAGAGCAGCCACTGTCGTAGGTCCCCTCTGTTGCACACGTCGCTTAAGAACACGCCACACATTCTCAATGGGCGAGAGGTCGGGACTCGATGGTGGCCATGGCAGAGTTCGCACGTGATGACGAGTCAACCATTCTCTTGTCAGCCGCGCTGTATGAGGCCTGGCATTGTCGTGTTGAAAGATGAGACGCCGCCTGTGGAACAGGTGCCTTCACACTGTGGGAAGATGCCGCTCCAGTATGCGTGTATAGGCGTGTGCATTCACAATGCCCTCACAGACGTGTAGTGGGCCAACCCCAGATGCCGTCATGCATCCCCATACCATCACTGACGCAGGTTTCTGTACCCGACGTGCATAACATTTTGCTTCATTCTGTTCCTTCTTCCGACAAATGACTGTTTTCCGTATTTTCCCGTACACAACATTGAAAATGGATTCGTCCGTCCACATGCGTTAATTTTTGTTTACAGCCCCATCTTTGGCCTAGTTCTTGAAACGAAGAGTGTCATGATGTAGATAAATAGATATGCAAAATAAGTAAAAATGAAAGAAATTACAGATAATTCAATAATTGACTCTTAATACTCTACTCATACCTTCATGCGGCCTACAGTAAAATAAAAATAATCATACACACAGAAAATTAAATGAATCAGGTGGGAAAAAAATGCATAGTAGTCTGTAGCTAAGATCAAATACGAAGTGCATCTTCAAGGCCATAGAGTTTATCTATACATTGCGATGAACAGAATCAATTCAAGACCTTTGAGTACGTTTTCTCTGATGGAATGTCGACTGTAACTAACTTTAAATAAAGCCTGAATTACACGGAACTGGGTTTCAGTAGGAATGCCCTATTTGGCGCTGGACTGGCTACCCATTTGCTAGTTTTCGCCTCACACAATACATGTTACCGTACTTGTCGATAGACTTTTGTTCCCATAAGACATTGCGCAGAGCAGACAATCTGTAAAGAGGGACGAGCAATTTGAAGAATGTTGTAGGAGAATTACTGCTTTGTGCTTTTATTTAAAATTAAAAAAAGGAAAAGTATGGACTAGAGATTGGCTCCAAAAAATATGGTAATCAATGCGTACCGAACAAGCTTTCTAATTAGCTCGAGTATGCATATTCATACGAGTTTCGCAGGATTCATTCACACAAAAAAGTCAAATATTTAATACACTTGTAATAATAAGGAATTTCATTTTCTGCTAATCATATTTGTCACGTACATATCTCATCGCTTTGCATAAATACCTAAATATTAATGAAATGATCACGAATTCACTGGACGTAATCTCTTTATTTTCTTTTATCAAGAAACTAACAAAAAGAGCCAACACTCGGAAACCATAGACAAAATCTCTCCTTTGCAAACTCACAGATTATCTTCACATGGCCAAACTTTGCTCTGATTGGCTGTTCCACAGAATCTAGTCGGGTAAAGCCAGTAGCATTTAGAACATGTTCTTTCCTCCAAACCAGTCAAGCAGCCAGCCAGGCAGCCATCACATCCGGGCAGGTAGTCAGTTCAAACTAACTGGTTATCCAGTTCCGTGTGATTCCGCCTTAAATCCTGTTAATAGCAGACTCTGCACCTCCTCCTAAACCAGTAACTTTCAGTTGCACTTCAGTTCAGTTGTACTCGTTGAAAAATTCCTTTCTTTCTACATGCCTAAATCTATATTAGATGAGTACAACTATGTAAATTACGTCTATGTGCATAGAATAAAAATGATCGAAAAGTTTAATAAAACAAAACACGAACGCAAACGCAATTCTCAAATCATTTTTAGTTTGGAAAACAACCTCGTCGCAGTTGATGAAGACATCACAGTTGGTGTCTGTCACAAGCACTGCACAGGTCAGGAATGTTACAACGAAGCATTTTGTTCTGTAGATTGTCGTTGAAGGATCTTTCAAAAGTAGCAAGAAACGATTCACCCGTCTGACTTCGTAGGACAATACTAGTTCACCATATTAGTTCCTCTTTACTATAGCCCCGTCTAATTCGCTGCACTTTTTGACACTAGGTGCAGTGCAGGTGTATCCTAGTTTCAGGCTTGTGCAAGGACATGACGTTCAACCAAGTAGATGGGCAGCTGTGTTCAAGTTCAGAAGATTCAACAAATGCCTGTCTGCTGCTTTAAACGATCATTTGATTAGTACGCACTCATCTCGTGACCATACACCACACACTACACCGATCCAGAACGTAGTGCCAATGGTGCAGGCACTAAATACACTACTTGACACCAAATCAACGAAGTAGACAAGTCAGTGCTGCACCATGTAACCAACTATACCCTGTTGCAGCTAACTGTTGAGCAGGCGAACGACAACAAGTCTCTGCGCAAGTAACGACGCGAGACGGCTCCACCAATGAAAAGTGAGAGAAATGGGATTGCGTAATGGACGACTGGAGTTACAAGCTTTCCTTCCTTCGTTCTGGCTTTGCCCACTCCATTTCTCTCCTTCTTGTCTGCCGCTCTGCTCCACAGTTAGCAGGAACAAGGTATAAACGCATAAGTGGGGAGGGAGTAAAAAAATGCAACGAACTGGACGGGGCTAATATATACTCTGTGTCGGAAATCTCTGGAGGAAGTGAAGGAAAGCAAGTCTCTACGCAAGTAGTGACTCAAGAGGGTTTGACCAAAGAACAAGTGCGAGGGAACGGGATTGCGTGGAAGGCAAAAGCGACTGCAGTTCCAAGCCTTCGCAAGCTTCTCACTGTCCACCCCCTTTCTCCCCTTTATGCGCGGCCTTGCTCCAGAGATTCCCGAAATAGAGTATAGAAGACCGCGAGTTGATTTATTCTTGCCTGAAATACAAGGGTGAGTCATAAGTCTTGCAATATTCTGGTACGTACACAACATACCTTTATTCATTCCAGTACAATTGAAAGCAGGTTAATATTTAACGTATAGCCCCTCGTGTTGGACTGTCTGCAGCCACCTTCCTGCCAGTTCCTCGATTCTTCGAATCTGTTACCCAGGGACGGCCGGACCGTGGCTGATCGACATTTGTGCAACCTGCACGAAATTTCAGGAACCAACGTGTTGTTGTGGTTCAGTGCACCTTCGCTTTTCGCATGACAAATGTTGTGGGTTGCTGCCGCAGCGTTATGCTCGAGTTCGAACTCATACAGTAAGAGTTCACGGATCAGACGTTGTTGAATACTCATCGTCACTGCCACTCACAACCAAGGTCCATGGAATCAATCTTCCTCCCTGCCTGAAGCAGGGTAGGGGAAAGTCTTCACGGATTGATTGATTGATTGGTTTAGTTTATTTTACTTCGCGTTTTGTGCCTCTTGGCTAATTTGCGAAGATGGGGATGAGTGATGAAATGATGAAATTGATGAATGGACATTCACAAACAACCAAGCCCGACCGGGATTCGAACCCGGGACCCTTGGCGTCGCAGCGCGATGTGCTAACCACTCGGCCACAGGGTCGGGCTAAGTCTTCACGGACCTTGAGTCACAACCAGTGATGTGCCGTAGACTATAAGTTTACGTCTACATGCGTTGTCTACACGTAATCTACGCGTAGATTACATTGGGTTGTAGTTTACATACACTACGTAGACAATCTAAAGTACATAAAAATTAATTTTCAAGGGTTTCATGAAAGGAAAGTGACATTTTCAACTATATTGGTTCCTAACGAAATGAAAAGAATCCTACTTACAACAAAATTTCTCTTCTCTTCTATCATCAACTATGGAAGAAGATAAATAGTATGTAAAAGGAACAACAGACGGCAGTCGTGAGGCAAGAGTGGACTTCCCCCCCAAAAAAAACACTAGAATATTTCTATTAGGTTTCTTCCTAGGTGAGAAATTGTTCGAATTTGGAAGAAAGAGTATGAAAAAGTTCCCTTCACACATCAGCAACTGATACGCAGTATAATTTTCTTTTAATTCCAGGCGCCCTTCGCTAAGTTATCACTTTTCGCAATTTTGTTTACATATATTACGTAATCTACGTGTATAAAATAGTCTACATGTAGAATGTAGACTATCGTTGTTTGCGCGTAGACGCACATCACTGCTCACAACTGACTGACGATACTGAATGAGTGGCGCCCTTCGTGTAGCTTAGTCCACGTGCCACACAACCTCTTGGGCCAGTTTGATCTTGTCCTTAAGTCGCTCACGGCGTATACAAGCGCCCGCTGTTTGGGTTGTAGAAGTATTGCAAGACTTATGACTCACCCTTATATATCTCCCTCAAAACGTCTGCTGTATGAATTTCCTGGGCTGAAAAGACGTCAGCTGTCTTTTCTTCCGTTCAACTTCTTTGCAATAGCACGCTTTTTTTCCCTCAATATGTGTCCCAACTACAGAAGTTGTTTTGAATTATCTCTAGCAGATTTATGGTTTGCCTTTTTTTAGTTAACTAACTGCATAGTATCTACCCTCCTTGATATGTACGCCTTTCCCAATCATTTTCTCGAAACTTCCTCGTTCAAGAACGCATCATCGAATAAATATGGTATTAGCGTATGGTATAGTCTCGTTGACTTTTATGTTCATACATCAATACTATTTGATTACAAGAACTTCTATACTTATCATTATATTTTATTAATGTATCTCTTCAATAAGCATTTTTCTAATTCTTTATAATTTCCTAACACTACAATTATTGTATTGTAAAAAGATGACATGTTATCTGAAAAATCTTCTCTGGTTATTACTTTGTATTTAATATTATTTTAGAACCATCTGTTGACAGTAAATTATAATAGTTTCATATTACATAAAACTCGTATCAATTTTAATTCATCAAAAAATGTTTATTTCTTGAGGAATATTTACGATTTAATTTAAGGTATGATTTCTTAATGGCACTAAATAGCAGAGAACGGTAAGCTATAAAGCCATCGGAATATTGATATAAGCCAAAATTGCCCCACTAAAAAAAACGTACTCCCTATCTCAGTGGTGGAATGGGTTAGCACAGCGAGCTACGAAGTCCCGGATTCGAATCCTAGCCTAAGCATAAGGATTTTTTGCGAGTGTCCCTCATCAACTTAATCAAAATCTATGTATTTTTGTGTTTGTTTCTTTCTTGACTTCTTACAGTTAGATTTATGGTCTAAATGTTATTAATGCTTCATTTTCTATGATTAACACGCTAATTGGAACCGTTTGGAACACCCTGTGTCTTTAAAATTCAAAAAGATAGTTCATAAAGGTACATAATTTATCTTTTTATAATATTTATAACTATTAATGTGAATCTTACTGCTTGATCTATTGATTAGGAAATACAGTAAAACCTCGTTAATCCGAACTAAGGTGGGATAAGTCGACCGGTTTAACGAAAGTCCGGATAAACTGAAATAACCTAAGAGAACAGTAGAAAGTGCATTAAAACTCCGTTTACAGCAACAAAACAGCTTTCTTATGGTGTGTTTAAAGGGCATAGGCCTAAATACACTATACAGTACACTAAAATGTAAAGCAATACTGTACATACAAGGGGGGGGGGGGGCTGATAAGTTCTCGGCCTGACCCCCATCCGCACATGTCATCCTGAATTCATACATTGCATTTGAAACATTGATCTTTTGGAAGTTTAAGTGCGAGCTGGGATGATCGTATCACTAACGGTGAAGCATGGTGCAGCCAAATGTGGAATTTACCAAGGAGGAATTGCGAGGCGTCATGAAGTTCTTCTCCCTGCAACAGAAGTCGCCGAAGGAAATCCATGGTTGCATGCTAGACACATTGGGAGTACATTGCCCTTCATACTCCACTGTGAAGAAATGGTGCTGAAACTTTACGCGTGGTGATTTTTTCCACAGAAGATGGTGAAAGGTGTGGGAGGCCAGTGTTAGTGTCAACTCTGGAAAAAGTGGATTAGGTTCATGACCTGATTTTGAGTAACAGACGAATTTCACTTCAAGCGATAGCTGAGACCTTGCGCATATTCAAAGAACGTGTCTGGTCAATAATCCATGATCAGTTGGACATGCACAAGCTTTCCGCGCAATGGGTGCCCAAACGTTTGAACGCCGATGAGAAACGCAAACGTGTGACAACTTCTCAGTTGATTTTGCGGTATTTTGCGAACTCTGAGGACGATTTATTGAATCGGCTTGTTACCCAATATGAAAGTTGGTTCCACTACTTTGATCCTGAGACCTAACAGCAGTCATGCGAGTGACGCCACTCAGGATCTCCCAGGCCAAAGAAATTCAAAGCACAGAGGTCCGCAAGCAAGGTGCTTGCCTCAATATTCTGGGACAAGGATAGTGCTTTGTTATCAGACTACTTTCCAAAGGGACAAACCATAACATCAGAGTATTGCTGCAGTCTTCTGGCTAAGTTAAAAACCGTTATTAAAGAATAGCGCCTGGGAAACTTGAGAAGTGGTGTGTTGTTTCTGCAGGACAATGCTCCCGTTCAAAAGGCTGGAAGAACAATGGATTTTCTGAAGGACCTAGGGTTTCAGTGCATTGACCACCCACCTTACTCACCAGACCTTACGCCTTCTGATTATTATCTCTTCCCTAGACTGAGAAAAGTTCTGAAAGGACAGAAATTTAGAAGTGATAACGAGGTTATAGCAGCTGCCGAATAGTTTTTTGCAGACCAGGAGAAATCATTCTTTTTGAGGGGTTAGAGAAGTTGGAGCAACGAAGTGCCAAGTGTGTTCAACTTCCGGGAGAATACGTTGAATAGCCTGAAACTTTCATGCCTATAGCTAAAGTCCTTCTGGGTCGGGCCGAGAACTTATCAGCCCACCCTCGTACAATGCAGTACGTACATACGCGAAACAGAATTTCATCAGTGGTTGACTGCATTTTCTTTGCCTGTCAGGATTAAGCTAAGTCCGACTTATCGAGGTCCGGATTAACGAGGTTTTACTGTAGTTATGAGCGAGGAAAGTAATGAATATTGAGATGGACACACAGATTAACATTATTTATTCATTAACGTTCTTTATACAGAATATTAATATTCTGCCCCTTTGATATCTCGCGGGTCTTTCGTAGAGTCTAATTATCCTCGACGTTATGCAAAATTCGACGCGCCACGCTCAGGGTCTACCTACAGAGTACTGACCTCGCTTCCACCTGTCTAGATGAAATATCATCCAACTAGTTACGGGTTGACGTGTGGCCAGCACGACGAACCCGCAGTAGTTGTTGTAGTTTTTCGTGACTCATCGTTCGTAACTCCCCAATTTCCCCACGATGGTGGGTGGTCACCTATCCCATACACAGGCCGAAATCTCAGGAGAAAAGTTGTTACGCTTCCACCAGGAGACTCAAACCTATCCATCTCGTAGCCCGAGCCCAATGATGCCTTAGACCGTATATCCATGATGCGGGTCGAATTTGTACCAATATCATGTGAAAAAAACTGTATTTCGTGATTACATAACAGATATTATATTATATTAATAATAACTCTAGAATCAAGGAATAACTTTTTATGTGCTACCAAATTAGAGTTTTGATAATGGATCAAAAATTTGAAGGTCTGTTAAGCAAAGTTCAAAGAGTTCATTTAAAAGGTCTGTGTATTACATAAACGAATAAATGTTTTAGAAAATCGTAGAGCTCTGAACTCCCATGAGATTGTGGGTGAACTGTTACAGTCATACAAGGATATGGGGTGCAATATATCTCTTAAAATTCAATTCTTGGACTGTCACAAGGATATCTTCCCTGACAATCTTGATGCTATCAGTGACAAACACGGGAGCGTTTCCACCAAGACATCTCTGTCATGGAAAAGTGGCATACCAGGGACAGTGGACTTCAAGAATATTCTTGCTGATTAGTGTTGGATGCCGAAGAGGGATGTTCCCGATGCAAAATACAGAGGGAAATCAACGATTCTCACATTTAAGTTAAGTTGAATAGCGTCATGTATGTGTGTAAAGACACACAAAAGTATTAACCAAGCGTCACAAAAAAATTGTGGGTGATGGGAGAAAAAAATACATATATTAGACGCATCCAGAAAGTAAGTTTCCCTGGGGTCGTGCACAAAAAGGAAACATTATTTCATTCAATGATTTATTGCCACAGATATGGCTGCTGACTTCCGTGATCGTGATGCGACGATCCTCCAATATGCGCTGCTGCACTTGCTCCACAAGCTCGTCCATAACGGCCGATGGCCGCCCACTGCGCTCGTTGTCATATTTTGCCGGCCTTCAGTAAATGTCTTGCACCAACGACGCACAATCTGCTTACTCATGACGTCTGGCCCATACACCTGGCACAGCTGACGATGAATTTCGATCGGCTGTATGTTTTTTGCGTTCAAGAACTTGATCACCGAACGAATCTCGCACGCGGCGGGAGATGGAATAAGAGCAGCCATGTTTCATCGCTGCCGCGACGCTACTGAGGACTTTCGGGAGGCGTCTTCTAGGACATTCACTAGCCAGGGCATGTGCCTCTTGCGCATGCGCAAAACCGGTTTCAATACGCATGGCCTGCCACCTGTGGGCGAGTGGGAAACTTACTTTCTGGATGCGCCTAATATATTTGAATTCAGTGCTAAAAGTTCTATTAGGATCAGCTATTTTCCTTCTTGTGCCAAAAAAACAAAAAACAAAGAAAACATAGTTTTGTTCCCCTTATTATTTCTGAGACCTCCCCCACCACTTTTCCCCGAAATACAAGAGTACCATTTTAGAAAATAACTACCTGCTATACTCTGTCCCGGCAGCAAGCGCACGAAAACAAGTCTCTGCGCAAGTAGTGACGTGAGACGGCTCCACCAATGAACAAGTGAGAGGGAATGGGATTGCGTGGAGGGGGAAACGAACTGCAGTCACCAACCTTCTAAGCAGGGTGTACTGCCTCGCTCTGCCCACTCGATTTCCTCCCCTTCTCTGCCGCTATGAGCGGCCTAGTTCCAGAGATGCCTGGGACAGAGTATAGAGAAGATGTTGCCATGAACACAGGAAGACCAAAGATAGTTCCTACCAAACTCAAGAATAGGTTCTTGAACAACTCATTGAGTTGCCTTGGCAACTAAAACTGGATGTTTTTTTCCATTTCACTTCAGTACGCTAAATGAATTCTTCTCAGGTAACCCTTCTACTCCGCAGTCTTCTGTCGGCTTTAGTCACTCAGGTTTCAAGAATAGCTAGGAATGTTTCCTTGTAATTGGATACGTGGAAACTCTGTGATCTAGCAAAGAGAACTCCTCTTCAATCAACAGAGATGGTAGGTATCCTGTTGGGACAAAAATTGGACGAGACTTGTGGAAGAAACCCCTCAAGGGATATTGGCTGCTTTCAGTCGAAAGGCGAATTTCGAAGGGAATAATGTAATGCTAGCCGAAGGTCTTTGTCGCGATGGATCAGTGGGGAAGATTGTCCGATAATGAAAAGAAGAAAAGATGAAAAATTGAGATTATTCCTAATGTATCCTATATACTTCTAAAATCAATTTAGTTCCCATAATCTATGTAGATTGAAAAATAGGATATATATGTTTAGCACGGGGTAGAAAATACTTCAACTCACTAAAACTAAGATTAAAATTGGTATAATACTATAAACCTTTTCTATAAACCTTTTCCTATAAAAGGGTTTGGTAAATTTTTATATCCGCGAGACGGCTGAAATTTGCTAGTTCATTTAATTGGAATATTCGTACTTACGTATTCTGCATTGAGAAACATTGTTCAAGTTTGCATTCCGCTTATTTCACTGAAATAAGCTCTATTTGCGACATATCGAGTAAGTTTTCTTCGTTTCTTTTTGCCTTCGGTAACACGCGAAATGGCGGTCACAGTTTCACTACCGTACTCGGCATGCAGTGTTCCCACCCCACTGCACCAAAAAATACCTACGTAGCCCCACAAACCATTGACGCATAGACCCACGAACCATTCATACATAGCCCCACGAACCATTTCCGGTAAGGTTAGGTTAGGCTGGGTCACGTTTAGGTTAGAATAGTTAAAAATTGGTTTAGAAAAAAAAATGCGTAGCCCCACACATCATTCTGGCATAGCCCCACAAACCGATTGCGGAATTGTACCTTCTTCAGTTACAAAAACACGTGTTTGGAAACACTGACCGGCATTGACCGTGATCACGTCATCACACACAGGCAACATCCGGCTGGAAGGAAATGGATGCAACAGCTTTCGTGCATCGGTCACACATTTATATCGAAAAATAGATAGATGATTTAACTGCAAAATTCAATGAACCATGCGAGAAAACACTTCCCCGAACTTCCACAATTATAAAGAAACTGCACTCGGTAAGTAATTTCTCCTGTATATCTTGCGGATATAAGAAATTTACCAAGGGTTTATAGAAAAGGTTTGTAGTATTGTACCAATTTTAATCTTAGTTTTAGTGAGTTGAAATATTTTATATCCCGTGCTAAAAATATATATCCTATTTTCAAATCTACACAAATCATGAGAACTAAATTGGTATAAATTTTGGACACAATTTTTTTTAGTGGATGAAATGGTATAATTTCATGAAAGCAGTAAAGTCATATTGAGAAATAGCGACCACAGTTTTTTTCAATATAATAATTGTGGTAAGTGTAGAGTGCACTGTATTCAAAAACCTTTATTATGCTCAAATACAGGTCTCAGAAAGTACTTATGTTACAAGGAAAATCAGGTCAAAATTTCTACAACCTTGCGCGACATCTATTCCCTTCAAAAGGAGTTAGCAAACTTTTTATGGTATGTCGATGCTATGTATAAAAAAATTCCAGCACCAAAGCTTTTAAGAGTGGTCCTACTTATAGAATTTCCAACTTGGTCTACCCTCCTAAACGTCAAACTATATTTGAAAGATTTACTTGCTAAATTTTAGCTCAAGCGAGGTTCTGAAATGACTACGAGTTTACATAGATTCGCTTTGTGAAGGCAATCTGAACTAAGTCTTGCAAAGTATTACAGCACACATACGTTGACTAACACAAGTTCAGAAACTGAAGAAATTTCAAATGTTCTAAATTTCACTGTTGCTTATAGTCCTAGATTACAGGAAAATTTCACTATTTCTGAAGTTAGTTTTGAAGAGCTTAGGTTAAAATATTCTATGATAACACCATTAAGCCTTGTTTCTATGATAACCAAAAACTCAATATGCTGACCAAGGCACAAGTTATTTTATTTTAAAACATATATGTATATAACATATCTTTTGAAATAAAATAAATTCTGCCTTGCTCAGCATATTAAGTTTTTTGTTTAAAATATTCTGAATATGATAATAATAATTTTAATACAATAAATTTTGAGGATGACGTAGGGATGTGACGACCCCACGCCCAGTGGCTTGTTCACTGCAGTTAGTCAACCAACAGAGTGAAATGGTCAACATTTTGCTCTGTTGGGATTTACAGAGCTGTCCTGTCATGGCTCTATGAGCGTCCCACAATTGGAAGAAGTGGGGTACGGTTGGTGGACTACAATGTGATCCTCCCAGCTAGATCCGAGGGATCCGCTGACCAACGACAGGTGCGGTCCTCCATTCATATTGGGGGTTAGGCGTAGAGCTGACAACTCTGCGCTGCAAAAATACATGTCAATATTCAGCAATATGAGGTCCAAAGAGATAAATTATATAATATATTAGTCGAGTTTTGCATACCTAAGAAGCTTGTTAATATGATAAAAGTATGCACCAGTGAAACAGAAAGTAAAATTCGTGTGGATATTAATATGTCTGACAAATTTACAATTCATGATGGGTTTAAACAAGGAGATGCATTATCTCCATTGCTCTTTAATTTTGCCTTAGAATACGCTGTTAGGAAGGTAAAAGAAACTAACGAAGGACTAAAATTAAATGGTGTGACTCAGTTGTTAGCATATGCAAATGATGTAGACTTACTGGGGGATGATGTAAATACAATAAAGAAGAATGCTAAAATATTTTTCAAAGTAGCTAAAGAGACAGGTTTGGAAGTTAGCAAAGAGAAAACTAAATATATGCTTACAGGCCGAAACCAAGTGTTAGGTATTAATCAAAATCTAATTATTGATAACAACTCGTTTGAACCAGTTTCCAAATTCAAGTACTTACGAGTAATACTAACAAATTAAAATGATATTAAACAGGAAATAAAAAGCAGGCTTAATTCAAGAAATGCATGTAATTTTTTCTTCATAAACTTTTGTCTTCTCGTTTAATATCTAAGAAACTAAATGTTAAAATATACAAAACAGTAATTTTACCTGTAATATTATATGGACGTGAAACTTGGTCCCTTACATTGAAAGAGAAACATAAATTGAGAGTATTTGAAATTAAGATGTTTAGGAAAATATCTGGGCCTAAAAGGGATGAGGAGACAGATGAGTGGAGAAGGCTACATAATTTAGAAGTACATAATTTGTATTTATGTCCAGATATTATTAGAATAATTAAATCAAGAAGACTTAGGTGGGCAGACCATGTGGCAGGAATGGGAGAGGAAAGAAGAGTTTACAGGATTCTTGTTGGGAAACCTGATGGTAAGAGACCTGTAGGAAGGCCAAGACGAAGATGGAGGGACAACGTTGAGATAGACCTAAAGGGAATCGGTAGGAATGGAAAAGAGTATATAGATTTTGCTCAGGATAGGGACAGATGGAAGGCCTGTGTTGCTGCAGCCATGAACCTTCGGGTTCAAGATGGCTAGAGAGTTAGTTAGTTTAGAGATTTGAGTCATACCCCAATGAAATTTATGTTCCCATTGCTACATTGATTTGAAATTGTACTTGAATTGACTTGTATATAATTGGAGTCTTCAGTTCCTTACATTATATTTTACCTGTTTCGTATTTGCATTGACGTCAGTCACAAATATTTTCTGCCTGCTACAATTCTGCTGCAATTAGTGCTTTTTTTAAAAACAGCTTTATAAAAGATAGCACTACTAAAACATAAGACGAGCCCCTATTTTGAATAGTTTGGCCCAAAACTATAACTTCATTAATGTGCCAGTTTTGGCATCCAATAGCCGCTGCAGATCTGAGTTTTAGTCTGAATGGCTGTTGCGCTAAATATCTATCATTATCACTGCTTATTACGTTGCAATTCTGCATGTTCTCAACAAAACGTTGTCCAATGGATCGATGCAATCAGTAATTAATCAACCATTGTTGCCATTCCGCGCACACGGATATGTGACTATTTATCTTGTGTAAATCTAACTGGAGACAGGTGTGTTGATGATTGACATGAAACTAATATGTAGTCTTTGTCAAAGTAAACACTCCAACGTATGCATGCTGGTGACCTACTTTGATTAATTATCGATTTTGCAAAACTGTATAATTTGCACACGAAAATAGATCGTGAATTTACAGACGACGAAATATAGATGTCACTACTGCGTAAGAGACACAGTTACCCCTATATGCGAAAATTATTTGCAACAATGTACAATAGTCGCCATATTGACAAATTGTGGCCAAATCTTAGCTTTTAGCTTCAGTTTTTTTTTTCAAACACTTTTTGGTAACTTCGTGAATATTGAAAAAAATATCAAACTACCTAGGTAAAGTTATGGAGAACTACGATAAATTTACGCCATTCACTATTCAGTTGATCGGAATTAGCTGGTGATCTTCCACAGACTACTTTTTTGTATTGATTCTTTAACATGATTTAATACATAGCATTTTTATGCCCGAAAGTACGACGGGGTATCAAAAAGTCTTGCCTGTTTAGGTATAATTTGTTTAATAATGGAAAGATTGAAACAATGAACATACATACAGTTTGCCTGTAGTGCCCTCTACTTAGAGTTACCAGTCCACACAGTTGCCATCACGTTCGATGCATTTGTGCCAGCGTTTTATCCAGCCCTCAAAACCAGTTTGGAAAAATTCCACAGAACACTCCCTGCCCCACTGTTTAGAGCTTTTTTTTAACCTCCTGTAGGTCCTCGAATCTCATGCCACGAACCACAGACTTAGCTCAGACTTAAGTAGTTAAGTTCAAAGAGGGAGATACCGAAAGTGTGGACATGTCAAGGAGTGGCAGGTCATCAACGTCGTTGACAGACGACAACCGCCACAGGGATGATGAGCTCATTCGAGAGGATAGACGCATCACCATCCACGAAATTTCTGATGCAGTGCACATGTCCTATGGGTCAGCACATGCAATGATTGAAAGTTTGGGATACCATAAACTCTGAGCTAAGTCTGTGCTTCGTGGTATGAGATTCGATGACCTACAGGAGGTTAAAAAAAGCTCTAAACGGTGGGTCAGGGAGTGTTCTGTGGAATTTTTCGAAACTGGTTTTGAGGGCTGGATAAAACGCTGGCACAAATGCATCCAACGTGATGGCAACTGTGTGGAAGGGTAACTCTCAGTAGAGGACACTACAGGCAAACTGTATATATGTTCATTGTTTCAATCTTTCAATTATTAAACAAATTATACGAGGGCTATTTTTTTATCAAGTTCCGATCGGTCGCGAAATTAAAACCACATTGAAATCAAAAATGGTTTTATTTGCAACATTTAGCTACACCTTCCAGCTACTTCTCTACATAGTCGCCGCCCAGAGTTAGACATTTGTCGTAGCGTGGTACCAACTTTCCAAAATCCTTGTCATAGAAGGCAGCCGCCTGTGCTTTCAGCCAATTCTCTACGCTGGTCTGCAGCTCGTTGTCTGTGCCAAAATGCTGTCCTCCTAGCCAGTGTTTCATGTGCGTAAAGAGATGAAAATCTGAGGGAACCAAGTCCGGGCTGTGGGGTGGGTGATCAAATACTTCCCATCGAAAACGCTGCAGGAGCGTCTGTGTTGCAGCTGCAGTGTGCGGCCGAGCATTGTCATGAAGAAGGACAATGCCTGATGACAACATTGCTCTTCGCTTGTTCTGAATTGCCCTTCGTAGACGTTGAAGCGTCATGCTGTATGAGGCTGCAGTGATGGTCGTGCCACGTTCCATGAATTCCACCATCAACACTCCTTTTCTGTCCCAGAACACAGTAGTCATACACTTTCTGATGGAGAAGGTTCGCTTGCACTTCTTTGGTTTACTCGGGGAATGGGAATGCATCCGCAATTTGGATTGCTCTTTTGTTTCTTCATTTTCGAAATGGACCCATGTCTCGTCCTCTGTGACAATTTTGTTCAAAAAATCCTCTTCCTCATCATGGTAGCGCTGAAGAAACGTTAAGGCGGCGCCCATTCGCCGTCTTCTGTGCTGGTCGGACAGCATCTTGGGAATCCATCTCGCACAGAGTTTGCGGTACTGAAGTCTCTCACTCACGATGGTATAGAGAGCTGACCTTGAAATTTCGGGAAACGACTCACTCAACACAGAAATTGTGAACCGACGATTTTCTCGAATCGCCTGATCCACTCGCTGCACAAGATCATCGGTTGACACTCACTTCCTTCCCTGACCGCCTGCATCATGAACGTCTGTACGTCCTGCTTCAAAGTTCCTGCACCATTGCCGCACTTTGCTGTCACTCGTGAAAGTTTCACCGTACACTGCACTCATTCGTCGATGAATTTCGGCTGCATTGCACCCCTCAGCATGTAGAAATCGAATGACTGCACGCACTTCACACTGCGTGCGACTCTAATGTTCTAAGCCAAGCGTCAGGTTAACCTTGCAGCAGGTTTTATGTATCAATCCGCGCGAGAACTGAGCTCAGAATCTTCCGTGCCAGTCTTTCCTCAACCGCCGAGCTGCTTACATCGGAGACACTGAGAAAATCTACAGTATTGCCAACCGCACAACACATCAAAACCCGCATGCATGTCAAGTGGATTGTATTTTTGCTTCTCTTTGTCTCCTGAAACATAACATTTTAAAAGTACTTTCTGCGCATATATTATTTAATAAATGTGTCATTAATATAAGAGCGAAACAACTTCTAAACATGAGAGCATGTGTGTATATTTCGAGCACGCAAAAATAAAAATAAACAAAGATAAAAGTAAACAACGATAGGCCCCTCTTGAATTTAATGACAAATTATTGTTTTTGGTTTAGAAAGAAATAGATTTATGAAAAACTTGGTTGCTTCGTTCGCAATACATCCGTTACTGTAAGACACACGCACTTCAAGTTGTACCACCAAAAAAGCATGATTTGTTATTGGTGATATATACAATCAGGTGCATTGTCTGTCGCTATTACTCTGGTTTCAATTTATGAATCACTTCACTAAACCAGGATTCAAATCTTGGTCTGTCTATTTGTTGCTGATAATCACCCTTCCCTTTCTTTGCGCGGAACAGTAAATATGCGCCTTCAACAAAGCTTTCATTGCCGCCAGTGGTTGAAACAATAAGCCTCCCCCTTCCCCTCATCGTCGGTTTCTTCAGCCCTGGCGGTGGTTTTGCATGGTGGTGTCCTTCCATGGTTTATTCCCCCTTCCCCCACTCACCGAGTTGAAGGACGTCTCGTCCAAATAATAAACATGTTTCTTCTCACTGCGATATATTTTAATACCGCGGAGATTCTTTTGTCGTCAAACAACAAACAATCGTTTCCTCTTTCTAAACTCAAACCGCAAATCATTCAACACCCGTGATACAATTCGTGTGCACATTGACGGCAAATCACCTCACGCCCTGTTTTACTTTGATCTTGTTGCCGCAAGGAGGATTATGCATTTAAAACAACTTGCTTGACTTTGAAGAACATTTCCTTTCGGATGAAGCCCAAAATAACATTCGGGTAAAACCGCGCGCTGAACAGGAGATTCAGCCATTCTCGCCGCTCTACAATAAACATAGGGTTAAAATAGTGGGATGTGCAACACTGGTATCAGCGATTTCACGCGCTCTGCAACGCATTCAGTCTCGCTCGACTCGCTCTAAAGTTTCAATGTCTCTTCAACGCAATACAGATTCGAGTTGGCGAATCTGCGGTTCTAAGTTCGTCTGCACAGTGATTGCAACCAATTAAGTCCATACCTGCTAATCAATGTATTATTTTGTCTGTATATTACAAATTAAATAACTGTTTTCTTGCAAGTATGCAGTTGTGTCGGAATAGAACCCGTCTCAGTGGAACTATATTCTTGCGCGCACGTTTGGATCTACATATGCTAAAACCTGCTGCAAGGTTGACCTGACGCTTGGCTTAGGCATGTTTCCGTGCTCACTGCGCGCTCCGAACTGACACGTGCGACGTGACGCGATCAACGGGCATAATAGAGACACTGCTCAACACATCCGCGCACAGCATCATCGGATCTTCAATGTGGTTTTTATTTCGCGACCGATCGGACCTTGATAAAAAAATAGCCCTCGTACCTCAACAGGCAAATCTTTTTGATACCACCTCGTATCATTTAAAAGATGTATTTTATGTCATTCTTACGTGGTTGAAATCATAGTCAAACAGAAGGGTTATTTCTAGCTGTTATTGTTCCTTACGTATTAATAGATCCCTTTCAGGCAAACGCTTACACAATTAATCCTATCTTATACATTTTAAGACCAGAAAAAGGCTGAAGTAAAAAACACACGAAAGGGAAAAATGAAGGAAAGAGTGAGAAAGGGATTGAAAGAAAATACAAAAAAGAGAAAAAAGGGAAAGCAGAATGGAAAAGAAAACAAGAGAGAGAGAGAGAGAGAAAGAGAAAGGGAGAAAGGAAGGGAAGTAAGAAAGGAAGGCGATAGAGAGAATGAATGGAAAGAAAACATAAAAGAATGGAAAATAAAGTGAATGAAAAGAAAAGAGGTGAAAGAAGGGAAATGAAAGATAATGATAGTCAAAGAGAAATGGAATTGAGAGAAAAGGAAATGGAAAGGAGAGAAAAAGAAATGGAAAAGAGAAGGTGAATAGAATAGAAAGAGAGTGAAATAAATATATGAGAGAGAGAGAGAGAGAGAGAAAGAGAGGGAGAGAGAGAGGGAGTTGGAAGAACATTGAAGCAGAGCCCGCTTGAGAACATGTCGTTTACTCTTATATTCGACGTGATATACAACTGAAATGGGTCGAAATCGGAATGAATTGCAACCAAGGTTGTTTTATTTAAATCAGCTTGATTTAAATTGAGACTTAAAGCAAGATTTAAATCAGGTGATTTATTTTTTAATAGAATGAAACAACATAAATGTACTCTACTGAATGATGCGTTCGACGGTGTACATCTTTCTATCTATCTATCTATCTATCTATCTATATATATATATATATATTTAAGTAGTAGTATTGATGCTATTATGAGCGCACTTATAGCGTACAAATGAAGAGGTTATTTGATTAAACAGCCCGATTTGGCTACACTTAAAATTATGCCAAGATGCCCATATGCCCCAATTCTTCAAGTGTGATATGCTCTTAATCCCAAGAACCCTGAATCCTAGTGTAGAAATGAAGAACCCTCAATAGACAGATTTGCCCACACTTAAAATTATGTCAAGTACCCATATGATTTTATTGTTTATAGTGTGTTATTCTGTCAAAATCCCAAGAATCTTGAATTCTAGTGTAGAAATGAAGAACCCCCCCTCAGACAGATTTGCCCATGTGTGTAAAAGCTACATCTGCCAGATTGTTGTCCGTAAACTTGTCAAAAATATGCCCCCCCCCTTGATATTGTTTTGGCTACACCTAAAACTAAGCCAAAAATGCTCATAAAAGCCACCCTCACCCACCCACACCCACTTATATTTACTTCCGGTCCGGTAATATGCAGAGACTTTCTAGAATTGCTCTGTGACTCTCTCATTTCTTACATCATAAACATATGATTTTTCACCTATAAGAATAACACTACATATGGTGTCATCAGGGAGTGTATCGTGGAATTCACAGATAATTTTAATGTTTGTCCTGTCATTAACCACAACTTATTTCCTTTTTGAGGTGTTGATGACAAACATGGGTCTCTGTGCTTTGAATTCATCTGGTGTGTAATACATGTCAGTATTGCCAGTAGTGACCCTTTTTTAAGCTGTAAATGCTTCATATAATTTAAGAAAATCATCCTTGGACATGTTTAAATTATAATTTTCTCTAGGAAATACCTCATTTCTGCCATTTTTAAGATATATGTTCTTGATGTTGCAGCTATCAAATTTACTTGAATTTTTTTTCCTGATTATTGTGTCTTCCAGTCTGAAACAATACCACCACAAAATCTGGCATGTCATATTGTATACTGGAGAATGAATTTGTAGCATCAAACTCATAATAGGTACCAGTGGCAGGCTTCTGTACACATTGATATGTATAAAATTGTAAAGGAATCTGTGGATTTTTTAGTATATCTGCTTTGTATTTAAGAGCATAACTGGCCTCATATTCAACAACCGGGATTCTTAGCTCCATAGTCTGAATAATGCATTTGCCCTCATCAGGTAGGGTATTAGGCAGAGCTTCCCCAGTGGAATTTAACGTACTGTACCTCATCAAAGCATTATTATCATTGGCAGCTCTTCTAAATGTGATTCTTAAACCACCCTTCCACATAATATCTTTGTAATCTGAGAAGAATCCTGGCAACAGGCGCATGGGGAACAATACTGTGTGGCTTTTAGATAATATTTTATCACCAGCTTCAAATCCACCTATTTTGTAGTATGATGCCTCGGTTTTGGATAATTTTAGTGTGGCCAAAGCTGTAGAGGTAATGCCAGGGTAATCTACTCTGTTTATAACAACACCATGTTTTCTGATCTCAATTTCAGAGAACAGATGTGGCACAAAATTGTCTACCAATCTTATATTTGAATTTGCCGGATAATCTGTACCATCCAGCTTTACAACATCAAATTTGATGTATAGATCTGCTCTGTGGGTGTGTATAAAGCCATCCCCTACATCAAGATCAACCTCAATCTCTGTGTTGGGTTGATTTAAATTTGCAAAGGTCCTCCTGTTTGGGGGGAATGATTGTAGCTCATAACTCTCAATATTTTCCATTTTTTTTGTATGTATTTTTATTTAAATATTAATTTCTATGATTGCAGTTGTTGTGGCTCCAGCAAAATCAACTAATTCTTCTTTTTCATTAGTGACCATCAACTCAATATAATCTATTCTATTATGGCACACAGGAAAATATAATGTTGGGGATGGAGTGTAGATGATTGGCTCCATAAATTCAGAGTTAGGTTTGAATGTTGCAATGATGCCAGTTTGTTTGTGAGTGCCTATGCCATTTGATTTGGTGATCATACCCTCGGCCACATTACAGTGAATATTCAGAGTCTCTATGGCTAAGAATTTAGGTATATTAATAGCAGTGTGTTTGAATGCTGGTTCAAGTTTTGTGTTGTTCTCAAAGCATAACAGCTCTCCTATAGTACCCAGATCCACTGTCTCTGTAGCAGATACAATCTCTACTCTGTGAGTGACAGAATTTTGAGTTAAAACTGTACCTCTGGGTAACTGAGCATTTAGAGTGGACAGATTATACTGCCCTGGAGTGATGACAATTTTTTGATCACCAACAGCAATTGTGTTGTTGTGGTGTGTAATATTAGGGATCAATTACATGCCATAAAATGCTCTGAGAGCTATTGTTTTGGGATACACTATATCATCATGTAATCTAAGTTTCAATATTGAATTTTGGCTGGTGAGATGGAATACCCCCATTATGTTTCAGATACCACAGGACCTTTTGAAAATCTTCAATTGATGGTTTATTTATTTGAGACAGATATCTAACAACAGATAAACACAGATGTCCACAATTAACATCTTTGAAATTTTGAACACGGGCATTATTGTAATAAAGATTAGCTGATTTTAGATATTTTACTAAATTTTTCAGGTGGAATACCTCCAAATGAATCAAACACAAATGCCTCATCTTTTAAATATTTAGGATAGCAGATCCAGTGAGTGCCCTGATTTTTGTACTTATCCAAATTAACAATGCCACACTCTTTGTTGAGTGGTTGTTCTGCTAAAGAATCAGACATGTACACACCTCTAAAATTTTTGATGCCCAGTGGCTTGATTAAAGCTTCAATATCTTGGTTTGTAAGCGGCTCTTGTTTTTTTAAAACTTATTCATGGCTCTCTTAACACCTTTGCCTTGTTTCTCTATGGCCAGGTTATGGCGCTTCAATTCATCTAATTCTGCCTTATTCTTCTTGGCATCTATTACTGTTTTTGCTATGGCAGCTGATCCCCCAGCCAAGCTCCCAACAGCCCCCAAAGCTGCTAAGAAGGCCGGGATAGTAAATATGAAGCCACCCACATGTGATTTTTTCTAGATTGCTGTAATTTTTTTAATTGGGGGGTACTAAGTAATAATTTCATACCATGGCCCTTGGCAAGACAAGAATTTTTTTTCTTGCGCTGCTTTTTGGTTAAAAGACTATCAATAGTTTTAAGAGATTTAAGACCTGCATAAGGTATCTGATACATAACACCCTTGGCCTTCATTATAAGTTTATTATATACATATTCATAACCCTCACCCCAGTTTTTGTTTAGTGTTCATAGCTATGGTGGTCCCCAATGCTGCTATTCTCTCACTTAAAGAAGCATCTTTGCTTACAAATCTACCAAATGCAGCCTCTTCTAATTTCTTGTCTGCAACATGTCTCTTGTCAAGATCAGTATGTGTGTTGTATGCTATGTCATGGTCTCTACAAGCAGTATCTAGGGGATTAACACCAGGATCACCTCTGTTTAATCTATGGTCCAATTTTGTGCCTGGACCACAATACTGATAGCCTGGAATGTGTAGTTCAAATGGCAGCTTGTTTATGATGTCATTAACCAGCCCCCGACCCTCAGAGATATTCCAAAAATTAGGTGGTAGAGTATTAATAATTTTTATAAGATATCCAATGCCCTTAGTGTCATTCACTATAAAATTAGACAATTTGGTGCTTATCATGTCCATAATTCCAACCTTTTCATTGTAAAAATTGTGGTTGCCAGCATTTTCCTCCCCAGCTATCACCAGCAACCTATCTACAAGTTTCCCGACATCATCAACCCACACAAATTCTTTAGGCAGGGTGTTGCATTATTTGATTCCACTACCAGTCTTGATCTGTGACCATATGGGCTTCATTAAGTTGTTGTATTTTGCTCCACTGCTAGACTTGACTCTTTTTTGTGTGGGATCATTGTTCTGGTATAGAGCATCTGATTTTATTAATATTTCTTTGTAATGCTCATAATCTTGATCTGTATAGCTGCCAGGCCTTTTCCTAGTCATCAGTTCCCACAATCCAGGTGTTCCGAGATACTTAACAAAACCACCTCTTTATCCAAGATGAGATTCTGAATATACAATCAGATCATCTCCCATAAATGTTACTCTGAAATTGCCAATTCTATGTATGATGCTACCATCACGCTCTGTATCAGCATATAAGCCAAAGACCTCATCTTTGTTGTCTTTAGGTGTACTTAAATATTTTTGAGCAAGAAGACCCAATTCAATAGGATCCTGAGTAGCTTCAATTCTTCGAGGGGCAACAGGACTAGGTGTATGAATACTAGAATGTGGGGTGATTGGATAATCTAATATATTCCTTGCAGCTACAGGTACAAGCTCTGTGATCAAATTTTGATTTTGCTCTGTAACAGTTTTGATATTTTTACCTAATTCACTAATAGCATCAATAACAGGTTGTTCTGTTTGCTTGTGTTTTTCATAGATTTCTCGGTTCTCTGATTTCCATCCCTTAAATCTTTTTACAAGATAATCTCTTAATTTAAGATCATCAATGATTGGCCTTTTCATGGTTATTTATATATGTTTTAATGTCTAGAAAATTGTTGATTTTATTTCTGTATTTGCCATTATTGGGCTTTCTTGTCATATCAATTGTGACAAACCCATAACTGTCCTGGTTCCAGCACCCACTGCAAAACTTAGAAAAATCATTGTAGCTCAAGTCACCACCTACATATTCATCATGTATGTGTTTGAGGTTGGTATGATCTTGATGAAACACACATATAAAATTGCTGTTGTCTCGGATCAGCTGCTTCGGAATTTTAGAAAAAGTCTGTGCCAGGTAGAAGCAATCTATGTTTTTGTGTCGGCCCTGTGTAAAGAAATTTCTAACCTTGTTTTGATTATCCAGTATAATGTCATCAAACACAACAACAGAATTATCGAGACATTCATGAAGTGGCTTAACATCTGATTCAAAAGTGGCAATATCCAGTCCATCATATAGCTTCATCAGCTGCTGATATTTTAATTGTTCCAAGCTCTTAGAGAAAACATACAAGTGCCTGTTTTTCCAGTCTAACCAGTTGGGTGCCAATAAAAAATTATCAATCATTAGTGTAGTTTTACCACAAGCCGATGGCCCAACAATAAGACATCTAATATTATCAGGCAGCAACTTGCCATTTCTCTTAATCTGCTGTTCAGGTTCTGGCAGCCTTTTTATAACATCCCAGGTGTTCATAGTATCACTTTGTTTGCCTCGATCCAGCTGTGTTCTGGAAGTCCTAGCCATTTGACAAGTATCTTGTTGCCTTTTCTGCGGATGATTTTTTCTATGAGATATGTGTCAGGCTGTTTAGTTTTGCTGAGTTCTTCTTCATAAAACCTGCCTTTGAGAATTTCTCCTCGGTGATCTTTTATTATATATGTGTTAAGGGTCCCAGGTTTAACTTGAACCACTGTAAATAATTCAGTGCTCCAGTTTCTTGTAAAGCCTCTTTTGAATAAGTGCTTATATTTGCTGATTCTTACTTGATCACCCACCTTGTATTTGGCTTTTCTTGTTGTTGGCTGGTATCTAGCATAATAAACAGTTCTGATAAATTTTTGCTCATCAGATGAACTTACCTCAGTGGTTTTCATGTTGATTGTGGAATGGACCGAGTTGTTATATTTATGTAGAAGTTCTGGAAGAATATTAAGCCATTTATAATTACCTTGGAGGGTAAATTGTTTATACATATGATTTTTTAGGGTTTTGTTGAATCTCTCTACAATTGAGGCCTTAAGATCACTGTAACTCGAGTAATGTTGTATTGACTGGCTTTTAATAAATTGTTGGAACACAGAATTATAGAATTCTTTGCCATTATCTGTTTGCAAATAGCGCGGTGATCTTCCACTCTGATTGATGATTGTCCTGAAGGCTTCTGTAACACATGCTACAGTCTTGGATTTGAGTGGCACAGCCCAGGCAAATTTTGAAAATGTATCAATGACAGTGAGTAGATACTTGTAGCCCTTGTTGATCTTGTCTAAATTTTTCAGATGTCCACTTGCCATTTCCACCAAGTCGCACTGCCATAAATCATCTATACCTTTTGTAACCACTGTCAGTCTCTTATAATTATGTCTGGCTTGTCTGTGTAATTCATCAACAATAATTTGTCTAACATAATATGTAAACAAGAATATTGCAACTATAGGGTGTTCAGCAGCTGATACTACAGGATTTTCTAAATACAGTTTGTCTCCTATTTGTATATAAAATTCCAGAGAGCCATCATCTTCAGCATAAGATGTTTCTAATGTATTGGGGTCTGTAAAATCCTCTAACTCTACACTGGTGATTTTTGGTTTGTTGTCAGCATTTGTTATTGATAAGGTAGGGTAGTGGTGTGCCTGTGGTTGTAGCCAATATTTGATCTTGATTGGTCTAAGTGTGCCCCCAACAAAAAAACTGGTAATAAAATTGTGGAGGGGACAGCATATATATTTTGCCTCCTGGTGTAAATGGTGAATCATATTCTTTGTTGGGTATACTGTACAATTCAAGAATTACTGTATGTTTAGGATTCTCGATTATGCCAGTTATTTCTTTTTCTGCTGTAAGCAATCTACTTGTTACAGATTCAAGGTGCTCATTGATAGTCCTAACAACATCATCATGGCCTGGCTTGATCTTTATGTCCACAACAAGTTTTTTGTATTGTTGCACAATCTCTTGAAGCTGGGTGGCAATCACTAGATCAAAATCTTCTTGTGATTTTATGCTTTTGACAATTGTTTGGAGCTGTGTCTGGACATTATTTATCTGCTCTTCCAATTCTTGTTTCAATTGCTCAGAGTTGGTGGCCTGGGTCTTAAATTTGGCTTGAAGAGCTGCTACAGCTTCCTCTAAATTTTGAAAATTATCTAATGTGGCCAAATCAGTATATTTTTGAAGCAGCAATTTGAGTTCTGAATCAATTTTAAGAAGAGGGTCCATGCATTGTGATTGTAAATTTGTAATTTCTAGTTGAAGACTGGCATTGAGTGTGGTTTGTAAAGCTTGTAAATCACTTCTTAATTTTTTGACTCTGACATCAAGCATAAGAATCTCATCACTGTGATCTTCATGCCTTGTATGGCCAAATATATCATTAGGCATTTTGTTTTAGTGGTTATTTATTATTGAATATCTAATTCTTAATTCTATATAAAAAGGTATAAGCTTGTCATAGGATCCCGGGACCTCAATATATAAGCAGTCACCAGCAGAAACAGTATATACAGTGCCAGAAATCATGTTTGAGTGCTTTATCCTGTAAATATTTCTCCCTATTGAAATCTTGACATTACCCTCGTGTGTTGTAATAAATTGTAATTGACCACCTACAGGTAATTGGTAATAATTTAAATTATTGTTAAATATGTACAATGTTTTTCCTGTTTCATCATCAACATCTGTAAGTATGCTGTTCAGGTGAATAATTAACAAAGCACTTAGTTTAGATATTATATCAGAAGAGGGTGCTGGTGTTGGCAGGTCCATAATAGCCTGTTTTTTGAACCCAAATAAGTTCATAGGCATGTTTATTTATTTCAAATCATGCTCTGTGTTTGGGCATTGATTACCATTTTTCAAATCAAAATGACCCCATGGTAGAGTATGTATGCCACATGATGAAATGCATCTCTTATCATCATGTGGGTCCAGAGCCACTTTTCTTACAACATTTGTAGTCAACAAGTGATCCACACTCTGGATTCTGCATTCTTATGTTCTGATTGAACTCTGTGATTTGAGACAATTTTTGTAATCTTCAAATTGGAGCTCTTTGTCTACAGTTACCCTTGGCTTTTTTTTGCAACAACACCACTACATGTTTCAAAGCTGTACATCTTGGCTCTTAACCCAGCAAATGCCACAATAACATCACCAAGTGTCTAATCTTTTAACTTGCCAGGCACCTTTTTGTTGTGGGGTTGAATCTGTGTATGTTCACTGGTATCAAAATATTTAAGCAATTCAGGCTGTGTCATATCTTGATAAACATCTTCTGTCTGAATATCAAGAATAAAACTATCTGTGTCCATGTACATCAGTTTTACACAATCACCATAAAAAGGCTTCAGCACATCATAATACAATTTTAACATGTGTAATTTGGCCAATTCCAATATCACAGCCCCTACATAAATAGGCTTATCAAACTTAATCTTTGTTTTTTTCATGTTGAAGAGTGCCATATTTTCATCATAAATTCTTCTATAATTGAAATTAGGTTTTGCTATCATTTTTTGGCTCAGGCTGGGGTCAGTAATTATTTTAACATCAGTATGTTTTCTGACATTTTCTATTGTTTTGCAATACACAGAATTGACCATCAATTTAAACAAAGATTTATCAAATTGGCTCATTGCAGATGTTCGAAGCACTGTGTTTGTATCAATATATGGCTTCAACCATCTTGAGTGCCTGAACCTCAAAACTTTGCCAACTTTGGTCACTTGAACACCATGATTCATTAGGAACTGGAGGTTTTTGTAATATATGACATAATCCTGTTTTGGCTCTAGTGTCATCATCAATTTCTTCTGTTTAGAGCCAGGTGAACACTTAACCTCAGGAATTGGGGGCAGATCAGAACATGTGTTGTGTAAATTATCTGGAATTGTCAGATCAACTTCTAAGAACAGGCCATAGTTACTGTCATCAAAATCCTTAAGATCTTCAATATTGAAATCTTCAACCCACTCAAGCCCTGCATATGGCAGTTTATCCATCATAGCATAACCATAGAGGCTATTGGCATACACATACAGTATATAATTTGATGGCAGTGCTGGATCATAATCAGGAATATATTTGTTATTTGCTCTGGCATATCTCTGAGAGCATTGCACCATACTCTTACACATTACACTCTTATACATTGTTCCATAAACAGATACATGTCCTGATCTTGGATCAGATCCAATTGCATTTTAGTGTTCAAAAACATTGCAGACCATGCTAGGCCTGGTGCACTGTAAAAATACATTGGATCCAGTTTATAATTTTGCATGCAAGATTTTCTGAATGCCTGCAGTATATCGGCTAAGAGAGTGACATCAAATTTTAAATATGCCTTGTGATAATCACCAAATGTCTGGCATTTTAAATTGTTCCACATCAACTGGGCATGGTGATAATCTTCATCAGTGATTCCAGATCCTCTGAGTTTGCTGTAAAACTCTTGTTGTGGTGGCAGAGCACACTCATCAAATTTAGAAAAATCTGTAACATGGTCATATCGATATACACCCTTCCGCCTAATTAATTTCAAGTCCTGATTTGGAAACAAAGCACATGTGATTTTGAATTGATCATCAGATAATTGAGTGGCCATTGTAGCCAGGCTAGCAGACAGAATTCTGTAGGAATCAAGAAATCTTAAGTGAATAGAAACATCATTAACTTCAATTTTCTTGCTAATAGCAATCCTATGAAGACCAAGAATTACTCGACGAGTTGTATGCAATGAACTTCGAAGAAACAATGTCCAAAAAAGAAATGGAGAATAATTTAAGTATCCGTTTTAGGACTGGCAGGCAAAGGGAAACTTCTTCTCATGTTGTTATAGAGGTTTCTCCAGCCATGAGGAATTTGATAATTGGTTGGAATCAGCTCTAGCTCCATTTTCAAGTGGTAAATATTAAGGACTATATATCTGTTCCAAGGTGCTACAACTGCCACGATCTTGGCCATATCAAGAAACATTGCAGCAAAGAACAGACCTGTGGTAAATGCGGTGGAGCCCATCCCGAAGAACGGTGTCCGACTGTCAACGTACGTATTTGTATACCCTGCAAGAACAGGTCCAGAAACTGTGTTAGGAATAACTGCCCAACATATCAAGAGTTGTATGACAGAGCCATCTCAAAGATTAATTATGGGTAGTTCTACTAAAACTGATCTAAGTACAACTATTGGAAATCTAAGCATTATTCAAATAAATGCTCAGGGCTCTCAATTGGCCACTCAAGAAGTGGTCAACTATATAAATACCAAAAATGTAGATATAGCACTTATCCAAGAACCTTACACTAAAAAGGGTAAAGCAGTAAGTGTGCCTAAGAAAATGAGGACATATGCCGTTTCAGACAATCCAAAAGTTCTAACTATTGTCTCAAACTCTAATCTACAAGTATTCTGGCACCTCAATTACTCAACCTCTCACTGTATAGTTGTGGAAATAACGTTGGGGACTGAGAGATGGGTACTGGCAAATTTATATTGTCAGTATAAAGATCCCATTAAACCTTACCTGGACATCTTGGATAAGACTGTCACGGACCTATCAAGCAACAACTTATTGGTAGCGATGGATTCCAACGCAAAGTCTAGACTCTGGTATAGCAAAATCCTGGATGATCGTGGACAAGAACTAGAGGATTTTATAGCAAGCAAAAACTTAAGTGTGATAAATCGCAGGTCGGAGTTTCCTACTTATTCCAATAATAGAGGAGGGACTTCAAATATCGATGTTACCACTACAAATCACCGAGGGAGGATGTCTGTTGTCAATTGGAAGGTAGAAGACAACCAAACGGTTAGTGATCACAATCTGATTAGTTATAATATCCAACTTATGAAAAGACACACACTTAATAATGATAACATCAAGAGAATCTGGAGTACCAGAGATCAAGACCTTCTGAGGTCACTGGTCACGAATCAGCTTCAGCTAAATCCTATGAGTAAAGGAAGACTGGCTGAGGATATTGCAAAAACTATTACAAATGCTATTACATCAGCAATTCGATCAATTCCCAAATCCACCAAAAGCTCACCCAAGCATGAGTGGCCCCAGTATATATTGACACGTAGGAGTGTCACCCGTCGATTGAGAAAGCGCTACCAAAAGGCTGCCACAGAAAGAGACAGGTTGTTCCGTTTGGAAAAATATCGGAATTCCAAGCGCATCTACTCTTCCCTTATTGAACAGTGCAAAGTGAAATCATGGTCAAGGTTCGTTCAGCAGGAGATTGAAAGAAATCCTTGGGGGAAACCATACAGAATGGCCTCACAGAGGAGCAGGCAAAGGTTTGCTCCCGTCCCAATGAAGAAAAGTGAAACTACTTATACTAAGACCTGGGACGAAGCCGTTTCCTACTTGATGGAAAAGTTACTTCCGTTGGATGATCCTCTTCAAGACACTCCAGAACAGCGGATCATAAGAGCGAATGCAAATAATAACTACAACAATCAACTGATGGTAATACCCTTCGCTCAAGAGGAGATTGCACTTATTATCGATAGATTGAGAAATAGGAGTGCCCCTGGTCCTTACGGCATTTCAAATGAAGTCATCAAGATTTTGAAGAACAACTTACTTGGTGACCTTCAGCTACTTTATAATCAGTGTTTACTTCAGGGGATCTTCCCCAATACGTGGAAATTGGCCAGACTTGTGCTCTTTTTAAAGGATGCTAAAAGGGACCCAGTTCTCGTCACGTCATACATGCCGATATGTTTATTGGACACCCTGGGTAAAGTTTTTGAGAGACTTATTGCCAAACGCTTAAACGAGAGATTAATCCTTAGCAACAACTCTGAACGGCAGTATGGCTTCCAGAAGGGACGCTCCACTGAGGATGCAATCAATATGGTGACACAGATTGTACAACAAGATCTCAGGAAATATGTCCTTGCTATAACTATTGATATAAGTGGAGCGTTCGACAACGTCTGGTGGCCGTACTTGCTTGGAGAACTTCAAAAGCTTCACATACCAATGGCTTTATATAATGTTATAAAGGATTACTTAAGCAATAGGAGTGTCCAAAACACATGGGGTACAGCCAGTAAAAATAGAAATATAAATAAAGGCTGCCCTCAAGGTTCCGTATTGGGACCCATACTTTGGAATGTCACGATGGAGCCAATTCTGGTGGAGCTCATGCACATGACTGACGTAACTGATGTAGTTGCATACGCTGATGACCTACTAATTATCTTCAGTGATTATCGTAGAGACCTTGAAACGAAGACGAACAATGTTATGTTAAGGCTTGAAGAATGGTCATCGAAAAGTAAGCTAACAATAGCTACCGAAAAAACCCATCAGATATTGTTAAAAGGTAAACTACAAAGATCTCCAGTAATAAAGCTTGGAAATTGTTCTATTCGAGCTGCCTCGGAAGTCAAGTACTTAGGAATATTAATCGAGACACAACTGTGTTTTCGCTCTCACATAGTTAATGTCTTGACGAAAGCAAAAACCACTATGCATAACATTATGAGCATGGGTAATTTGGCGTACCGGCTGCCTTTTGACACAGCAATGCTATATTACAGAGCGGTGTTCGTGCCGACAGTATGTTATGCATCCTCTACCTGGGCAATGATGACCCTCAACCAATATGTGAAAGTCAAGTTACGGGCAGCACAGAGGAATATCTTCCTGAGAATATTGGGCGCCTTTCGGACGTCCGCTACAGCTGCTGTAATAGCAATTGCCGGTGTTCTTCCACTCGATTTCGAGGTTCAGAGATATGCAGCCAGATACTGGCTGAGGAAAGGGCAGCATAATAAGATCGTAGCCCTTCTTGGTCAAAACCTCAACACATTTCAGGACATCGATCAACACTTAGAAAATGCCTGGAAGATGGAATGGGAACAGCATCCCGGTTCCCGACGTACCAAAGGATTTCTGCCGTTGGCGAAGATAAGACCTAAAAACTCCTTCTTCCGACCATCAAAGGGTATTACTCATTTCATTACAGGGCATGACCCTTACGGTTCCTATTTAAAGAGGTTCGTACTAAGATCTGATGATAAGTGCCAGAAATGTGGAGTAATAGATACACCGGAACACGCCCTTTTAACTTGCGAGAAATTTGACGACGTCCGAATTCGGCGTCTGAGGACCAATTTAAGAAGAGGCTCATTCCAGCAGATGGCGAGCTGCCAGCAGACCTTCAATATCGTCAACAAGCTTGCGGATATAATATCAAGCTATGAGCATTTCGAGTATAGAAGATCAGACCCCACAGAAAGAGATACCACTCCTGGCTCTACTATACGTGGGACTGTCGCAGTTCAGGATGTACTTAGGAGATCAACTCGGGTACTGAGATCAGCCATTACTGTGACCACTGAGGAAGATCATCAGCAAGAAGAGATCAGGTACTACGAGACAGGACAACTTCCCTTAATAGAGGACGTTTTTTCATAACCTCCATTAGAGGAAAACAGTCGGAAGAATTCGAAGCAGATTCGTAGTGCAGACCTGATTCCAACACTAGAGCGGATGTTGTGGTCTTCATTAAAGGGCACTCCAGTTTTCTACGGGCCCTATTGGACCCTGAATTATTATTCTCTATATTTTATGTATTATATATTATTCTATATTTACCATTTGGATCTTATTCTATATTAAACCTATGCTTGCTTCTCGAAAACTTCTCTAGATTCTCAAACTCTAATTTCAAACATCTCGGTTTTATTTTAGGTACCGAGATTTATATTACTCGCTTATCTTCTTATTCAAACTGGTGTAGAAGCGGAGATTCCCAGAACTAATAGCAATATATTTCTCATCATTTTCTGCTAAAATATTTAAATTCTGCTTGTCTAACCCCTCATACCTGATCAGATGATGAAAATCATAATTGGATGCACCATGGCTAAATATAGGGACAAATTTTGGTCTCTGGATCTTAATATTACAGTTATTACACAGTGCCATTAAAAATTTACCATCTGTATGGGAATGGTGTTTCACCTTGATATTTGTATCTGAAAATTCACAATCACATACCGGGCATTTTTCTGCATTGTTGAAATCTTCAATCTGATCCTTTGTTAAAGGCAACATGGGTTTTGATTTTAATAAGACATTAGATGCTATGTCATGGCGCTCATTTTCTATTCTATGTGCAAATTTTTTGATGGCATCTGCTCCCATGTATAAATATTCTTTACTAACAACACCATCCTGTACAACAACATAATAAAAACTAGAAGGTTCATGTAACTGGTATGATGTACTTGAAGATTCATCAGAATCTGGGCTGCAGAATGCAAGGGGTTTGAGGTTTGATTCAAAATCACAGACTATATATGCTGGGTGTTCCAACAGGGCTTCATATTTTTTGAATTTGGCATTTTCACTTGGATTAGGCATTACCATATGAACAGGTTTATGGTTGCCACAGTATTTTAAATGTTCAATTAACTTGTTTTTAGCAATTTCTGCATTCTTTTCCCGAACTCCATTTACCATTTTTTGACCATCAAATACAGTTAAACATCTTCGGCACAACTTAAATATTCTATTAAATTTGTCTAGTTGTTTTCTTACTAAAGCTTCAAGATTATGTATCAAAGTGTAATGGTATGTGCCATCTCCTTAAATTAAGAGCAGATCAATCGGAACAGCAGAATCATCATCAAGTGTACTGATTCTGAGAGGTGCTATCAAGCAATTGCCACGACCAGTGGAACAAATAAATACATTAATAGATAATTGTTTACCATTGATATCCCTGGCCTTTTTTCAAATTTATCAATATTCTGAACAGACATTGGATATTCTAAGCCCTCCATAGCATCATCAAAATCATGTTCATGTTCTTTATAATAAGTTATTCTCTGAGGATCCCTTAAAACTGGATACAAAGCAGCTAAAATACACCACAGAAAACATTTCTCATCATTATTTTTTATGTTAACCACGGCTTTTTTGTTTTTAATATTAGCAGGTAATGGCAGATATGTAGATCCTTGTAATGGGCTGAATTCAGAAATATTAACATAGAGCTTGTGTGGAGATCCGCATAGGCTCCATCCTGACTCTTTTGCTGCAAATTCAGAGTGTTTAATATTCAATTGATCTATCAAACTGCTTATTATTTTGTCTGAATTTGCATTTGAATATACAGCTACAGTTTCTGTTATGTGGGGCTGTGTAAATTTTGTGCCATTTGGTTTCTTATATTGTGTAAACAATTTGAGGGACAGCTTATAAGAGCCATTTTGTGCATTTAGAATTGCCTGCACATCAGGATTTATACTGTTCAAAAAATTCTTAATGTCACATCTTGGCTCTGATTTAAAACAGTGATCCCTTAATTGGCCAGCAAAACTGCTATGGATGGGTTCATAGCGTGGCTGCTTTGCTGCTCTAGCATTAACAGGTGCTTCATGCTTCCTTTTCAGACCAGATGTAGATGGTTGTGAGGGCAATATTGATGACTGTACATAACAAGTACACTTATGCTTTTTGTAATATGCCTTGCTTAATATTTTATGGCATCTTGGACACATTTTTGTGCCCTTTCTGCATTTCTTAGGGTCACAAATATGCCGGTGCCTAGACCAATTAGAACTAGATATATTTTTATTGCATTGATTGCAATATTTTTGATTTGGCATTTTTGTTGTTTGTTTATATAAAATTTCTTTGTCCAAAAAACAGAACTATGGATAATATGCCAAAACAATTATAACAGCAGTTAGTGGCTGAGCTGGTGCTTTTATACCCAAACAACAGCAATAACTACGCTCTGGTGATCCCCAATATAAAATAATTTTGCTCTATTATGCTGTTGTACAACACACTTTACCAGGTTTCAGATCCGGGAGCTATCAGTTGTGTATCAACTAGCAGTGAATATTCTCAAAATCTCACGTGTGGAGATATTATTTTGCCACATGTATTTCAATCTTTCACATTTTATCAGGCCTCAAACCCAGAGCTCTTGTTTACAAGGCAACAATATTAACACTTTGCCATCAGGGGAGGCCTCACATTTTACCAGGACTCAAACCCAGAGCTCTTGTTTACAAGGCAACAATATTAACACTCTGCCATCAGGGGAGGCCTCATATTTTACCAGGACTCAAACCCAGAGCTCTTGTTTACATGGCAATAAAAGCCATGGGGCTATGCACCACACTCTACTGGAGAACCCAGGAGCTATGAGCTCTATATCAACTAAATACAGTCAAAATTGGATTTTGAACTGTGCAATGAATATTCTGTAAGTCTCACTTGTGTTTATATTAACAGAACAGAGCCTTTTAGAATTGTACTCACGCTTGCATGACAGCATGCAAGAGGGCAATGTTCTTTTACTAAGAATTTCCTTCTATTATACAGAAATATTAATTGAAGTTTTATGCTCTTCCAGTGAATTGGAGTCAATGGCATGCAGGCCCATACATGTTATCATGCAAAGGGAATTTTCCCTGAAAAGGCACAGAAATATCAATAATGCCCCCTTTTAGCTGTGTAGATTATATCTCATGCATGCTAGCATATAAAATCTCCCAGGCGTGCATAATTTATTGCTGTCCGGGACATGAAACTGATCAAAGATTAGAAAGAACATGAAACTTTAATTTGCAGCCTGCCCTTGTCCAAGTAATCCTCTATTGTATTGATCTGTAAGTTGTAGAGCATGAGAATATAAGCATTTTTGGCTTAGTTTTAGGTGTAGCCAAAACAATATCAAGGGGGGCATATTTTTGACAAGTTTATGGACAACAATCTGGCAGATGTAGCTTTTACACACATGGGAAAATCTGTCTGAGGGGGGTTCTTGATTTCTACACTAGAATTCAAGATTCTTGGGATTTTGACAGAATAACACACTATAAACAATAATATCATATGGGTACTTGACATAATTTTAAGTATGGGCAAATCTGTCTATTGAGGGTTCTTCATTTCTACACTAGGATTCAGGGTTCTTGGGATTAAGAGCATATCACACTTGAAGAATTGGGGCATATGGGCATCTTGGCATAATTTTAAGTGTAGCCAAATCGGGCTGTTTAATCAAATAACCTCTTCTAACTTTATTTATTTATCTATCTATCTATCTATCTATCTATATATATGTATATATATATATATATATATATATATATATATATATATATATATATATACAGGTTGAGTCACCTAAAATTACCACCGGAAATATTTCGTGAATAACAATAAATATTGAAAAACTGCTTTCGCAGATATAAAAGTATGAGAGAGGCTCATGAAATAAGTGGACACAATACGTTCAACTACGTAAGGAAGTACGATTTTCAACACAAACCTAGTTTTTTTTTTTAAAAAAATGGAAACCACATTTTATTTTTAGCTCATTTGAAAGTACGGAAAAAATCATTAAGAATGGCGTTTGTTGCATTGTAATACTTAAAATTGTTCTCAAGTAATTGTAACGCAAAGTTCACGCTTGAAACAAACATTCTCACAAGTTAATTCGTGTGTCGTAATATATATACGAGGGTTGCTATTTATGTATCCGGAATAACAAACAAACAAAAAAAATATGTATTATTGAAAATGGTTTTATCGTTTTTCAAAATATTCTCCATGATGATCGATGCACTGTTGCATACGTTTGAACCAATTTTCATAGCACTTTGTCCATTCCGATTGAGGTATCTCGAAAACATGCATTTTGAAAGCATCAATCGCTTCTTCTGGCGCCGAAAATCGTTGACCACGTAGCTTATTCTTCACGTACGGGAACAAAAATAAATCATTGGGTGCTAAATCAGGGCTATACGGCGGATGACCATCAATTCAATGTTTTCACCGGTCAAATACTGAGTTGTTTAGACCGATGTGTGACAACTCGCATTGTCATGGTGAAGAATGATCCTGCGTCGCTGGTTGTTTTTTCTGATTTCCCCAAAGACTTCTAGCAAACAAATGGTTGTGTACCATTCAGTATTCACGGTTCTACGATTCTCTAGTGGCACTGTAGCCACATGTCCATTTTTCCCAAAAAGACAGGCGACCATTTGCTTCGAAGTGCTTCTTGCACGAACAACTTTTGTTGTGTTTGGCTCATCTTGGAACACTCACACCGTCGACTGCTGTTTGCTTTCGGGCTTATATGCATAGTTCCAAGATTCGTCACCTGTGTAGATGTTATACACGGCTTTTGAAGCACCACGATTGTATTTTGTGAGTATTTGTTTGCACCAATCGACACGAGCCTTTTTTGAGCGTTTGTCAAATTATGCGGGATCCAAAGCGAACAAATCTTCTTCACGGCTAAATGTTCAAGCAATATCTTATGTATGCTACTCATACTAATGCCCAGGGATGCCTCAATCTCACTATATGTCACATGACGATCTTGCATTATCAGTTCCCCCACAGCATCAATGTTTTCTGACACAACAACCGATTTTGGACGGCCTTCTTTAGATTCGTCCGTGAGCGAACGACGGCCACGATTGAATTCACTAAACCAGTGATATACAGTGCTTTTAGATGGTGCTTCATCGCCAAAAGTCGAAGTGAGTTGATCGATGCACTGTTGTTAAGATATTCCACGTCGAAAGTCGTAGAAAATCATTGCTCGAAAATATTCTCGAGTTAATTCCATTGTTGGCCTCTGATGAAATTTTCAAGTCCCTGTAACAAACAAAAATAGCATCCGTAAGCACAACGTTCTGGGTACATATACCATAGAAATGTCCAACTTTACGATGGATATATTACATGTTACCTAGCAACATTAGTGTTGCCAGTTCCGGATGCATAAATAGTAACCTATGTATCACCCTTTTGACGATATTCGTATATCGTAACAAACATGTTACTCTTCTGCATAATGTGCGTTGTGCTTAGGAAAGTTGTTACGATCCAACCACTGTGTGTTACAATAAAATGTGTAGTTTGTACATAAGTAAGTTTTGACAAATTATTTAAAAGGATCTGATACATCTTTCTGAGTTAACAAATATTTGTACATTAAAAAATATAAATTTTAAACATTTCATCATCAGTTACATACTAAAGGTTAGTACATTAACATCTATCTAATTTTCAATTGGCGTCCATTCATAATTTTTAGTACACCGGAACAATCAACTTCTCGTTTGGTCATGACAATTCTTTAAGTTTTCAACTTTTTAAACTTTGCATCTTATACTCGTACATTTTTCTCTCTTTCTTTCTAATTGATTTATCAATTTCATCAAATGAAGCAAGGGCGTAACAAAGTACACTGATTAACCAGACGTTTTTTCAAATTCTGAAAAGGCCGAGATGATACTTATCAATGGCGGGTGTAGGAAAAATGCAGCACAAGCGTGCGGGCTGTATTCACGACGGCATTTGCGCTCGGCTTTGCCGACAGGCATAGTGGAGGATGCCCCTTCACGCTCAACTTCACGTTACAATTACTTGAGAACTATTTGACGTATTACAAGGTAACACACTTCATTCTTAATGAATGTTTTCGTACTTTCAAATGAGATAAAAATTAAAAGGGGTTCCGATTAACAAAAACTAAGTTTCTGTTGAAAATCGTACTTCCTTGCATAGTTGAACGTATTGTGCCCACTAATTTCATGAGTCCCTCTCATACCTTTATATCTGCGAAAGCAGTTATTCAATATTTATTGTTGTTCACGAAATATTTGCGGTGGTAATTTTAGGTGACTTACCCGATATATATAGAGGGTGGGTGAAAAGTTTCTGACCACCCCTTATAAAATTAATGGGAGTGTACATTGCAGCAATTGGTTGGTCATGGTAGTAATACAAGGGATGGATAAAAAATAATGCACAAGTGTTATAAATCAGAAATGGCTGTATTAGAAGGGAAAATACATTCCTTCAATGTATTCACCCCGCATATTGACAACCTTCTGCCAGACGTACGGAAGGCGCCGAACTCCGTCAGCACGTTGTTCTCTGGCAATGTCTCTGAGAGACCGCCCTAAGGCTGTGAGAATGGCGTGTCTGCTGTTGTATCGTTGTCCCCGAAGTGGTTGCTTGATTTTGGAAAACAGGTCATAATCGCACGGACTCATGTCAGGCGAATATGGTAGATGTTCCAGAATCTCCCATTGCCAGGCACGTATGCAGGAGCGCCGTCACAGTGTTCGCAGTGTGACACCTTGAATTGTTAAGCAGGATGATGGACACCGTACCAGAACGTGCCGTCGCTTCCTTCTTAATGCGAGACGAAGGTGGTGTTGCAAGAAGGTGCAGAAGTAGGCTGCGTTGACCGTCTGCCTGAGAGACGTTGTTCTTCTTGCCGAAACATATTGTTAGGGCGCTTTCACTCTCGTCCTCTGCTTCAGAGCACTGCTGGTTTTGACTGAATAACATACAATCACTCTCACTCACTATACTTCCTCGTCTGACATTCCTTTATCAGCCACGAAACGCTTGTGGCGCTGTGACTCACCCCTTTCACGGGACAGCAGTGTTGCCATTACTTTTTATCCAACCCTTGTATGTTAGGCCTAGGGGAAAACTTTTTGGTGCATGTCATGACAACGTCCGCCATCTTGGATCCAACTTCATTTCTTTAAATCGGAAGGGGGCATGTGAGGTATAATTTTGGGCTATAATTTCACCAGAAATTCAGTGGTGAAGTCAGATTGACGAAAACTTTAATGATATGGAAGTCATGGGCATATGAAAGTTACGCAATGTGTTCAATGTGCTGTCCTTCTTGTGCTATGCACATGTTGAGACAATTCTCCCATGCTCTGTGGACACGGAGCATTATCTCAGATGTGATTTGTGCACAGGCATACAGTATCCGTTGCTCCAAGTAACCCATATCCCGAATCTTTTCGGCATACACGACTGACTTCACATGACCCCACAGGTAAAAATCGAGTGTGGGCAAATCTGGTGATCGGGGAGACCAATCCATCGTCCAGGAATCTGGAGGTCCAAATAGTGATGAACCTGTCGCCCATAATGAGGTGGTGCCCCATCCTGCTGAAAATATGAGGTGAAGCTGCCATCCCCCGTCAAAACTGACGGAAAAATGTGTTCTTGTAACAAGTGCAAGTAGCCCTCTGCATTTGAATTGTCATGAATGAAAAATGGGCCAATGATACGTGTCCCCAAGATCTCGGCCCACACCATAACCCTCTCAGCATCAACCATATGGCTCGGATCTCTCCACTACGGGTTCTCGGAGGACCAATACCGTATGTTCTGTTTATTCACTTCCACATACACATAGAACTTCATCAGAATGCAGAATATGCAGTGAAAAGTGTAGGTTCTGGCGAATTTGCTCCACAGCCCATTTACAAAACTGTATCCTCCTATCCGGGTCGTTCTCAGAGAGATGGTGCTGCAACTGCAGCTTGTATGGGTGCCACTAAACTATCTTTAACACCCTGCAAATGTAACTCTGGCTGACACCACATTGCACAGACATTCGACGTGTGCTGCGCTGCGGAGACTTGTCAAACCTTGCTAGCACTGCCATAGCTGTTCCTTCGTCAGTGGCAGTTCTGGGCTTACCATATCGTGGCCTGTCCTGGACTGTACCGCTCACTTCAAACCTGGTCAGCAATGAGGACACTGTAAAGTGCGACATTGGGTTCCGTTCTTTGAAATCACGAGCTACAGCGTGGACACTTCTGCCCCCCCTCCCCCCAGCTTGATGATCTCGATTCGTTCGGACTTGGCCAAAGGCATGGTTCAGCACCTGCAAATGATACGTAATTATCACTTTCATATGCCTATAACTTCCTTATCATTAACGTTTTCATAAATCTGACTTCACCACTGAATTCCTGATGAAATTGTAGCCCAAAACCATACCCCACACGCCTCCTTCCCATTTAAAGAAATGAAGTTGGATCCAAGATGGTGGACATTGTCATGACATGCACCAAAAAGTTTCCCCCTAGGCCTAACATTTTTCTGCCATGAAGAATTTCTGAAATCTACACTCCCTTTCATTTTATAAGGAGTGGTCAGTGACTTTTGACTCACCCTGTATATATATAACAAATGCAAACACGCTTAAATGTCATTATCATTAAACTGTAAATAAACATGGCAGCGGATATTTTGCAAAACATCATCAAAAAAATCTCCAAAGTTCTATTAAGAATACTATAAAAATATTTTAAGTTACAATTATAGTAAGTTTAATTTTTACTGGAAGAAAAGTTACTGAAATTATTTTAGTTTCATTAAAACATTCAACAAACATTTCCAAAGTGGGTTATATATACTGTATCAGAAACAGAAAACTGTATGTTTACTACATATATTTTTTTTATTTGCTTTAATCGAACTGTTCAAATATTTTACAGGGCCGTGTATCAGAAAAGCATTTCCATAAAAAAGATATATCTGTATCTATGAGTCGAAATTTCGATTTAAATAAAAATCATAAAAATAATGAAAAATATTTTTTAAATAAAAAACATAATTTTTATCCACACAATTGATATATAAAATAAAATTAGCTGAAAACCAAAGAGAATAACGTATTACAAGTCTTCTAGTATCCACTCTGCAAAGCCCTCCCTTACGAAAAGAAATGAATATTTAAGAAAGAAAGGATGTGTTCTTAACTGCCCAACAGGTTGTCCTGTGACTCTATCTGCTAACGGTATGATAAACGTAGCAAGCGTTAGATATTTTAAAACTACGGAGATATAGATAAAAATAGAAAAAGTTTGTAATTGTTAACAATAGCAAATAATACACCTGCTATTTCATGGAGGAATAAAAGTATTTAAATTTTAACAAAGCTTCTAATAGACTTTTTTCTTTTTAGATTTACACAATAATTGGATTTTTTCGACAATACACACACATATATACGTACATAAATATTGCTTTTAGTTTATCCCCTATGTACACTTCGCAACATCTTATTTGACCGTCCCGAAAGAATTCTAAGTCCCGAATTCGTAAACTTAGCAACATTGCACTTCAGCTCCAGGTGAGAGTAGCCAACTTTGAGTAGGCCCTTCCACTAGACGAAAAACGCTGCGGTGAGAGGTTTTCAATTTCGCACTTTCCATGAACTTAGAAACTATAAAACGCTATTATACTACACAATCAAACAGAAATAATAAATTGGAAAAAGAATCTTAAGGAATTCTTACGATTCTGCTTGCTCGACTTGAAATTAGAGGGGTTTGAAACAATGAATACAGTTTTTTTTCCACCTGGAGGATATCGCCAAAAATCCTGCCAATCACTGAAAAATCAAGAAGATGAGTAGAAACATTTCCGAGGTATGCATCGCATAAATATTTACAGTGATTTAATGTAATCTTATATTACATTATTACAACACTTCATACTACGTAAATAACAATAAAAAAAATCAGGAGTGGGTGAGATTTGAACAAACGATGTTTCGTTCTTGACGAAAAGGCAAAACTAGACGACCGCTTAACTAACTGCTCCAGGGGATTGTTAACGTGAAAGCCTGTAAAACAAGTTGATCTAAGTTGAAATAACATTTTGCCGGAGTTCCGAACCATGTTTCGCCACAGATCAGGGAAAAGACGCACTTTGTAGAATCGTCCGGTATTATGCAATTTATCTTTACTGTAATTTTGCCTAAAATCGAGAGAAATTTGCTTCATTGCATTGATGTGTGATTTCAATTTTCTCCAGGTGGTGGAGAACGAGTTCAGTGTTTCCAACTGCACATAAACTCCCCTATTTTCTATATCAAATCGAATAGTCTTAAAAAAATCAACATTTCTATTTCCAATTTACGATTTTTGTTTAATTGCGTATTATATTACTGGTTTAGGGTTTATAACTTCATGGAATGTGACAGAATGAAAGAAACTCACAAGAGCGTTTTCGTTTAGAAAGAAAAACTGTTGCTAAGTTGGATACTATTTGCGGACTTTGAAGTGCTATATTGCCAAATTTACGAATTAAGGACTTTGAAGGAAGTGTACTCAGACAAGCAGACTGCAGTAGCTGGAAATGTGCCCAACTTCCTCACATCTTCTACCCAAACATACTGTTCTGGTAAAGTGGTATACTGTTTAATGCTAGTGCCTACTATCAATTCGTTCCAAATAGGTTTGATGAGGTTTCTATTTTTCTTACCGCTGCTAGATTTCACTTTATTCTGTGTGGGATCGTAATTTTGATACAAGGCATCTGACCATTCTAAAATTTCTCCATACGTTTCATAATCTTCGTGGGCGTAATTTTTAGGACGCTTCTGAGTAATAAGTTTCCATAATCCGGTGGTGCCTGAGTACCTCATCCAATTATCTTTTCCTCCTATGTTAATCACAATATCATCATTTGTAAAACTGACTCTTAATTTGCCAATTTTGTAAATTATACTTCCGTCAAGTTCGGTGCTCGAATACAAACCAAACACTTCATCCTTGTCATCTTTATTGGAGCTCAAATACTTTTGTGCTATGCGACCTGCATGAGGGGTGTTGGAGTGTGAATGCTAGATAATGGTGTAGGAAGATAATCCGGAATGTGTCGAGCAGCAAGAGGTATGAGTTTTGTGATCAATCTTTATTTTGTTCCGTGACAGATTTAATGTTTTTACCAAGATTTCCAATAGCATCGATAAAAGGTTGCTCTTGACGCTTGTGTTGTTCGTAGAAACTGCAATTTTCATTTTTCCCACCTCGAAAACGTTCGGCCAAGTATTCGCGTAATTTTAAGTTATCATCAATTTTTCGTTTCGTCATATTATTATTTTGTTACACTATATTGTTTGGTAATTTTTTTTTTAGAAAATTCACTAATTTTATTTCTATACTTCCCATCGTTAGGTTTTTCTTGTCATGTCCATTGAAGCAAATCCAAAATCATTTTCCCAGCAACGTGCACAGACATGTTAAGTTTCTTGATATTTCATGTCACCTCCAACATAATCATGATAGACATGTTTTAAATTTGTGTGGTCCTACAGAATCAAAGATCACCGCAACTGGGTGAGCTTTGAAATTGACAAATCCATGCAGGTAATACAATGATGTATTGGTGATAAGATTTTGACTTGGTACAATTTTTCATGGGCCAAGTTCCGATTGTATAATTCCAGTATCATCATGATACACATTCGTTTTCTACATGAACCTAGTTCTCTGAATGAAAACACGTGCTGAACAGATTTTCTGGTTTATTGGGCAGAGTGATTTTCCATTATGCTCCCATATGCTTACGTGAATAGGTTAGGCAGGTCATGTTAGGCACGTATCGAGATATATGTTTCGGAGGGGTGTCCTAACGTAGTGTCTCAAAATAATAATATTAATAATGTTGGATTAAAATAAGTATAATAATATTAAATTAATTAATATATTGTTAATTAAACTTGAAAATTAAATTAAACTCCCAAATCCCAACATTTAGTTATGATGTTTTCCTTTTTCATTCTTTCATTCATACGGGTTTTTTTCATAATGTTTTTTCCTTGTGTAGTGGTTGTTATGTGTTTGTGTGTCTTGTGCAGTAGTTGTGCTGTGTTGTGTGTGAGTTTGTCTTGTGTAGTAGCTGTGGTGTCTAGTGTGTTTGTGTTTGTCTTGTGTAGTAGGTGTGCTGTCTAGTGTGGTTGGGATTGTCTTGTGTAGTAGTTGTGCTGTCTAGTGTATTTCTGTTTGTCTTGTAAGTATCGGTGATGTGTATGTATGTGCCTTGTGTTGTATGTTTGTGTAGTAGTTGTGCTGTCTAGTATGTTTGTTTTGTCTTGCGTAGTAGTTGTGCTGTCTAATTTGTTTGTGTTTGTCTTGTGTAGTAGTTGTGGTGTGTAGTTTGTTTATGTTTATATTGTGTAGTAGTTGTAGTGTGTTTGTGTTTATATTGTGTTATAGTTGTGATGTGTTTGTGTGTGTTTTGTGTAGTAGTTGTGCTGTCTAATGTGTTTGTGTTCGTCTTGTGTAGTAATTGTGCTGTCTAATGTGTTTGTGTTTGTTTTGTGTAGTAGTTCCTCCATTCATATTGGGAGTTAGGCGTAGAGCTGACAACTCTCCACTGTAAAAAAAAATGTCAAGAAACAACAATATAAGGCCATGGATGTTCCCAACGTAAAATATTCCGGAGGTAAAATAGTCCCCCGTTCGGATCTCTTAGTCCCTGGACTAAGGATAAGTTCTACATTAGGAATAAGGATATTAAATTAGGCACCTGGAATGTTCTGAGCCTTTACCGGCCTGGGGCATTTCAGTGTACAGTTAATGAGATAGTTAAGTATAAATTAGATGTAGTAGCTGTCCAGCAAGTTAGGTGGCCAGGAGAAGGGAATTGTAAAACTAAAAATTATACTTTTTTCTATGGTGGTACTGAAAATCATAATTTTGGAACAGGCTTTTTCATAAATAATAGAATTATCTCGGCTCTTAAAACAGTAGAATTTATTAATGATAGGATATCATATGCAGTTTTACAGGGTAGGTGGAGTAAAATTATCTTAATAAACATACATGCACCAACGGAAGATAAAGATGATAATACTAAAAATGATTTTTATGCAGAGTTAGAACAGGTCTTTGATAAATTTTCTCAGTATGATATGAAAGTTCTTTTAGGTGACTGTAATGCACAGATTGGCAAAGAAGAGACATTTAAACCCATGATTGGTAAAGAAAGTCTTCTTGAATTAAGTAATGATAATGGTATAAGATTGATTACTTTTGCAAACTCAAAGAATTTAATTGTGAAAAGTACCACTTTTAAACATAAAGATATCCATAAATATACCTGGTCTTCTCCAGATGGTAAAACTCATAATCAGATAGATCATATTCTCATTGATAAGAGAAGGCATACTAGTATAATTGACGTTCGTACACATAGAGGTTCTGACTGTGCCAGTGACCATTATTTAGTAATTGCTAAATTAATAGAAAGACTCTCAGTGATAAATCATAAGCAACAAAATCTAAAAGTTCTAAAATTTGATACAGGAAAGTTTACTGATGAAAGAATTAAGAAAGATTACCAAATTAAACTGTCAAATAGATTTGATGTTTTGCAGGATTTAAATGATGATGAAAATATAAATGAAGCAGATGTAAATAAGAATTGGGAGCACATACGTAATGCAATAGAATCAGCAGCTAAAGAAAGTATAGGATACCATAAACCGAGAAAAAGTAAGCCATGGTTTGATAATGAATGTCATAATCTAATAGAAATAAGAAATCAGGCTAGACTTAGGTGGTTAAATAACTCTGATGATACAAATCTAAACAATTATAATAGAATAAAGCGAGAAGTTAACCGCACGTTTAGAAGTAAAAAAAGAGATTACTTGAAAAGCAAAATTAACGAAATTGAAACAAACAGCAAAAATAAAAATATCAGAGATTTATATAAAGGTGTAAATGAGTTTAGAAAGGGGTGGCAATCTAAAGTAAACTTGATAAAAGATAAAGACGGTGATTTTCTAGCTGACCCAAGCGATATTGTAAATAGATGGAAGAACTACTTTCATGACCTTTTAAATGTTCATGTAGTAGATAAATCAGAAGTAAATGTAGTCCACACAGCAGAACCTTTCGTTCCAGAACCTAACTTGACTGAAGTTAAAGATGCTATTAAAAGGCTAAAGAATAACAAAGCACCTGGCATTGATTTAATACCAGCTGAGTTAATTAAATATGGTGGAAATTCATTAATATGTCAAATTCATAAATTAATTTGTTTAATATTAAATAAAGAATAAATCCCTCAACAGTGGAAAGAATCCATAATTGTTCCTGTGTTTAAAAAAGGTGATAAAATGAACTGCAATAATTACCGTGGAATTTCTCTACTCTCAACAACATATAAAATATCATCTAACATTATTTTAACATGACTAACCCCATATGCTAATGAAATTATAGGTGATTATCAAGGTGGATTTAAACGTAACAGATCAACTACAGATCAAATTTTTCACATCAGACAGACTCTTGAAAAAAATTGGGAATATAATCAAAATGTCCATCAGCTATTCATTGATTTCAGAAAAGCATATGATTCGGTCAAAAGAGAGAAATTATATAATATATTAGTAGAGTTTGGAATACCTAAGAAGCTTGTTAGTATGATAAAATTATGCACCAGTGAAACAGAAAGTAAAATTCGTGTGGGTATTAATGTGTCTGACAAATTTACAATTCATGATGGGTTAAAACAAGGAGATGCATTATCTCCATTGCTCTTTAATGAATATGCTGTTAGGAAGGTAAAATAAACTAACGAAGAACTAAAATTAAATGGTGTGACTCAGTTGTTAGCATATGCAGATGATGTACACTTATTAGGGGATGATGTGAATACAATTAAGAATAATGCTAAAATATTTTTCAAAACTGCTAAAGAGATAGGTTTGGAAGTTAACAAAGAGCAAATTAAATATATTCTTACAGGCCGAAACCAAGTGTTAGGTAATAATCAAAATCTAATTATTGATAACAACTCGTTTGAACCAGTTTCCAAATTCAAATACTTAGGAGTAATATTAACAAATGAAAATTATATTAAAGAGGAAATAAAAAGTAGGCTTCATTCAGGAAATGCATGTTACTTCTCTCTTCATAAACTTTTGTCTTCTCGTTTAATATCTAAGAAACTAAAAGTTAAAATATACAAAACAGTAATTTTGCCTGTAGTATTATATGGGTGTGAAGCTTGGGCCCTTGCATTGAAAGAGGAACATAAATTGAGAGTATTTGAAAATAAAATCCTTAGGAAAATCTTTGGACCTAAAAGGGATGAGGAGACAGGTGAGTGTAGAAGGTTACATAATTTAGAACTACATCATTTGTATTCATGTCCAGATATTATTAGAATAATTAAATCAAGAAGACTTAGGTGGGCAGGCCATGTGGCACGAATGGGAGAGGAAAGAGGAGTTTACAGGATTCTTGTTGGGAAACCTGATGGTAAGAGACCTGTAGGAAGGCCAAGACGAAGATGGAGGGACAATGTTGAGATGGACCTAAGGGAAATCGGTAGGGATGGAAAAGAGTATATAGAACTTGCTCAAGATAGGGAAAGATGGAAGGCCTGTGTTGCTGCAGCCATGAACCTTCGGGTTTAAGAAGGCTAGGGAGTTAGTTAGTTAGGTCTTACCGAAAGAAGCATATGAAATTAGCATTGTAGCGAAGTAGTTGTTTAGGAATTCTAGAGGACGTTTGCGAGAGATAAAAGCAATCCATATTTTTGTGACGGCCCTGTGTGAAATAATATCTAATTTCATTTTGATTTTCGAGAATCACATCATCAGATACTATAACAGAATTTACACGACATTGAGAGAGGGGTTTGTTTAATTTCAGGTGAGATTAGGCTACAGCTATGTTTAGATTATCGTACAACTGCATCAATTGTTTGTATATAGGTTGCTCTAGACTTTCGGAGAACACGTACAAGTATATATTGTTCCAATCCAACCAACATGGTGCAAGTATGAAATGAGGACTAAAAGTGGTAAACGTTGTAAGTGCCAAAAGCGAAAGTGTTGGGAAATCGCATCGTTCCACACATCAGCCCGTAAGAACGAGCACACTAGTGACATCTTTACAAGCCCTTTGAACTACTTAGAGGGCTACCAGCCACATTTCACGTAGCGTCGTCGCCTTATAATCAAGGGGTCCCGGTTTTGATACCCGGAGGAGGCACATGACACAGTGGTTCGGATCCCACTTCAAACTGTAGGATCAGTCCTGATTAGCCTTACTGTGCATAAAGTGGACTTAAAACACCAAATCAATCAATCAATCATGATCTTGGAAAGTTTCGATCAAAGCATAAATATTTATAATTTCATCATTCATCGACTCCAAAGCTGATTGAATATTCGCAATCGTTGCTTAAACACGTCCGAAATCCTTGAACGTCTCCAATTGCAGTTTTATATTTGCCACACTCTTATTGATCACTTTTATAATTCTTCAGAGGAGGGTAAGTTGGTTGTAACGAACTTGAGAGTTTAAGGTTTTATACAGAGGGGGCCACTCCGCGACTTGCATGTTATTGGCTAGAGCTTGTGACGTCACCAAGAGGACACGAACGGAAGAAAGCTGTGCGTAGAATGTAGCAGATGGCCCATGAAACGCTGTGTTTTCATGCATCTTTTGATATTATACACCAAAGCTGTTAATTTAATTTGACAACAAGAGATCAAATACGCGATTGAAGAATACACTTATTCCGAAACAATGCATAGTTTATCTTTCAGACATTATTATTGGTGATATCTTGTCCCTGTAGGCTGTAGTCCACTGCCGGCTTTTCTTTCCAGCTAACCTATTGAATTTATTTTAAATGTCTAATTCTAAGGAAAGTTCTTGTCCGGGCATATTCTGATATGAATTTTTACTGAATGTCCTGGAATTTCCCTTTAATAATTTTACGCTACTTTTAAGATTCTCCAGTTGATCGCCACGATGAGGATAAATTTGTTTTTGTTATTTAGCGTCTTCTTCCACTTTTCGCTAATAGCGACGAACAGGATGAGTGATGTTTAGTTTAAATTGATGAAGGGACACTCGCAACAGGCACATATCCAAGGGGGAGCTTAAGGTGCTCGAGCCCCCCCAAAAAGTTTCTGTTTACAATAGATAAAATGAGGTATTTGGCTTCTTGTGGTGGGAAATAAAATAATGTGACGATAATTTAAGGAGAGAAATAATTATCGAGTCAAGCACGTATCCAAGGTAGGAATCAGGGCGCTCCAGCACCCCCTTCAGGAAATTACGCTACATAAAATTAGGTTCATGGCTTCTTGAATAATATGATGATAATTTGAGAGAAATAATTATCGAGGTAAGACACAGAATGTTCTATAACCCTGTTATTGTTAATAGCGCGTATCCAAGGTGGGATCAGAGGGCTGGATTCTCCCTTAATTCTTTTCAGTTTACATATAACCCTGTTGTTGATAATATTCCATTAAAACTTTTTTTGTGCTTTCGGTGTTGTCTCAGCACTATGCAAAGACTTGTCAGCATTTGGAAGCTGCAAACGTAGCGGCACACGTAGAGACGATTCATTGTAATTTTTTAATCTTTGAAAAGCGAGAGAGGGAACGTTCTTGAATAGGAGAAGACGTCGAACTACTGGCAATATTAACGAATCGTTTTATCTGCGGAACGTTCTAGAATATAATGAGGTTAAAATACGCGGCTTCAATTTCCAAGTTGATCTGTACAACAGAATCGGTTAATGAGAATTCAAAGGTAAGTGTGACAGTTCATACGTCGATTAGTGATCAGTCAGTGTCCATTGGTGGCTTTATAAGATCTAGTGATTCGAAGACGAAAAGGAATAAATACTGTAAAGTAACGAAGTCTACTACTAGTGTCAGTTGGAGTCCAAAGCTGAAGACATTAACGACAGCGGAATTTCCGGAGCCTCAGTGTAGTGCTAGTTCGGGTCAAGGGCCGAAGGGATCAACAACCAACAATCTGTGTATTATTCTGTACTGTTTGTGATCCACATGGATTTGTGATCATCCCTTCATCCATTTCATCTACTCACCATTCATTTTCATCTTTGCGATTAGCCAAGGGGTAAATTATACTTGAAATAAAACAAAAGCAATACAAATAAAAAAAATATTTAACGATTATGCTGTTACGTTTTACTGTATTTTAGACACGTCCCATTTATCAGCCAACAGTCAGAGATTGCTTTTCGGTCGAATGATACTTCTAATAATCGGAGGTAAATGCAAGCTGAGAATTATAATCAGGTCTCTTATCCACCTGAGTTGAGGATCTAAATTTTTAGATTTTATTTGTAACAATATTTACTACTGCGAGGAATTTTAAAGAAACATTTGTTGTAAGAACATAATACATTAATTTACTTTGTATAAATATTACATTATCCATCGCTTTTCCTAATTAAATCTCATACCATATCCAACACACACATAAAATGTGTTTTACTAATAATACAGTGCGCAATTAGAAAATAAGTCTTGTGAAGCAACACAAATATGGCTTCCCCGATGGCCAAGTGGTGTCGACCTCCGTGGCGAAGTGGTTAGCAGAGCGCGCTACAACGCCAGGGGTTCTGGGTTCGAGTCCCGGGTAAGGCATGGGTATTTGTGTTCGTCCAGTTGATAAGAAACAAAGAAAAATGTAAGAATTGAAAAAGTGTAAAAGTGAGAAAAAGAGTGAATGATGGCGGATACCTCTGTGTAGGGGGTTTTTCCTTAAAAAAAAAAAGTGGTAGCGCCGTCGCCTTGTAGTCAAGGGGTCCCGGGTTCGATACCTGGTGTAGGCACATAGTGGATAGGATCCAACTTTAAACTGTAGGTCCAGTCCCAATTAGCTTTCTGTCCAAAAACCGGACTTAAAACGCCAATTCAATCAAGCAACACAAATATTAAGTATAGTTTTTTTTATTTGGTTTATTTTACTTCACTTTTCTGCCACTTTTGGCTAATTGCGAAGATGAGGATGAGTCATGATGATGAAATTGATGAATGGACACTCACAAACATCCTTACCCAGGTCGGGATTCGAACCTGGGATCCTTGGCGTCGTAGCACGATGTGCTAACCACTCTGCCACGGATGCCGGCTATTAAATCTACATGGAAATAGTTTCTGCAGTATGTTTCAGTCAAACAAATTTCATAATGGGTATTCTCGCGGCATGTATTCAAATGTGTACTAATACAGGGCTAAGGCCTACCCACCGACTGCCGGCCTCAGTTCTACCTGCCGAGGCGGGAGATCATCCAACCTGTTACGAGGTGGCGTGTGGTCAGCACGACGACCCCCAGTCATTTTTGTAAGTTTCCATGACCGCATTACGCTACTCACGTTGCTGAGAAAATCCCCCTCGAGACCAACCACCCTGGGAACAGAATCCTCGTCTTCAACGTGACAGTCAGATTATTTACCGACTGAACCAACGAGGCTTTTTAATGCACATATAAATAAATTAAAGCCAGCAAAATAGTATTATATTTGTACGATATCTTTAAATTATAATACAATAGACGTGTATACAACACATTATATTGATAATACAAAAATCATTGATAAATTTCTCCTTGCTTTGATAAGTATGCTTTATATTGAATAGCTTCTTTGGGCATTATAATTTATGACAGCTCTTCTCCTTGATTGACGAGAAGATTGAAAGGATGTGCAGGGGAGAAACATCTGTCCTGTAAGTCGTACATTATATTTTCAGCACAATTTCTCAACAAACGCACATAAAGTAAAGTAACAGTGCAATTGTTAATTAGTGTTGGCTACCTACGACATGTTCAAAGTATTATTCTCGCGGGCGATGTTTCAATTTCAAAGCTAATAAATCTTAGCTTACACTCATTATTCAATGAATCAATACTTAGAAACTGAGTTCGGATTGTGTAAAGGTTTTTGAAAGTTGCATACATGATGATATGGAAAGCGAGTGTGGAAGTAAGGCCAGAGGCGCAACCACGAATTTTTGTCTGGAGGGGCAAGTGCCAGGATAAACGTACCAATAATAATAATAGTAATAATAATAACATTAATAATGGCATTATTATTACTAGTGGTAGTAGTAGTAGTATCAAAGACGTTATTATCCTCATAAATTACGCAAAAGGGAGGTAGATGTCTGTGCTAAAGCATTTATTTGGAACAAACATTTTTTTTTTCAACACCAGAAATTTTACATTAGCTAATAATTAAAAACAAGCACACAAACTGTATTTTTGAATCGCAGAAAATGAATGATAAATGCATGCCGAAGATTTTTTTTGTACATATAACATGTATAACTTTCATATGTTTTACACATATGCAACATGGAGCGACATAAAATAAGAAAATACATATGCAAAATGCTAACACTAAATTATGTACGTATTCAAAGTTCATTCATTACATATATACAAAACATATTATTTAAATACATCAAATTACAGAAAACAATTATATTGCGAGCGAAGCGAGAAAGAAAATTTTTCGATCCAATTTTTGCAATTTAAAACAATATTGATTTAATAGGGAACAAATAATATCACATGGCGCCAAGGCATTCTCTCTTTCACAACATTCTTTTTTAATTTAGATTATTTGGCGCCCATGGCCGACTCCCGCCGCCCCCTAGCTACGGCTCTGAACTTGACGAGACTGAGAAAAGCAGGCACTGCAAGCGAATCGAGGAAGAAAATTTTACGAAATGTATTTTTATTTGTATAAAATTTGAAATAGAAGGGGGCAATTGCTCCTTTGTGCCCCCTGCAGGTGCCTTTGGCCATCAATGTTTGCCCCTCCTAGAATTGACTTCCGTCGAAGGTTGGGTGCAATGCCCCCCCTCTGTGGTTGCACCGCTGAGTAAGTCCGAAATTTGGAGGAACAAAATGAATCAATCCTGCTGCAGCAACTTGTTTTTTTGGGAAGGGATGATCACTTTATTCAGGGCGATTTTCTTCTATTATTATTGCACGTGGCAAGAGCACAAACAGGGTGATTTGTTCTCATTCTACCGGCATTCAAGAAAAGGTGTGTATAAGTAAATAATCGACCCATTTATCTCAAGCTTCCGTATAACAGTTGGGCTGAAAAGTTCGTAGGCTAACATAGTAAAAAATATTTTTTTGACAAAATTCGATTTTATTATTCAATATAGTTGCCTTCGAGGGCGATACAACGATTATAGCGGTCATACAATTTTTCGATGCCATTTTTATAGTACGATTTCTCTTTAGCCTCAAAATAGGCCTCAGTTTCGGCGATTACCTCTTCATCAGTGCTAAATTTCTTTCCAGCGAGCATTCTTTTAAGGTCTGCAAACAGGAAAAAGTCACTGGGGGCCAGATCTGGAGAATATGGTGGATGGGGAAGCAATTGGTAGTCTAATTCATATAATTTTGCCATCGTTTTCATTGATTTGTGACACGGTGCATTGTCTTGATGAAACAGCACTTTTTTCTTCTTCAAATGGGGCCGTTTTTCGTGATTTCATCCTTTAAACGCTCCAACAACGCTATGTAATAATCGCTGTTGATGGTCTGGCCCTTTTTGAGGTAATCGATGAATATAATACCATGCGCATCCCAGAATACTCATGCCATAACCTTGCCAGCCGACTGTTGCATCTTTCCACGCTTTGGATTCGGTTCATCACGTGCAGTCCACTCGGCTGACTGTCGATTGGACTCTGGAGTGTAGTTATGGAGCCATGTTTCATCCATTGTAATATATCGACGGAAAAATTCGTGATTATTACGGTTGAATATCGCTAAACATTGCTCCGAATCATCAAAACGTTGTTGCTTTTGATCGATTGTGAGCACGCGCGGCACCCATTTTGCACACAGCTTTCGCATGTTCAAATATTCATGCACAATATGTCCAACACGTTCCTTTGATATTTTTAAAGTCTCAGCTATCTCGATCAACTTCACTTTACGATCATTTAAAATTATTTTGTGGACTTTTTTGATGTTTTCGTCGGTAACAACCTCTTTGGGGCGTCCACTGCGTGCATCGTCTTCGATGCTATTTCGCCTCGTTTAAATTTAGCAAACCACTTCTCAACGGTTGATTTTCCTGGTGCAGAGTCCGAATAATGTTTATCTAGCCAAGCCTTGGCTTCAACAGTATTTTTTTTCGCCAAAAAGCAATCCTTTATTAACACACGAAATTCTTTTTTATCCATTTTTTCACAATAACAAAAGCTGCTTCACTCACAATGCTATATCTCACGAACTAATTTTCCGGCAGCTGTGAAATTTATACACGTATCTTTTGAAGGTTAGTACTAAGTAGAAATCACATGGATTTAATTCTAGTAACGCCATCTATGAGTCAGCCTACGAACTTTTCAGCCCAACTGTTACACTAACGAAGTAAGTTCCATTCTGTCCTCTTAATGACGTCATAGCGCGCACAGAATCATGGGAAAAAATCTCGAAACCTCGGGAATGGCATACCTAATAAAGGTACGTTGTGTTTTATATTTGTAAGAAGTTAAGATTTCTAAAATGTTTGTTACTTCAAATAATGTGCAAGTTATCACAGACAACTATAGTTAGATTGATACAGTTGTGGTCGGAATTTGTGTATATGTTTAGAAATACGTCATAATCTGTTCGTGTTGACGTCACTTTCTCATCTCAGCAGAGGAAGTGAACCCACCTAAATGTTTTTCACCTGACGACAGACTCAGTTAGAAAACAGATGACGGTGAGAGATCAACAGAAACGTGATAACGGTTAATGCAATGCCCGAATAGTGTAATTGGTAATTATTTTCGTTTCATTCTGGCTATACTCGGAAATAATAATTAAGTACAGAAACTTTCGTATATTTACGTTTGTCTTGTCCAACGTTAATTCTATATGCAAGTCTGTTTAGTGATTGTGATGTGATTTCATAATCTATAGAATTGTTCCTTTTCAGGCAGAAACGTAAGCAAATCTGTACCTTGCTTGTAAGTCCCCATACGGTAGGAAATATAAGTGTTATAAAACTGCGTTTAACTTTGAATACTGTGTTGTGTTTCTTTTCAACCCAGCAAGCCCTGACGAATTGCAAGGATTCTCATGTTCCCGACTAAAGGAGTAGCGGACTAACTTTCTGACGACTGGTGTCCAACTGGAGTACGTTGCATAGTTATTTTGACACACCAACGTGGGGCCCGAGTGCAAAGTTATTTTAGCAATTCAAACGTGATGCCAGATTTAGTGCATACTAAAAGTGTCCGTCCATAGAATTCACGAAAGTGATAGTGAAAGTCCTTGGAATTCACGAAGGTAAAAGTGTGATAGTGAAGTATATAGACGATGTTTTGGAATGGAGAAAGACGCGACAGGAATGAATCTGCGAAGCAGAGGAAGAACGACAATGGATGCAGAAACCAAGTTTGGAAGCTGTGATGATCTTACCAATGACAGGGAATTCTTCCAGTGTTGCCAATGTTTGCAGAGGTTTCATAGTAGTTGTGATGGGCAGGAAGTAACGTTGGCATCAAATAAAGAGATGCGATGCACATCATGCTTGTCAGCACCAGAAACAGAACCAGAACCGAGCGTTCCTACCAAACCCTCATCAGATCACTGGCTACTTGATTGGTTGATGAAAGATAAAGCAGAGCGAAACCAGAAAGAAAAGGAGGATGAGGAGCGTAGATGAAGGATGAGGAGCGTAGACAGAAGGAAAGGATAGAGGAGGAGAAACCGCGTAAGAAAGAGATGGTTCAGATAGAGAAAGTTTGAAAAAGGAGATGATGGAGTTTAAACTCATAGTTGAGTCTATAGAGGAAAGGAGAAAGAAGGAAAAAGAAGAGGAAGAAGAAAAGAGACAGAAAGAGAAAGAGGAAGAAGGAGAAGAAAATAGACAGAAAGAGGAAGAGAGAAAGAAAAAAAATGAAGACTAAGATCTTTTCCGTGCATTGATTGAAAACCAGGAAGAAAGCAGGATACAGGAAGATATAAAACTAAGGTCAGAGTTACAGGCTCTATTCTCTCAACACAAACTTGAACAGGTAGAGAGCATCAGAGGTGAGATAGAAAAGCTTAGTATTAAAGTCACTGAAAATGTGGACGAAAGGGTAAAGGAAATTGTGGAAGAACAGCTAGAGTTCTTAACAGTTCGGCAAGGACGGATAGAGAAGGAACAGGAGCAATTGAAGAAGAATATGGAAACCTGCCTTGAAATTGTCCAGTCCGGAAGAGAAACTGAATGTGACCCTCCACAGAAAGTTCAAGAATTAAAGATTTTGTGTAGAGTCTATTAATGTGGCACTAAAAACCTTCGGTGAACGAACGGAACTCATGGAAAATATAGTGCAAGAACAGAAAGTCGAAATAAAGGCAGCTGGAGAAAAGGTTGATTTTCTCCATGAGAAGGCTAAAAAGATGGAAGTATCTCTTCGCCAAGAAATTCAGCACAGACATGTACAATTATAAGTAGGGTCAGTGAACTTCAGGAAAAGATCCATAATTTCCAAATTCGACCAGAAACCTCTTCCGATGTACTGCCTGATCCAATCCGAGGACTGAATCCAGAAGCTACTGCCTATGAACCTCCTGTTGTACTTCCAAACCCTTTCTTCTCCGGTAATACCACAACTTCTGATAGATGCAAGAGGCCTAGAGAAAAGGATAGTAATGACGGTTTTTCTCCTCGACGCGGAAGAGAGTTTAAGATACCCAGAATGGCTGATATCGCGAACATTCCGAAGTTTAAAGGCGATATCGAAGCTCAATCTGCCGAAATATATCTGCGTGAATTAAATGTCAACTTCGACTTAATACAAGTGCCTGAGCATTATAGATTGGAATTATTACCTCGGGTTTTCACCGGCAAGGCTGAGCATTGATTAGCTGGTAATATGGACAACTTTGTGAATTATGCTGATTTCTGCGCACGCTTTAAGGATGAATTTGCATCAGAAAAGGCGAAACAAAGACAACTAGCGGCCGTGAGGAGGTATTCTCGCCTGGTCCACGACAACTTAGAGAGTTTTGCTGGAGTGTCTACGCAGCGTACAGAAACCTAGCTGACAATTTTAATGAGAATAAAGTTCTTAATTTGATCATTGGACAGTTTCCGTATCGCATTCGGAATCTTTGTCTGGCGCGTGCTCCACGAAGTGTGGATGAATTGACACATTTCTTAAACGACTTCGATATTTATGATGACCCTGATGCCCGGAAGAGTAAAGAAGATCCTAAGAATAAAGAGGCTGCAGGCAATAAAAGTTATAAGATCCGGAATATCCAGACGGATTCAGAGAGTCCAGGAGGAAATTGCTCGCGACCTCGAAGATTCAACAGAGGATTAGGCAGGAGAGGTTTCAACCAAGATCAAAACCAAAGACAGAGACATTTCTACAGGCCTCGTCCAGAACAAGAGCGGAATTCTCCAGACAGAAGGCGTTACGAAGAACGACGTAGCCCTAGTCCGCCTAGACAGTACTCTCCACGACGTAGAGGCGACAATTGTGGTTCCTTCTCACCAAGACATGACGTTGCCTCAGAGCAAGAAGAAGCAGTGGAGACTACTAGAGAGTTTCTGCAGAACCTGCGATCCCAATCATGTCAAACAAACGACGACCTTTTCTAAGTGACTCCTCTTCGTTTAGGCAAGTGAACTCGAAGGGACGTAAAATACAAGAATAATAGGTAAATTATTTTGCTGACCGAAAATGTATCTTCAGGCAGTCAAGTGCAAAAAAAATCCGAATGTAAAAGTGGTATATTTTCCGGAAGACTCAAGAAGAGAGTGTTGGATTGTAGACAAGACAAGTAGACCTGGAAATCGGTGGTCTGAATTTTAGCACCAAAGTATTCATTTAAGAAGGTTTTGGTTCTGACTTCCTCTGGCGTATGCTTTTTCTAAAAACTGCACCAGGCAGAAATAAGTTTTAGGAAGAATGCAGTTAGTGTGTTATTTGTTACCACTCCTGATCAAATGAAGGAGGATTCTTCAGATATATATATATATATATATATATATATATATAGTGCGGTACATCCGAAAGGTCCAGGATGGGGATAGAATCGGGATGTATAAATCCGCAGACCTCTCAGAGAAGGTCCATATAGTAAATATTTAGATTGATTCCTATAAGCAGGAGTTATTATATTGCTGGTGTGGAATTTAAAGGCATTATCCTAGAAGCACAGAAGCAAGAAGAGTGTTGAGTTTGAAGTGCTATAGGAAAGTACTGATTCAGTTCACCGCTTATCGAACCCTATACCGTTTTCTACAAAGTCTTTCTGGAGAAGAAACTAGATATATATGGAAGCCTACTGTTCTTTTAAACCATCATGGAATCAATCATTGCCTGAATTCACTGTTTATTGGTTGCTTAACTACCATCGATTACATTCTGTTTTGGATACTGTAAACTACGTTCCTTCTAAGTGTTCCAATGAAGAGAAGCCCTTGTGTCAAGATAAATTCTATATTTCAATGTTCTTTATGTACTCAAATTTTTTTCAGAACTTGTAAATTACAATTTTGTTCAAAAATTTTCCCCAGACGAGGGGCAATTGTAACGAACCTGAGAGTTTAACGTTATATATTTGTAAGAAGTTAAGATTTGTAAAATGTTTGTTACTTCAAATAATGTGCAAGTTGTCACAGACAACTATAGTTAGATTGATACAGTTGTGGTCGGAACTTGTGTATATATTTATAAATACGTCATAATCTGTTCGTGTTGACGTCACTTTCTCATCTCAGCAGAGGAAGTGAACCCACCTGAATGTTTTTCACCTGACGACAGACTCAGTTAGAAAACAGGTGAGGGTGAGAGATCAACAGAAACGTAGTAATGGTTAATGGAATGCTCGAATAGTGTAATTGGTAATTATTTTCGTTTCATTCTGGCTATACTCGGAAATAATAATTAAGTACAGAAACTTTCGTATATTTGCGTTTGTCTTGTGCAACGTTAATTCTATATGCAAGTGTGTTTAGTGATTGTGATGTGATTTAATATGCTATAGAATTGTTCCTCTTCAGGCAGAAACGTAAGCAAATCTGTACCTTGCTTGTAAGTCCACATACGATAGGAAATATAAATGATTATAAAACTACGTTTAACTTTGAATACTGTGTTGTGTTTCTTTTCTACCCAGCAAGCCCTGATGAATTGCAAAGATTCTCATGTTCCCAACTAAAGGAGTAGCGGACTAACTTTCTGACGACTGGTGTCCAACCGGGGGACGTTGCATGGTAATGGTGTAAATTTCTGCGAGAGTACTGTAAACTTGTTTCGTTTGAAGTTTTTCCTTGATTATTTCTAACGTCAGTGCTCTTTTGGTAAGATTCAAGTTCCTCGCGTAAATTAGCTATAGCAGTATTAATCTGTTCGGCATTAAAATCGTTTGTAATATTTTGCATCAAATTTTGGAGTTCCCTCAAGTTACAGTAGTATGAAAGTATGAAAGAACCGCAAGAAATGGTATCACGAAAAAAGTTGTTTTTTCATGGTTGGTTCATGATTTCAGTAATAAATGTACCTCTTCGTAAATGTTGACTTGTTAGCTGCTTTTTTATTTATTCTCCCTCTCTGTTCTTATTGGTTCCAGTTATTTATTTTTAAGTGCGTTGCATTAGAATGCATTAATTTCATAGGATTCTAATGAATTCGAGTCTTCTAATGTCTAAAACTTTTTGCTTTGAATCTGCAGATGTGCATGCTGCCATCTCTCCCTGTTATAGTAAGTAGGCTGTTATTGTGTCTACTTCATAAAAAGTTCTTATTTTCGGAATTACTCCTACGAAGAGGATCTTCCTTATTATTTCTCTCTTAGCTTGTCTCTTTGTTCATTGTGCAATTATACGTATCTCTCCATATTATCGAAATTTGTCCTCCTTACTGCTTCTTCATCAACTTGTGATGTGTAAAGTGGATTGTAAATTTAAAATGGGGAGCACTGTCAGGAAGAGGTGATAACACCGTGCATGTGCTATGAGACAGTACTGTTGTGTATGTATGAGGTGGCCTGTGGTAAAAATAACGAGAAAGTCATCAATCCTTGCATGAAGCCTGCAGCAACAATACCTAGCCGTATCGGATTGTTGCACAATGGTGACAATATCGGAAACCAAGCATGATGCAATTTTCCTCATGTTCTCACTGACACATCCCAACCTCCTCAAGAACATGCCTCACATCAGCCGAGTGGACACCTTCATGGCAGTGACCCTCTGTTGCCTCGTTTACCTACGAAGGAACTTGCGATCAAACAGCCAATTAGACCTGCTGCTGCCCCCCTTTTTGGGCAACAAGCGGCAACTCTTCAAACATTCCTGCACGAAGCAGCCAGCAGGGAAACATGATTTTGTCAAAATAGCCTTTCTACGCTGTAATTGGGCACTATTCCTACGTCGGCTCTATTATAGGGTTAAGTGGCAGAGCAGACTATAGGCTGAACCTCGACCGCATAATACAGAAATTTATTATTATTATTATTATTATTACCTAAAGACCTGTGAGGATGGACGTCCGCAAGGAGGGGAAATGAATGTCTGCATAAGAATTATATATTTCACACATAATTTCATATCGGTCACAGTAATTTATATTATTTTTTATGAGGGTGTTGAAGGAACATGATAATTTTAGACTGAAGCAGTGTTTATTGGGGGGACATCACTATTATAGGGGGAAATGTCTCTTTTGCCCGACGTGGAACAAAAAATACCTTCTTTACCCCTGGAAATAATCCATGGCTGTGTGTGTGTGTAGAGTAAAATGGAACAAGACTGCGCAGTTTTTGCTCATTTGTGTTTTATTGAAGTTATGAATATATAGCAACATACGGAAAAAGTAAAACAGAATGCACTATCCTTTGCCAACATAGTGTAAATTTCCGAAAGCCCAGCAAACAACATTTCAGCAGAAAACACACGAAAAGCATGACCATGCAAACGCGCACTCTTACCCTCAGTGCGGGGTAAGAATGCGATCACGTTCGGGTCAGTCAACGGCAAAGATAATGTTAGGCAAATTGTTAGGCTATTATCATTACCTTTTTATTCTACATCCTGTGTTGTTTTAAGGAATGAAACTACGTTGTTTCGAAGCAGGCATTGTTCTCTGCTTATTGACGTCATTATTTCAATTCATTGTCATCATATTGTGTAATTCAGACCGAAGGAAAATGGTGGTGGACAATTCGCCTACTGTTTCTTTCGCCGTTGAGTGTACTAACACTTTCTAAACAGAGTCTCATTTGTATGAAGGTTCTATAAAATGGATCGCAAATCAATAAAGAAAGTTCCTCTTTGATATGAGAAGCATTTGTCATGCCATCCAAACATGTGGCACAGTGAATGAAGTCCTAGGCTGGGGGATCACTAACACAAATCGCAAATGAAGGTTCCTGTTTCATACGAGGGGCAGTTTTCGAGCCAACATTCGTCACATGTGGCACACTGAATCCAATCCTCGACTGGGAGTTCGCTGTACTTCTCATCGCAACCAGGGCAACTGCTGCCAGCTTGATACGTGATCTTCAGCGAGGATGTTCGTTTTCATCATCGTGCCAATAGCAGATGGCGGTACCCCATCAAGTAGCTTTGCTTTCATTCTCTTCCGTGGAAAGATGAATGCAGGGGGAATGAAACTTCCTGACGCGCTCATACTACATACATCAGTGATGGTTTGTCCACAAACAACTTTCTTAACCGATCCTTTCCCCTTCACACTTATCACCTTTGGAGGTTTCGAAGGAACTGTGCTGATACCAGATTAAATACACGGCATGGTTGAAATTTATATCTATCCAATAATTACTGCAGATTTGTAAAATAACTCTTCACCTGGAATTTATTGTGCAATCTTGCCCCGCGCTGCAATCTGGAACAACGCACGTGATTCCGTCCAGCCATTGCACAATGCAATGGAAACGAATACACAGGCGGACTCGGCATTAACACAGCTGCGTCTGTGAATCAACATCGTGATATCCTCTACATTCACAGTGAAGAAATTCTAAGAAAACTTAGTATCGAAATAAATATTAAACATCTTAAAATTCTTCTAGCTTTCCTCTCTCAGCACAACGAACTACCAACGTGTCTTCACTAACATCCACAGTTAGCTTTCATCTTGGCGAAGTGACGGTGGAGCAGTGGTGCCAACCGTGTATGATTTTCACCTGAAAAGAACTGTTCGCAATCTTACCCGACGCGCAATCTTACCCTTCTCTTCTATATGTCTGTGTGTGTGTGTGAGAGAGAGAGAGAGAGAGAGAGAGAGAGAGAGAGAGATGAAAACAAAAGAAATTCGTTGCAGTTATGCTACATTAATTGCGTTTCCTTATTTTTGTCACTATTCTATCTCTTGAGGCTTTGGACTGTCGAGCAGTGATGTGCCGTACACAAAATTTTACCTCTACATGCGTTGTTTACACGTAATATACGAGTAGATTACATTGTCTTGTAGTTTACATAGACTACGTAGACAATCTAAAGTACATTAAAATTAATGTTCAAGGCTTTCATGAAAGGAAAGTGACATTTTAAACTACATTGGTTCCTAACGAACTGAAAAGATGGTTCCTAACGAACTGAAAAGAATCCTATTTACAACAAAATTTCTCTTCTCTTCTATCAACTATGAAAAAGATACAAGATATGAAAAAAACAAAACAGATGGCAGTCGCGAGGCAAAAGTGGTCTTTTTCCCATAAAACACTAGAATATTTCCTACGCTACGTTTCTTCCTAGGTGAGAAATTGTTCGAATTTGCAATGGAGAGTATGAAAGGTTCTCCTCACACGTTGCCAACTGATAGGCAGTATAATTCTATTTTAATTCCACGGCGCCCTTTGCTAAGTTTTCACCTTTTGCCATGTTGTTTACATAGATTTCGTTACGTGTATAAAATAGTCTACGTGTAGAATGTAGACTATCGTTGTTTACGCGTAGACGCACATCACTGCTGACGAGGTAAAATGGATATACACAGTGGCGGCGATTGGGTTCCAAAACCTGGGTGCAAGGTGCCAAAACTGGGAGAGGGGGCAGCAAAGACAGTATATTTTCTTTTGTATATAAGGTTTAGCATAGTGCGTGGGCATAAGTGGCGAAAACTAGAGAGGGCAACTGCCCCATCCATCGCCCCCCTTCATCGCCGCCACTGGATGGAAGAAACACAACTCGTACGAACATGAACGATCAGCTAGCTGATCGAACGGCGATATCGTGAGTCGACTTCAAATCCGATTCAGATTTTAAAAACTGACAGATCACTTGAATAGGAATGAATGTATTTGTGCGCCCTCCAAATACAATCACAAGAGAATAAATATATGAACTAATTCCTTACTTTTTTATAAACTTGTGGGGATTGTATCCTGTTCTCTAACATACATCGGTTTGGCAACCTACCGTATCCTTCTGTGGCGCCGATCACTGGAATATTTTAAATGTATTCATTTCCTGATTGTAATGCTAGTTGCAAAAATGCGTGACAGAGTTTGAAGAAAAAAATCAGTAAATTAATTTATTCCAAATTTTGTAACTTACTCTTAAGGTTTATTAATATTATGACATTACTTCTTGACTTTCCGTTATCTCTCACGGGTAGTTTGTCGAGAAAGTCGTTCAAGAACTCGTTAATTGTTGATTTCGAACAGACATTACGTCACTTCCTCAAGTTTATCTAGAAAGGGCTACAAGCTACATGCATGTAGCCTACAAATATCAAATCAATAAAATGTATCATAAGTGTCTTATATTGATTGCCGTCATGCGTAGAGTATTTATCAAGTTCTCTTTCAGTTGTTATGGGAACGACAAAGAGACCTCCTTGCTCCTCCAACATCCTATGACACAAGAATATTAAGAGTAAATTGCAAATGTCTTTAATTAAAACTGTTATTCTGGGTGAAAATTTACCCCAGGGATTATTTTGTCCTTATTGTGCAAAATTTTGAACGTGTAGCAAACAATGATTGGCGATAACATAAACAACCACTGGCAACTAGAATATAAGTGGTAGTATATAGTATATAGCTAGCATAACTTTGTATCTTTTAATTTATGGAGATTTTATGCTACATGTTATTTTGGTAGTGATTGACTCCTCAAAACAGAGACCCCGAACTCGTTCGATGTTCTTGGGATTTCGAACCTTACGATGTCCACCAGCACCAGGTCTTCATTTCATTTCTGATGTGGTCTCATTGAAAATCCTTACCTACAGTAAAATGGTATTACGGTGAATGTTTTTACCTCGAGCAGCTTCCGTTCAGTGTTGATTCAAGAACCGTCAGATTCTAGGCAATCTAAAGTAAACTTGATAAAAGATAAAGACGGTGATTTTCTAGCTGACCCAAGCGATATTGTAAATAGATGGAAGAACTACTTTCATGACCTTTTAAATGTTCATGTAGTAGATAAATCAGAAGTAAATGTAGTCCACACAGCAGAACCTTTCGTTCCAGAACCTAACTTGACTGAAGTTAAAGATGCTATTAAAAGGCTAAAGAATAACAAAGCACCTGGCATTGATTTAATACCAGCTGAGTTAATTAAATATGGTGGAAATTCATTAATATGTCAAATTCATAAATTAATTTGTTTAATATTAAATAAAGAATAAATCCCTCAACAGTGGAAAGAATCCATAATTGTTCCTGTGTTTAAAAAAGGTGATAAAATGAACTGCAATAATTACCGTGGAATTTCTCTACTCTCAACAACATATAAAATATCATCTAACATTATTTTAACATGACTAACCCCATATGCTAATGAAATTATAGGTGATTATCAAGGTGGATTTAAACGTAACAGATCAACTACAGATCAAATTTTTCACATCAGACAGACTCTTGAAAAAAATTGGGAATATAATCAAAATGTCCATCAGCTATTCATTGATTTCAGAAAAGCATATGATTCGGTCAAAAGAGAGAAATTATATAATATATTAGTAGAGTTTGGAATACCTAAGAAGCTTGTTAGTATGATAAAATTATGCACCAGTGAAACAGAAAGTAAAATTCGTGTGGGTATTAATGTGTCTGACAAATTTACAATTCATGATGGGTTAAAACAAGGAGATGCATTATCTCCATTGCTCTTTAATGAATATGCTGTTAGGAAGGTAAAATAAACTAACGAAGAACTAAAATTAAATGGTGTGACTCAGTTGTTAGCATATGCAGATGATGTACACTTATTAGGGGATGATGTGAATACAATTAAGAATAATGCTAAAATATTTTTCAAAACTGCTAAAGAGATAGGTTTGGAAGTTAACAAAGAGCAAATTAAATATATTCTTACAGGCCGAAACCAAGTGTTAGGTAATAATCAAAATCTAATTATTGATAACAACTCGTTTGAACCAGTTTCCAAATTCAAATACTTAGGAGTAATATTAACAAATGAAAATTATATTAAAGAGGAAATAAAAAGTAGGCTTCATTCAGGAAATGCATGTTACTTCTCTCTTCATAAACTTTTGTCTTCTCGTTTAATATCTAAGAAACTAAAAGTTAAAATATACAAAACAGTAATTTTGCCTGTAGTATTATATGGGTGTGAAGCTTGGGCCCTTGCATTGAAAGAGGAACATAAATTGAGAGTATTTGAAAATAAAATCCTTAGGAAAATCTTTGGACCTAAAAGGGATGAGGAGACAGGTGAGTGTAGAAGGTTACATAATTTAGAACTACATCATTTGTATTCATGTCCAGATATTATTAGAATAATTAAATCAAGAAGACTTAGGTGGGCAGGCCATGTGGCACGAATGGGAGAGGAAAGAGGAGTTTACAGGATTCTTGTTGGGAAACCTGATGGTAAGAGACCTGTAGGAAGGCCAAGACGAAGATGGAGGGACAATGTTGAGATGGACCTAAGGGAAATCGGTAGGGATGGAAAAGAGTATATAGAACTTGCTCAAGATAGGGAAAGATGGAAGGCCTGTGTTGCTGCAGCCATGAACCTTCGGGTTTAAGAAGGCTAGGGAGTTAGTTAGTTAGGTCTTACCGAAAGAAGCATATGAAATTAGCATTGGTAGTATATAGTATATAGCTAGCATAACTTTGTATCTTTTAATTTATGGAGATTTTATGCTACATGTTATTTTGGTAGTGATTGACTCCTCAAAACAGAGACCCCGAACTCGTTCGATGTTCTTGGGATTTCGAACCTTACGATGTCCACCAGCACCAGGTCTTCATTTCATTTCTGATGTGGTCTCATTGAAAATCCTTACCTACAGTAAAATGGTATTACGGTGAATGTTTTTACCTCGAGCAGCTTCCGTTCAGTGTTGATTCAAGAACCGTCAGATTCAGTTGTCGCGCCTCACAGGTGTTCTATTAAAAAAAGATGATCTGTTTTAGAAAAGAAAACTGCATGCAAATGCCTCTGATGTTATTTTCCTGATATGCTTTGAGATGTGGCACAACATGTATTAAATTGACTTCGTTGAATGAAAGAGTTTTGTTTAAATCTGTAATTAAAAACCGTCAGGTTTAGTTTCCGGACTATGTATCGTATATGGAAGGGAGACGACAATTTCCCTCTCCTTAAGAGAATGACAGTAGTATTGGCAGTATAATATAGTTTTAACTAATTGGTTATATTAGACATCAAGTTTCATTCCATTCGTAATATTTTCCCCGATAATTTCAGAGAGTTGAAAAACATAAACTAACACTAATAATAATAATAATGATCATTCCTACCATAATTTGGGATTTTGTTACTATCTTACTTGTTTTTTCCAATCTCTTTAGATGTATAGTCACAGACACTTCTATTGATTGATTTGATTTATTTTGCTTCGCATCTTGTGCCACTTTTGGCTAATTTTCGAAGTTGGGGATGAGTGATGATATGATGAAATTGATGAATGGACATTCAAAAACGGGGGCCGGCAACTCTGAAATCCTAAGATCAAATTTGGAACACAAGTGATTAGATCATTATGAATCATAACGAATGCTATTTCGGTGGTGAGTCCGAATGAAGTATCTCAAAATATTAATAATAATATTAATAAAACGTTAAAACTAAAATAATTATAATTATATTACATTAATTGAAATTGTAGATATTAATTAAAATATTCAAATTAATTAAAATTATATTTTCATTACATGAATAGGTAAAAATACGATATAAGGATAGTGATATAACAGCACGTATTCATTATCTGCCTGTAGTTAAGGTCGGCAAGGGGTGTAAAGGACGGTCATCCACGTAGTACGCCCAATTGTCAACCTCACTTCCACGTAGTACACCATGGACTGAATTTTGCAGACGAACGAGGCTCTGGCGACTGGCCCTGGCCAGTATAATTCTGTGTGTCGTCCTGTGTCTTGTCTTTATGTGCTGAGTGCCTCTTTACAGCCTCAGCTTCTAACCACACTGTTAAAAATGGTTTAGTCAATAGTGACTAAATCGATATATTCGCGGGGATTTTAGTCAAAATTGAAGATGCCGTTTTCTGAAGTGAGTAATATAGCATACTCAGTCATTATCACGTCGATTTAGTCATTTGTGTAGAATATTTTATTTTAGGTTTTGCAATCTGATTGAATTCGAAATCACCCAGATAAAATGTTTTCATCCATTCTTCAGTTGAAGCAGATATTTTTTGTGCGTACTGTCAATAGAAAGAGAGAACTATTTTTTTCTCTCGCTGCAGCTTTGTTTCTGTGCGCCCTTCATTGCGCGAAAGGATACTACCACCATGGACGTGATGTTGTGCAGGCTTCCTTGGTGCATGCTAAAGTTGACGGAAAATGTTTGTCGCGTCGTGCCTTTCTTACAATTTTACAACCAAACCGTATACAAGGAACTTCGAGAGAAATTCCATTGAAGAAGATGAGATTGCCTTCTGTGGAAATTTTTTCAGGATCGTCTCTGAATTTAGAACGTAAGTACTTCTCGATTTTGAAATCTTGGTTTGTTGTGTACTCGAATATGGCGACCACATTTCTCGGCCAGTGAAGCGTATTTTAATCACTGCCTTGTAAAACTCGAGAGAAATCAAACTCCATTTTTTTTAGAAAGTACATTTGTACATTTTTTGCTGGTTTGCTGCAGAAGAAAAATGAACTTGTTCAAACGTAGCAACAAGGAGCATTACCGTCATGCTCAAAAATATTCTCCGACTTACCTCTAGTTTTTATCACGAAGATTGCCGTGTTTAAGCAGATTGCATATATATATATTTCGTTTTCAATAAGTTCAGCTGTAAAGTAATGATATCCTAGACCAAAGTATTTTACGAATGTTTGTGTATTAATAATTTTTCACTACATTCAAGCACTACATAATGTTTCCACACAGGTACTACCGGTATACATTCTATACAATTTGTGTGTGTGTGTAGTGGTAAAAGTGTTAAGAATGTTTTGTGTGTGAACTGTTTGTGTATTCATAACATTTCACTACCTTTAAGCACTACATAATTTTCCCACACAGATACTACATAACATTATTCATAAAATGTGTTTTAGTGAGAAAAGTCACCAAAAGCATTTGATTCCTTGTAATCGTGTAGCAAACCAGCAAAAACTTGTAAAAAAATATTTAACACAGAGACTTTAACCTGATCACTTTGATGGTCATGTATCATACACACTTTTCTATGTATTTTGAACAATTTTCTCTGTAAAATACTGATTTTATTACCACTTAGAACATTATTGGAGCTCTCCATTTTAACAGGATTATGGGTTGAGAAGTATGAGGGTGTATGGAGAATATGCATGTTTAGCATAACATTCTATGAAGCTAGAATCCCAGGTTCGAACACTGTGTTAGACATGTATATACCAACTTTTCATGCTATACCTATTACAAAGAGCTTCCATCAGTATAGTTTTTCCACTGAATGTTTTGCTATGCAAAAGGAGGGAGATATATCTAACCTGGAATATGCATGTTTATAGTATGAGGAGCTGCATGCATGCATGTATGTTATGTGACATCCACACTACACAAATTTATATAACACTAGCTGACATAACTGTGTTTTGATATCTACATCATAAAAATGTGTTTACATCTAAGTTTTTATTTTTTTTCTTAAAATTTGAGGTTATTACAATAATGAGAAGAAGACACATTCACAACGTTAATTTTTCTTAGCAAGCAGCAAATATTTTTCATACATTGATTGTTTTATTTTACTGCATGTTGTTACTGCTAATCAAGGTGTTGATCTGCCTGCAAATAATAACCATTTATAACCATTTGGAGTAGTATTGGAGCTCTTCCTTTTAAAGGGTGTATTGGCTGGGGAGTATGAGAGTGTATAGTCTTAATGTGTTGCTTATTATGAGAATTGTTGCCTAACCTGGAATATACATGTTTAGTAAATGAGGGACTACATGTCTGTATGTTATATGCCATCCGCACAGTACAAATTTAAACAACGCTGGTTGACACAACTGCATTTGAATCTACATACTGAAATATGGGTTTACTTCAGTTTTATTGATTTAGTTTTGAAATTTGACACCATTGCAATAAAGAGAGAGCACTTTGTTCAAAGTACAAGAAATATTATGTTTCACAATTTTAATTTTTCTCAACAAGGGGCAATTTTTTTTCATGTACTGTACAATTCATACATTCTTTATTTCACAACATATTGTTCTAAACAAGGTGTTGATCTGTATGGATAGTTTGTCTATTTGTGAAGAAAATGTTCTACATTTTCCCCTTCATTTTATTTCATGCTTTGATGCATGAAGTTGACTTTAAATTTAATTTAAAAGGAATGTTGCTCATGTTTAGAATATAATATCTCCCTTCTTCCACTTGCATAGCAAGACACACAGGGGAAAAACTGCACTGATGGAAACTTTGTAACAGATATACTTAGAATCAGAATCATGTTCTTTAAAAATTTTGAATGTTCAAAATGCTATGGAAAGTTGGTATATATATGTCTTAACCAGTGTTCAAACCTGGGATTCATGGCTTCCCACCACATTATGCTAACCACTCCCACAAACAGGCTAATTTCACAGATATAATGAGGTATAATTTTCTTCTCTCCTGTACTATAACAAGCTGAGAAGTAAAATCATTATCACAAACACTCATGTAATGGTAGTTATGTATAATGTAAATAATATATATTTACACTTTTAACTCACAATAGAACTCAACTGGGAACAAAGTAGGTTTATGGTAAGTATAAAAAAGTATGCATCTTAACTAAGGCTGAGCCGATACCACTTTGAACCGATGCCGATACTCTCACCGATTCCCACCGATACTTGAAAATTGTAATAATTAAAAGTTACTTAGAAATTTCATTAACAATAGTGTATAAGTATTCCACTCTAATTATATACATCAATTGATAAATATATTTGCCTTAAAATACACAAAAATTATATTAGAATATTGATTTTAGATGTTATGTCATAAAAAAAATTAAGTTTTTCACACAAAGCTGCTGAAAACTAAAGAGAAACTTCTAATTTTGCATAATATCTAGACAGGCCCCACAACATAGTTATGTTGGATATATTTGCTGGCACTATGTTTAAAAAAGTGAGCTAACTGCTGTCATAAATACATAGTAAACTCAACACTAATGATGTAACTCACAGTTGTAACATTTGTATGCCTTTACATGATATCTTTTGAAAATGGCATGAAGGTATCCTCGTATCGAAACAGAGGGGGCCAAATACTTACCAATCAGTGGGATCATATCACTTGCCACAGAACAATTTGAAGTTTGCATTGGTAGTAGTAAGTGTCTTGTTGCCAGGAATATGATGCATATTTTAAATCCCAGTAACTGGTATGTTGTGTCATATGATTATAAGAGCTATCCAGGGCTGGTGACCTTTGATATAGTCCAGAATAAAATAGAAGTCTCCATTATGAATAGAGCTGGCTTATACTTTCAGTGGCCTCTGCCAAAGGACCAGATTTTTTTTTGGTGGGGGGGAGGCTTATCTTGTGTAATGGTCAATAGCACAGGACATTTTACATTGAATGAAGATATTTAAACAGTTGACGTGTGGTGCAAGTTTGCTTATTCAGATTTGTAATATGTGTTTCCATGTTACAAAAGTCACATAATTTGTGTGTGTGTGTGTGTAAATTAACTACAATAATTTGCTGAATTTGTAGGATCTGATATTTTGTCATTTCAGTCTTCAGTTGTTCAGTGCACAGCAAAAAAAATATTTATTAGATTTATAAAATAGGCACCATTGTTTTTCTCACATTGACGTTTTTTTGTTTCACTATGTGTGGTAAATATGTTACATTTACAAAAGGAGTGAGCATTATATTTTACTTAAACATCTCACACCAAGCACTATGTCCAATACTTACTATGAGCTATCTAGGTGTCTGTACTTTTCATATCCATGCTGTGCATATGCCATAATATACTGGTCGGGTACCTTAGTTCACTACCTTAGTCACTTTGGAATGACCCTGAATGGATTGATGAAGAAAGAGATGCAACAAATATTCTTACGAAAATTATTTAATTGTATGATGAAGAAACATTCTTGTAGAAACGTTCAATTTATACCTTCAGTTTGGTTCCTACATTTTAACACAATCTCTTTGGAACATTATGATTTGATTTGGTGTTTTAAGTCCACTTTATGCACAGTAAGACTAATCGGGACTGGACCTACAATTTAAAGTGGGATCAGAACCACTATGTGCCTCCACCAGGTATAGGACTCTGGGCCCCTTGATTACAAGGTGACGACGCTACCACTGCACCATTGGGAAGACACTCTTTGGAATATAACTAGTGGGATGGAATATTGACAATTTTTTAATTCTACATCAGTTTTGAATAAGAAATACATGTAATTAGGATTTTTTTTGTTATCATCCAAGTAATGGTTCAGTTTGGGTTCCTGCATAGCCAAATCGTTATGGCTCATAAATGATTTTAGTACAAACAGAAGTTCAATTTCCATTAGAGCCCCTCCCAGATAGTTTGTGAGTGCCAGCATTGTGAAAAGAAATAGCTGAATCCAATTGGAAGCTACATAACAATGTCACTGGAAATATACGTGCACACTACATGTCACGCAATGGAAGTCCACTGACAGGCTCTTTCATAGCTCCGACATACCATGTCGTGCATGTTTGTGAATCTCTAAGATTATTTAGTTTTGTATTTCTTCGTTTTCTGTTAATTTATGTTTCTTTTTCTTCTTTATCAGATGGATCAGATGTGTGCAATAACATTTTTACTTTCAGTATCAAACTACAAATGCCATTATTTTTGTCTTTTTCTATGTTGACAAACGTTCAATCAACAATGATTTTAAGCACACCTTATGCAGAGATAGGATAATTGGGACTGGTCAAGCCGTTTAAATTACAATTCAATTTACAGCACTGTGTCCTGCTGGGAATCAAATTCAGAGATAACGGGAATCAGAACAATTATGTGGCTCCATGGGGGAGTTACAATAGGTGAATTGAATAATACTCAATATGATTGATTTGTGAATCATTTAGTTGTGAATTATGCTTTTATAGGGTCAAATAAAACTGAGTATTTATGTCCTTCAAAATGAGACAGCAATGCAAGTTATGTTGATTATTGTGTTGCAAATTGAATTGCATCGGAAGCATGTTGAAACGTTTCACTTTACTAGTGAAGAATAGTTCAAATACGAATGTGTTTCATGGTTTTCAAAAGTCTGCCAAACAGTCTTGCACCTTTTAAAACTGACAGTGTCAAAAATCATTATATTTATATATTGTGAGTAAAAAGGGTTTGAAAAACTTGTTTTCCTGAATTGAAGTACCATATACAGTATATCTACTGCAGTGTATAACCGGGGATTATAAAAAAAAAATTGTACACTGTCTTATATTCAAAAATTGTGGGTTTCTTATTTAGGGTACTGTATTCTTCAAAATTAGGGATAAACACATTTTTGTTTTGTGTCAATTATTATACATGTTAGATGTTAATGAAAGTATTATTTTTATAAGCAATAGAAATCAGCTTCATGTGGTACACTGTAGATCATGTTTTGCTCTTTGTGGTAAATAGCAGCAAAGTTGAGAAAATGTCTCATTTACAGCAATATATTTGTATAGACATGTTTTTCCATTTTAATATTCACTAAATGTTTCTTCATGTGGTATGTTTTTCTTTTTCAGGATAAAATTGCCTTATCCAGTCACCTGAAGAGGACATGTGTTGGGATGAAACTGAATGAATAATAAGAATGAACTTAAGGTGATTGCCAGCTGCTTTTTTGTTTGAAATATTGACATGACGTAAGTGGCTAGGCTTTGCTGCATCTTTTGTGGAGGTGAATCTTTGAACAAGTGATTACAGGTGTGGCTTAGATTTTCTTTTGCTATGGAACATATATTAGGGTGTGGTAGTGTATGTGGATCACCATCTTACATGTATTTTCTTCAGTTTTTAAGATCTGAAAAATGTAGCATGGTAAGGTAATAATATACTTTGGATAGGCATTCATATAGAAACCAGTGTGTAGCATCAATAAATGGTTATTCATAGTCATAAAATTCCTTTCACACAGCTTGCATCTAGCTTACCTGAGGGTGGGGGGAAGTCTGCCAGGCCCACCCAGTGGCGGAGAAGTTACAGTTTGAGGGGCAAATTTCAGTCGAGTACCTCATCTGACCGAGAATAAGTTCTAACAACACTTGCACTGTTTTACATAAATAATATAGACTACTGTGGACAGGAACCAAGCAGACGTCCATGGTCTAGTAATTAGCATATTGTTTTGCAAAAATAAGAGTCCAGGGCGGGGAAAAATTATTATTGAGATTGCTATTTGCTTTAAGTCCACTTTATGCACAAATATGCTTATAGGGACTGGAGTTGAATTTTAAACTATTGTAGAATCCAAATCAAAATATTCCTCCACCAGGTATCGAACCTAGGACCCTTTTATAATTCTTTCCATTGCCATTGTAAACTGAATGATCAGACATGAGAAGTAATGTGAATAACCATTGAAAACAAAAACTTATTTTCTCAAGGGGTCACCTTTTAAGGCACATTCCGCAATGGTTTGGATCCAAATTTAAACTGCGGATCCAGTTTCGATTAGGCTGTCATGAGCATACAGTAGGTTTAAACTTTGTGATGAAGCACAGAACATTTTGGTCTTCAAAAAATATTAGGAATAATAATATACAAGAACTGGCAATTGGGAGGGGTGAATGCCCCAATCGCTCTCCCTGTGGGTGCGTGCCTAGACCCACCATTTCTTGTTTTTCTATTTTTATAATGCGAGTATTTTTAGTAAAAGTTGAAAATAAATCATACTGTTCCCTAGGGTGTTCCCAATGTTTATGTATTATTTTTGTTCATAATGTCATAAAGTAACTCGTATTGGAGGAAAAATTCAACGGGTGGACCTGTGAATGCCCCCACCCTCTTGCACATGGCAGTGACAGTGTACAAGTGGTTGGTAATTTTTGTAATTATTATAGTTACTATATAGACATTAATATGATTTTTTGAAGTTTAGTGAATGATAAAATATGTGTACATTCATTAAATGATTGGTTCTTGTTTTTTTATTAATGATAATAATTCTTTAATTGTTATAGTATAACAGCATCTATGTAAGCAACAATGAACTCAGTGATTCAATAATATAATGGCTTGGAGTTTAGAGCTAAGAAAAGTGTAGGCCTCTGAGTCTACCGCTGGGGTGTACGGAAAGAAAATCTGATAAGAATTTTAAAAAATCTAAATACAGTAAACACCTGATATAACCTGACCTGCTAAAGGGTGCAAATCAAATTGAGTATAAGGAAGTATCATAATGAGGTTCACAGCAGGGAGTAGGCTTATAAGTCCAGGTCAGCACTACAGCAGGTGAAAGTCACAAAAAAAATGTTAACATTTTCATAAAATAATATATTCAAAATATTTGCTTGTTTGAACTAGTTGCAGGCCAATATTTTTTTCATTTTCTTTCATAGTATAAAAAAATATTGATTTTCTTGACCTAGTTTTACAATGCTATTTTAGTGTGGTTTTTCCATTTTAATGATTTGGTTTTATTTTTATTTATCTTTATACTTTAGCCTACATAGACATTTTAACACAAGCAACTTCTTGAGTTATTTAAATGTAGCCTACGTATTAGTAAGAAAACATACTTTTCATCCATAAGGTCATTTTCAACTTCCTTCATGTCACAGTGTTGTTTTTAATGTTTGAACCATGTTGCAACTATAAAATGAAACACATTGTGGCTGGGTATAGAGCATATTAACAATAACATATATTTTTTGGTCAGTCTCATTTTTGAATTGAGAATTTGTGGTCTGCTATTGTTACTTATTGAGCAGTTTGTTATGTGAGAGTTCCAATAAATAAATTTCAAAATGAATTGTCCATTTGTTTTGATTCACAGTTTTTTCTTCCAATCCTTCAGTTATTTACGTAATGATTTTAATATAATTTTTAATTCCAAGAATAATTCCAAAGTGGTGGATAATTTATTTCCCTTATTGAGAATGATTTTGGTCATTTTTCTAAGGTATGTGCTTCAAGAACATGTATTTGTTCTACCTAACCTACCTAACAAATGCCTCTTGGGTTAAGCTGGATGAGAATGAATGTCGGATTGATGTATGAGGCATGTACCATGCATCCATGTCTTATACAGGGTCCAAATAAACTTGAGACCTCATAGCTCTTTTGGCACATATCACTGACCAGTTAGCCAATTTGAAGCCAACCTATTTTCTTTTCTGAATTAAATTTTCAGAATATTTATGCAGAATTTTTACTGTCATAGAATGTAGTTCGTATAAGGAAATTGAGACACTTGACTTTTTTTTTTTACAAATGCATATATTTCCAATTGATGGTGTAATGCTTGTTAATTCTAACAACATTTGTACTTGGTGCAGAGTCTGAAGGAAACCTTGCTAGAAGATTGAAACGTTACGTTTAGTTTATGTTTTATAATAAAATAAATTACTGCCTTGGTCAGCATATTGAGTTTTTGTTAATTCTGTGTTAAATTGAGGAAACTACTATATATTCTCTGCACATGCTTCTTCTAGATGTATATCTATCTATCTATCTATCTATCTGAGGTAAGATGATTTTTTTCAATTACTGCAAAGTTGTCCAGGAACCCTTTTTTTCAGCGTGAAAAAATATTATTACTACAGAATTTTAGTGTCATGCTCAGGGATCGATACTTTTTTCATGTTCCATTGTTTAGTCTCAATCTTGAAATAAACTTGTCATTTTTCAAGCAAATGGTCACAAATATAAATGACAAATTTATTTTTATCTTGGAAAGTAGTTTCTCTTAAATTTTGACTAAGTTCTACCTCAAGCTAGAGAAGCAATACTTATTCAATTTTGACCAAATTTAAATAAAAAATGAATAAACTGACCTCAGCCTTGAGAAGCAGTAATTATTCAGTTTTGACTAAATTTTAGTCAAAAAATGAATAAACTGACCTCAGCCTTGAGAAGCAGTAATTATTCCATGTTGACTAAATTTTAGTCAAAAAATGAATAAATCCACTTCAGCCTTGAGAAGCAGTAATTATTCAATTTTTAACTAAATTTTAGTCAAAAAATGAATAAATCCACTTCAACCTTGAGAAGCAGTAATTATTCCATTTTGACTAAATTTTAGTCAAAAAATGAATAAATTTACCTCAGTCTTGAGAAACAGTAATTATTCCATTTTGACTAAATTTTAGTCAAAAAATGAATAAATCCACTTCAGCCTTGAGAAGCAGTAATTATTCATTTTTGACGAAATTTTAGTCAAAAAATGAATAACTTGATTTCTCACTTGAGTAAATTATCTTTGAACTTGAGAAGTAGTGCTTCTTCAATTTTGACTAAATGTTATTCAAAACACGAGTAAATTATCTTTGAACTTGAGAAGTAGTACTTCTTCAATTTTGACTAAATGTTATTCAAAACATGAGTAAATTATCTTTGAACTTGAGTAGTAGTTCTTCTCGAAAAATGACTAAATGTTCTTCAAGTTTTGACTAAGAAATACAGTCAATTCAATTGACTAAATGCTAGTATTCACTTTTGACGCAAATTGAGTCGGTGCTAGTTTCAGTACTGGATTTAGTCAAAAGTGACTAAATTTTACTCGTTTTTGACTAAGTCGTTTTCACAGTGCAAGGTCAGAATATTCTTTTTAGTTATGACACGACATTACAGTTATGTTATTTTAGTTCTGTTAACCTAAGTCAGAATGTTTTAGTCTCCCAAAGTTACATATATATTATTATGTACATTTTAGTTCAGGTAAGGGACTGGATACCGTATAAAGTGACGGGTGCAAAATCGATGTAAAGTGCTGACGCACCCAAAATTAAAAATTCACAAACAAATAAAAAATCTTAAGGTCGGCATAATTTTATAAATATAAAATTGCCATGGCATAGAATTCATGATCCCAATATAATCCTTGCCTTCAATAGGTTTGGCGGAAATAACCCGGGATTAAACAACAAGCAGTTGCGGCGATTGGGTTCCAAAACTGGGGAGGGGGGCAAGGTGAGAAAACTGGGTGGAAAAGACAATATATTTCCTGTTGTAGATAAGGTTTAGCATAGTGCGGCGGCAAAAGTGGAGAAAAGTTGGGGGCAACTGCCCCCCCTTCGCCCCTCCCTAATCGCCGCCACTGGATATAGAAGAAACACAACTCGTACAAACATGAACGATCAGCTGATCGAACGGCGATATCGTGAGTAAGGTTAAGTTTGCAGCAGGTTTTTGCGTATGTAGATCTAAACGTTCGCGCAGAATATAGTTCCAATGAGACAGGTTACATTCCGACAAAACTGCACACTTGCAAGAAAACAGTAATTTAATTTGTAATATACTGACAAAATAATACATCTATTAGCAGGTATGGACTTGATCGGTTGCAATCACTGTGTAGATCACTGTGTGGATCTGCAGATTAGCCAACTGGGATATCTATTATGCTGAAGAATCGCTGGAGCTCAAGAGCGAGTCGAGCGGGACTGAATACGTTGCAGAGAGCGTTGAATCCGCGATACCAGTTTTGCACATCCCACTATTTTAACCCTATTTTTATAGTGATTCATTGCTAATTGTTCTATATCACCAATAACAAATCATGCTTTTTTGGTAGTATAAACTTGAAGGACATGTGTCTTATAGTAACGTATGTATTGCAAACGAAGCAACCAAACGTTTTCATGAATTTATTTATTTCTAAATGAGGAACAATAACTCGTTATTAAATTCAAGAAGTTCCTGTCGTTTACTTTTACCTTTGTTTTTTTCCCTTTCTGCGTGTTCGACATATACATACATGCCCTTATGTTTCGAAGATATTTCGCGATTTATATTAAGTAAGGACATATTTGTTACATAATCTATGCGCAGAAAGTACTTTAAAAATTCAGGAGATTAAAAGAAGCAAAAATGCATTCCGCTTGACATGTATGTACGGGTTTTAATGTGTTAAGGGGTTGGCAATACTGCCGATTCTCTCATTGTCTGCGATACGAAGACCTCGGAGGTTCAGGCAAGACTGTCACGGATGATTCTGAGCTCCGTTCTCGTGCGGATGAATATATAAAACCTGCTGCAAACTTAACCTGGCGCGAAGCTTATTCCAAATCTGATTCAGATTTTAAACTGTGACAGATCACTTGAATAGGTATGAATGCATTTGTACGCCCGCCAAATACAATCACAAGAAAATAAATATACTCGTATTAATTCTTTTCTTTTTTATAAACTTGTGGGGATTGTATCCTGTTCTCTAACATACATTGGTTTGGCAACATACTGTATCCTTCTGTGGCGCCGATCACTGTAATATTTGAAATCTATTTATTTGCTGATTATAATTCTAGTTGCAGTAAATTAATTTATTCCAAATTTTGTAACTTACTCTTAGGGTTTATTAATATTATAACAATACTTCTTGACTTTCCGTTATCTCTCACGGGTAGTTTGTTTAGTAAGTTGTTCAAGAACTCTTAATTGTAAATTTCGATTCATCAGGTATAGGTAATCGTAAGTCGGTCTCTCTTGTGTCACGCATCGTGGGCCAATTATTCCAGGTGGAAGCCGTAAGTCTGGAACGGACAAACGGTACCAATTGAGCCTATACGGTGGTTAGGTGATTGCGAGGAACCTTTTTGGTTGAACACGTTGAGTGGAGCAGACATACGACTTGCACTATTTTTTGAAACTGTTTTCCCTTATTACCTTCATCCTTCCTCTTCTTGGTTGTCCTGGGCTCTACAATTAGTTTGGAATTGCTTCATTGGATTGAGTTGTCGGTTGTTTGAGTTTGTTCGCTTTCCCACAGGATTTTCGTTTGTTCCATTGGATCATATAACAACACACGGTTGTGGTCTTCTGATATGCATCATGGTCTTCCTGCAACGCTGCTACGACAGCGAGAAGGGGTGAAAACCTTCACCGGAGGTACTAAACGGACGGACGGTCCAAACTCCGAGACGATGCTCGATTCACGAAGTACCAATGATCCAATGCAAACGTCCAGCTATTCCACAAAACACCGACGTCGCAATTCCTATGAAGGATTACCTCTACCTCAACGTCAACGATCTAGATCACCAATTAAACGAGATACAGGAAATACAGCTCATGCAACCCAACTAAAATCCAAACAACAGGATAACAGCTTATACAACTTCCTGCTCACCAATTACGACACCAAATTCAATACAGCAAAACATGTGTTCCAACAAACATCTAAGTATGTACCAAGGGCACAAATTGCACAAATACTGTTCACCCGTAATGGCATCATATTGAAATCACCAGATCCAGACTTTGCAAAACTAATTAGAAACAAAGCTTCTTTTGAAATCTATGGAGCCAAAGCAAACATCCAAACACTAAATGCTTCCATTCAAAAACAACCACCACCACCACATAAATCCCCACTACTATCAGTTGTCATCAGGGGTGTAGAACCTAGTCTAACAGACGAAGAGATTTTTGAGGAACTGGAATGCGAAGGTGTACAAATCCGCAAATGTATCCGTATTCGCAATAACAACGGACCCACATACATGGTGCGGGTCCTAACAGACTCACAAAATGCTGTAGACACCCTACTACACAGTGGAGCATACATATACAGACGCAGGTACAAAGTTGAACCATCCCGTTCTCAACAACCTCTTCCATTGCGGTGCGAAAAATGCCAACAGTATAACAAGCACACTACTGCTGCATGTCCAAACCGAGATAAATGCGGATACTGTTCAGGACCCCATTCAACCAGAGAATGTCAAAACCAAACTGCTGCACCAAAATGTGTCACATGTACGGAAAACCATCCTACATACAGTTACAAATGCAAAGCCAAGCCAGATGCAATACCTGAACACCCTGATCTAACAGTTCCCCTGCGCACCAATGACACTGCTACAGAACCTGACAATTCACTACGACATCCAGTAACAGTGGAAGATCTAATACGTTTCTTCACCCTGACTCTCCAAAATGTGCACCCATTTTTAAGAACGCACATATTAACCCAAGTAACAGCATCTGCAAAAACAATTTTCAACTTGCAACTCCATGCAACATACTCTGGTCCTCATGTGCATTTCCACATATCCCACTTGGAAACTCCGGTTTAAGGTTTTGAATATGGCAGTACGGAATATGTATAATTTTCTATTTTTAAATATCCGATCTGTTTCTAAACGAAAAGCTTTATTGCAACACCTGCTTTTGGAAGAATCTGTTCACTGCTTTGCGCTAAACGAAACCTATCTTGCTCCAAAAATGATCTGTCATATTCCACCATACAACATCTTACGCCACGATGGTCCGCCGGGATTAAGAGTAAACGGCGGCACAGCAATTGGAGTAGATAGAAAATTACCATATCGAACAGTTACCTTCCCACCAAACTTCCACTTGCCAGAACATACTGCTAGTACCATCTATTTTCCATCCCGGGTCGTTACTTTTGATACCATCTATGTAAGACCAGGGGAGACTATTCCATACCAATTCTTTCAACATATCCAAACCCTTAGCAAACATTATATCATAGCAGCGGACATCAATTATCATAGTCGAACCATGCAAGACAAAACAAACTTTTACAATTTCTGGACCAAAACACTACAGCAGAATTCCATGTACTGTCCAGAGCCACACGTCCCATAAGTAACACTACCCCTGACGTTGTTATAACATCAACATCTCTAAGTGCCTGCTTGAACATATCTGTGCTGGATTCCATCGGCAGTGACCATGACCCAGTGAAAATTACCTTAAATCTTGGCAACCGCAATACGAGCAGTACAATACAACCTCGAAAAATCTGGTGTTACAACAAAGCGAACTGGGAGGCATATAGTGAAAAGCTACAGAATGCTTTTTCTCACCCGCATCCACCACCAAACAATTCAGAGAAACTCGATACGGCGGTGGAACATCTTACTGCTCAGATTACCAGTGCGGCAACCACTAACATACCTACGACCACTCTGAATAGTTACAAACCCAAGCTACCTCCGCAATATCTTCACCTAATCACAGCATCACGACGAGCATACAGGGACTACCTCCAGACCAGAAATCCTGAATCTCTTAACTTACACCGTCAATGGCTGCGTACCGTACAAAACTATATAAAAGCTTATAAACAACGTCGATGGATTGAAACGTGCAACCAATTGAGTGATGAAAGCCATCCCACCAAATACTGGAAACGTTTCAAGGTGCTCACTGGACAATCCAGTAGTACTCCTTATCCAATAACAATCAAGGACGCAGCCCTAAACACCGACACTGAAAAAGCTTATGCCTTCGCAAATGTCTTGCAAGACACTTTCACTCCAACACCACAATTAGCTCCAAATCTCCGCCTCCAGACCAAAATTGACAGAGTCACCAACCCCAATAACAGGCAACTGCAACCCAGCAATACGCACGATATTGATCCTAATAATGCTCTAACTGTTCCTATTACAACAGACGACATTATCAATACTGTGCGTAGGAAGAGAAACACCGCTCCCGGCTTGGACAATATCACATACGTATTGATCAAACAGGCCCCGCTTGCATTGCTGTCCTTTCTGGCTATTATCTACAATTTTATCCTCCGCACAGGACACTACCCGACAGACTGGAAGATTTCGAAAGTTCTAATGTTTCCAAAGCCACACAAAGATAGTACCAACCCCACAAACTATCGACCTATTCAGCTCACATCAACATTTAGCAAAATATTCGAACGCATCATTGTTCGACGCATACACATGCACTTACAAGCACACAGTTTACTTCCATCGCACCAAGCAGGCTTTAGACCTCAACACAGTGTCCTTGATAATTTGTTAAAACTAACAACTCGCATCACAAATCACTTCAACACTTCCAAACCATCCTGTCTAGTACTATTCGACCTGGAGAAAGCATTTGACAAAGTATGGCATACTGGACTCATTTACAAGCTCCATAAATTCCAACTACCGCTTTGCTATGTTAGATTAGTACACAGCTTTCTAACAAATAGGGTCGCTTATGTCACTGTAAATGGAGCGATGTCATACCCCATTTTCCCTTACTCTGGCGTTCCACAGGGTGCTGCTTTATCACCATTACTCTACATACTATACGTTGCCGATATGCCAAAACCCCCACAAGTTTTCTATCTACCAATTCGCTGACGACACCGCATTTCTCGCCTGTTGTTCAACCATCCAAGCTATAAACAAAACTCTCCAACCAGCTATAAACTCCTTCCAAAGATGGTGTGACACATGGCGTCTCACAATAAATGCTCTCAAAACACAAGCAATGGTGTTTCTACAGACAGGCTGTCGCTCGAAGATCCAAAGGAACCCAACATTATTAAACATCAAAATACGGGGAACGCCAATTCTGCCTGCCACCACTGCAAAATACCTAGGAGTCATATTTGACTCCAAGCTAACATGGAAACCTCAATTGCTCAACATCGTCCAAAAAGCTACAAATCGTCTGAGCTTGCTCAAACGGCTAATTGGAACATCCTGGGGACTCAACTCCCAGGTTGTCCTACATACCTACAAGTCTTTCCTTCGACCAGCAATAATTTACGGCCACACTGCATGGATATCAGCGCCAGACTCATTCTATCACAAACTACAAGTTCTGGAAAGACATGCTCTTCGTTTGGCCTTCAGAGTAGTCCTACCAAGTCCTACACGACTACTGTACGAGCGAATAACCTTCCCGGAAATCACAACCCACATCGAAGCCATCCGTCACAAATATATAACTGGTCGAATGAACTCGCACCATCCACAACTTCTCAGCACAATGTACGAAGATGCTCTACACGACTGCCTTCCCACTTACCACTGCACACCATTACAGCATCTCTTAACCATGTATACCTTCCTGATAGATCCACAGCATCCTGATCATCAGCTGTACATAATCCATCATCCTCCGGAACTACGGCACGTGATATATCCAACACATGCCGCACCATAGCAAATTATTACTTTCCTAAGAAGTAATTTTCCCCTTACTGAATAAATAACATCTAAGTGAACTACCCCCAGAATAAGTAAATCTGTACCACTTCAATACTGAAAACACACTTAGACCATCACCTTGCAAGGGAAAACATTTATGAAAACAATTCACTTACCAAAGAGAAGGTGTAGCCTTCTAAATGGAAAACGAGGACAAAAAAAAAAAAAAAAAAATCGAACACGTCAGTGCGTCGAGAGAAAAACCCCTTGGAACATTCGCTGTGACTGTAATTTCAGTACGTTTGGAACGGACGACTGGAGGTAATTGCAGTCTACACAGTGGTTTGGTGTTTCCGAGGTACATTGTTGAACGCCTTGCTGCGAAGGGATATCTAGCTCGAACGACACTTTTCAGGTGGCAACAACTAGGTTGTAGCCCCAAACTTTCAACGGTGGAGCTCTGGTCACAGTACTTAGAGGTATCAATACTGCTTATTTTGAAGCAAACCGTGTTTTGCAACCCACGCTTGCAACACGTGCTTGTACAGGAGCAACCTGTGTTTGCCACCCAGTTATATCTGGAGCAAACTGTGCTACAATCCTCGTTTGCAGCACATTATAATCAGCTTATTTTGAAGCAAACAGAGTTTGCAATTCCCGTTTGCAACACTTGTAACTCTGTTTCTCATTGTTGTTTCCGCCTTGTTGATTTTAAGATAAGTATTGGTAGGTCTCCTCCCTTTGTTCACCATGCATAAAGGGCTCCCCCAACAAGTTGGGGGTGCACACGCTTGAGACAGGAACATACAAAAACAAGACCGAAGAAATCCAAGAAGCACCTCAGCTGATTCAAAGACAGCTAGGGATCGCTCTCGATCCCCTCTCCAACAACAAAAGAAGCAAAAATACCACGAACAAACACGCAACCCAAAGTTAAATCCCAGAGATACCACACAAATTGATGGCCGAACTGAAGAAAATTCCACTGTCTACAACTTCCTACTACAAAATTACGACCCCAAGTACAGAACTCCTAAGTTGCTCCTTCAACAGATACAAAAATACCTCCCCCGAGCACAAGTAGAACAAATTATATTCAACAGAAATGGCATCATTATAAAATCCAGAGATCCGCAATTTCTATCCACTTTGAGAAACAAAGTTTCGTTCGAAATTTTTGGACCACAGGCTGCTCTATCTCAACTGACACCCAAAACTGCCAAACAATCACCACCCCCAAACAAACCACCTCACATGTCAGTCGTTATTAAAGGCGTAGATACAGAACTCGCTGACCAAGAAGTATTAGAAGAACTACGTTTGGAAGGGCATGAAGTTATAAAATGCGTTCGAATCCAAGACAACAACGGACCAACTTACCTGATGCGAGTAATAACAGATTGTTCCAGCACAATCGATCGCTTACTTCATGAATGGGCTTATATATATCGCCAACGACACAGGGTTGAACCATCGCATTCAAGGGCACCTCTTCCGTTACGATGTGAACGCTGCCAGAAATACAACGTCCACACTACGGCAAATTGCCCCGAAACACCTATCTGTGGCTATTGTTCTGGCCAACACACGACTAAAGAGTGCACAAATCTGAATGCACCACCCAAATGTAACACGTGCAAACAGGCTCATCCCTCATATAGTTACCGTTGTGCTGCACGCCCAAACCCCGAAGCCTCACGCCCTGACCTAACTGTACCATTAAGCACTATGGACTCTACAACTCCACCACAGAATTCTCTGAAACAACCAGTGACTTTTGAAGATCTACTTAGATTTCGAACATTAACCCTACAAAATATCCACCCATTTCTACGCCAACATATATTACAACAGATAGTACAGATAGCTAAGACTCTTTTTCGTGTCCACCTGTTCGCTACATATTCTGGTCCACTTGTACATTTTAAATTGTACCACTGGAAACTGAAGTTTAGAAACCTAACTGTTATTTATATAATTATGGCGGGCTATATACAATATAATTTCCTATTTATGAACATCCATTCTCTACCGAAAGATAAAGCTATATTCCAGGAACTTCTCCTGGAAGAAGACATTCATTTCTTTGCACTGAATGAAACCCGTATCCCCAAAGCCACACCCCTTTACATACCCAGGTATTCCTTGCTACATACACCTGGTCCTACAAGGGCGCAACGATTATGTGGTGGAGTAGCCCTAGGGATCAAGCCAAAATTTCCCTATAGAACAAATATATTACCACCTCAATTTCCATACCAAGAATATTCTATTGCCACACTTTATCTCAAAAGTATAAATGTGACATTGGCTACTGTATATATACGACCCACTAGCCCTCTACCTACGGACTTCTTTCTTTATATCGCTTCTACATACCGTCACTACTTCATACTAGCTGATATTAATATACATAGTCGAACAAATGCAGAACGAACAGCTTTCCACACTACCATCGATAACAATACTACAGGTATATTTCAAGATTTACCATCTGCAACTCGTCCAGAGAGTAACACAACCCCCGACGTAGTTTTTGTGTCACCTTCCTTAGCTGACAAAATTAACATAGAAGTCCTTGCACCGATAGGAAGTGATCATGCACCAATTAAAATAACTCTACCAGTGCACCACTATACTCAACACAAACAGGTTCCTCCAAAGCGGATCTACGATTATAACAGAGCAAATTGGGAAGGTTATCGAGAAGATCTCTCCACTGTCTTTCAAAATCTCACCCCTCCAACGAACTCTGACGAATTAGATAAGACTGTAGAAAACATCACGTCAGAAGTCAAACAAGCAGCAAGCACACATATACCACAGATAACTGTGAACAGTTTTAAACCTAAACTACCACCTAAATACCTTCATCTAGTAACTGCATCACGTCGTGCCTATCGGGAATACGTACAAACAAGGAATCCTGAATGTCTGCGAGTTCACCGTCAATGGATAAGAACTGTCCATAACTACATAAAGGCACACAAACAACGTCAGTGGATCGACACTTGCAATCACCTTGATGCTGAAAGCCATCCTAGCAAATTCTGGAAACGATTTCATATGCTTATAGGAAAACATACAAGTACTACGTATCCTCTTCTCTCACAACAACAAGCTCTTACAAATGATTACGAAAAGGCAAATGAATTTGCACAGATTCTCCAAGACACATTTACTCCTCCGCTTCCGCTTGCTCCTAATAGCAGATTAGAATCTCAAATAACAAGGAAGGTACATCCTGAAAATAGACAACTGCAACCCAGTTCTCATCATACTATCAACGCAAATCACCCTCTTACTATTTTAATTACCACAGATGATATAACAAACGCAGTCCGCAACAAAAGAAACACTGCCCCAGGGTTTGATTCCATCACATATGTCTTGATAAAGAAAGCTCCAGTAGCAATGTTGTCATTTCTCGCCTTCATATACAACTTAATCCTTCGCACTGGATATTACCCTGTCGAATGGAAAGTGTCGAAGGTACTCATGTTTCCGAAACCTGATAAAGATCGTACAGACCCAAAATGCTATAGACCTATACAACTAACATCAACACTCAGCAAAATCCTTGAAAAAATTTTAGTCCACCGATTACACTCTCACTTATTGTCAAATAATTTTCTCCCGATACACCAAGCCGGATTTAGGCCACACTTTAGCGTCTTGGATAACCTACTAAGACTCTCAAATCGAATCTACAACCAGTACAATACCTCTAAACCCTCTTGTTTAATACTATTCGATCTTGAAAAGGCATTCGATAAAGTGTGGCACACCGGCCTCATATATAAACTGCATAAGTTTCGCCTTCCTTTCTGTTACATTCGATTAATTTTCAACTTTCTTACCAACCGAATGGCATATGTAACAATAAATAACAATCTGTCTCACCCTATCTTCTTGAACGCCGGAGTACCGCAAGGATCGGTATTATCTCCATTGCTCTACTTACTTTATGTCGCAGATATGCCAACATTCTCTCAGGTGTCAACATACCAATACGCTGATGATACAGCTTTACTGGCTTGTGGTTCTACAATTCAAGCAATAAATCGCATTATGCAACCAGCTATTAATGTATTTCAACGATGGTGCGACACTTGGAGACTCACCATCAATAGCGCAAAAACTCAAGCCATAATATTTCTTCCTACCGGATGTCGCTCACGGGTACAAAGAAATCCAAGTATGTTAGATCTTAAGGTCCGTGGCCAACAGCCTACCAACAGCGTCAAATATCTTGGTGTCATATTTGACACAAAACTAACATGGACACCACACCTACAGAACATCAAAAAGAAAGCCAAAAACAGACTACAGCTGATGAAGAGACTTGTCGGCACGAATTGGGGACTTCGAGCAAACATCCTCCTAAATAACTATCTGGCCTTTCTTCGGCCCGTACTTACGTATGGACATACAGCATGGCTCTCAGCAGAGGACTCGTTCTATGAACGACTACAAATCATAGAGAGACATGCATGTCGACTGGCATACAGAATCAAACTACCAAGTCCAACTCGACTCTTATACACACGAATAAGTTTTCCACATATAACACTTCACCTAGAGGCATTGCGAAAAGAATATATAAATAACAGGATGGACAAAGAACACCCACCGTTGGTTCACACAATCCGTGAAGATGCAATACACGACTGTTACCCGTACAGATTGTATACTCCATTACAACATCTTTTAACTCTGTATACTCTGACCATCGGGCCCAGACATCCTGATTATGAACTATACACCATTCATCATCCACCACAATTACGACCACATTTATACCCTTCATATTGCAACTAATAATCAAACTACAAGAAAGGGTATTTATTTACTAACATGAGAATGAAAGTAGGGTGTTATATAATTTAGCAATGAAAATCCAAGGTCATTTCAAGACTAGGTTAGTGTTCATTTCATAATCCCAAAAATAGAAAAAGTGCACTTAGCCTATCTATTATTATTATTATATATTTAAAAGTTTCTAGCATGTACCGAAGAGAGGGACATAACCCTCTAAACGGATGAACGGAAAAAAAAAATTCGAACATACATTTTGTCACTTCCTAAAGTTTATCTAGAAAGGGCTTCAAGCTACATGCATGTAGCCTACAAATATGAAATCAATAAAATGTATCATAAGTTTATTATATTGAATACCGTCATGTGATGCGTATTAATGAAGTTATTTTTAGTTGCTATGGAAACAAAAAAAAAAACTCTTTCAACACCCTATGACACAAAAATACTAAGATGCAAATGTCTTCAATTAAACCTGTTACTCTGTGTGAAAAATTACCTCAGGGATTTTTTTCTCCTTATTGTGTGTAATGTTGAACGTGTAGCAAACAATGATTGTCGATAAGATAAACGACCATTGACAACTAGTAGATAAGTGGAATAGCTAGCATTACATGGGATCTTTTTAATTTATTGGAGATTTTTTGCTATATGTTATTTTGGTAGTGATTTACTCCTCAACACAGAGACCCCGAACTGGTTCGATGTTCTTGGGATTTCGAACCTTACGGTGTCCACCAGGTGTTCTTTCATTTCTTTTCTTGAAATTCCTTACCCACAGTAAAATGGTATTCCTACTGGGAACATGCAGATTACGGTTAATGTCGTTACCTTGAGCAACTTCCGTTCAGTGTTGATTCATAAACCGTCACATTCAGTTGCCGCGCCTCACAGGTGTTCTATTAAACAAATGAGCTGTTATAGTCAAGAAACTGCATGAAAGTGCCTCTCATGTTATTTTCCTTAATTGCTTTCAGATGTAGTAGAACTTGAATTAGATTGACTTCGTTGAATGAAAGAGTTTTGTTTTAATTTGTAATTAAAAACCGTCAGGTTTAGTTTCCGGCCTATGTATCGTATATGTAAGGGAGACGAATTTCCCTCTCCTGAACCGAATGGCAGTAGTATTGGCAGTATAATATAGTTTTTAGTAATTGGGCATATTAGACATTATCATTTCATTCGTAATATTTTCCCCAATATTTTCAGAGACGTGAAAAGCATAAACTTTCTACCATACTTTTGGGATCTTGTTACTTGTTTTCTTCCAATCTCTTCAGATGTATAGTCACAGACACTTCAATTGATTGATTTGATTTATTTTACTTCACTTTTTGTGCCACTTTTGGCTAATTTTTGAAGTTGGGGATGAGTGATGATGTGTGAATGGACACTTACAAACACCCATACCCAGGCCGGGATTCAAACCCGGGACCCCTGGCGTCGTAGTGCTATGTGCTAACCACTCCACAATGGGGCCCGGCTCGGACATTTCTTGGTTGTAACAATCCCATTGGCTTGAATTGAATTGTTCCAACAATTTGTCGAGCGCGATCTCCGACTACGGACCACTTCGGTCGCCGAATGTTTCTTTTCCTTTTTTTTCAGATATGCAAATGTGTATATATTACCAGTTAGTAAACTCTTAATATTACCTTCCAGGTCTAAGTGCCTAGCATAAGTCCGCCCACAGGATTTCTTCTCAGGTAGGCAGAAGTGTTTAAAGTGGAGGAAATGTGGGGTGATATCTTCCCCCTACGTAAGAGAATTCTCATATAGCATCTCCAGCACTAGAATAATTTGCATAGGCACTTAATCTGCTGTGTTTCACGAAACTCCTCATCCATGTTTTCACAATACATTTTCAAAATTTAGATTATATGAAGGAATCTCAGGGGGACCCACTTGACCTAGAACATTAAATCTTATGATAATATTTTTAGGCGTAATTTAGAAAAAAAATAAATTCAACGAAAATCCAAACCCATACACAAAGAAAAAAAAATTGAACTAGTAACACCGAGGAAGCTTGACCAATTATCTTTTGTGCGTTCAACTCAGTGACGGCGTGCGGCGTACCTAAGTGTCTTCGTGTACCTCCAACGAATAAAACTGACGAAATCAGCTCTTGCCATGGCCAGTGATGTGCGTCTACGCGTAAACAACGATAGTCTACATTCTACACGTAGACTATTTTATACACGTAGATAACGTAAACTATGTAAACAACATGGCGAAAGGTGATAACTTAGCAAAGGGCGCCGTGGAATTAAAATAAAATTATACTGCCTATCAGTTGGCAACGTGTGAGGAGAACCGTTCATACTCTCCATTGCAAATTCGAACAATTTCTCACCTAGGAAAAAACCTAATATAGGAAATATTCTAGTGTTTTATGGGGAAAAGACCACTTTTGCCTCGCGACTGCCATCTGTTGTTATTTTTTTTCATATGATATATCTTTTTCATAGTTGATAGAAGAGAAGAGAAATTTTGTTGTAAGTAGGATTCTTTTCAGTTCGTTAGGAACCAATGTGGTTTAAAATGTCACTTTCCTTTCATGAAAGCCTTGAAAATTAATTTTAATGTACTTTAGATTGTCTACGTAGTCTATGTAAACTACAAGCCAATGTAATCTACGCGTAGATTACGTGTAAACAACGCATGTAGACGTAAAATTATAGTGTACGGCACATCACTGGCCATGGCGCATAACGGTAGGCTTTCAAGTAGTTTATTTTGCAATGGACAAAGCAACGGCGTTACTCTGGGAGCTTTTCGTAAAACCTCTGCATCCGACGACAATAAACAAATAAACAATGAACTATTTGAAAAAAGAACTTCAGACGCGAAGTAGGCTGCAATTGTTTTAAAGGTTCAATAATTGTTTGCCCGAATGATCTTTCAGTGATATTTGTTCCATTGTTAAGAAATTGTATATGCTTTCAATCACATTTTATTTGGCAGAGATAAAATTTTTGTGGGGGGAAATCTCCGGCATCCCCACTGCCGTCACCTTGCCGGATAACTTGTGATGGCGAGGGTGCGGGCCTTGCCTTCAATAAATTTGGCGGAAATGGCCCTCGGTTAAACAACAAGTATAACTATTTTCATTACTTAATTTATTAATTTTATTACTTCATTATTTAATTTTTGTGATATATACGTCCTTGCTTGTTTTGAAACTTTTATTTTTATTAAATATAAAGGCAACCTGAATTTTTTGTTCATGAAACAAAAGAGAGCATAAAGCATGCACGGTTATATTTATGGCTAGAAACTTTCATAGCTGGAGAACGGAAACTTCTCCTAGAAGTTCCGCACTCAGCCGCTACGCGGCGCCAGTAACCGGACTTGGTCTTAAGATAAGAGCAAGAACGCTCCAGTGTTGTCAACCTGACAAATACAGATCCAAATGTGCTTTCTATGTTAATAAACGTAATTACTTGATTTGATTTGATGTAGCGTCGACTTACTACCACTTTACTCAATGAGGGTGGGTGATGATATGGTGAGGGGGTCACTCACAATGAACATGCAAACTGAGGCCCGCGTTCAATTCCGGGATCCCTGACGTGATCACGTAAGATGTACTTAATATTGAGAATTATTCCAAGTTAATTGCACCAGTTAGCCAAATGAATATTGTGTGAATCATTTCAGCCTTTATTTCATTGATTGATTTTAATTTCTCACATCGTTTTTCTGCCACTTGTGGCAGGTCGCGAATATGAGGATGAGTAATGAATTAATAATTGATTGATTTGCTTTATTTTACTTCGCTTCTTGTGCCACTTTTGGCTAATTTGTGAAGATGGGGTGAGTGATGAAATGACACTCAGAAACATCCATGCTCAGGCCGGGATTCGAACCCAGGGACCCCTTGTGTCGTAGCGCAATGTGCTAACCACTCCGCCACGAAGGTCGGTTCAGCCTTTATAGTTAATACTCGTCCTTGGTCTCGTATCGATTCTAAAATTCCTCTATACTCTGTTCCAGCTAACTGTGGAGCAGCCAAACGAAAGTAAGTCACTGCGCAAGTAGTGACGCGAGATGGCTGCACCAATGAACACGTAACAGGAATGGAATTGCGTGGAGTGGAGGAAAGCCACTGCAGTTACCAACCTTCCCAGCAGCGTGTACTGATTCGCTCTGGCCACTCCATTTCCCTCGCTTCTCAGAATGTTTTAAACCTGTATCAAGACAGGATATATCATCCAAAATACAGTGCAGTGGTTGCTGCAATTGGTATCATATGAAGTGTGTGCAGTTAAAGGAAAGTGATGTGGAATATTTAAAATCTGAAAACAGGGAATGGCGATGTACAAAATGCATGAAAGAACGGCGCAGTAGTCTACTTCTTGAAAGTGCGGAGGAACCAGCTAAGGTAGGGAATCCATCCCTAACGGACGTCTATGAACTGTTACAAGCTCTTACAAATGAAGTTAAAAACTTGAAGCAGAAGCAAGAAGAAACGGAACGTGAACTAGGAAAATCACTAAACCTTGCTCACGAGAAATTAGATGAAAACGCTGAACTAATAAAAAAAACAGTCCGAGAGTATAGGTGCATGCTTAGGGCGGATAGAAGTGTTGGAAAGTGAGAATCTGTTATTAAAGAAGCAATTGAAGGAGACACAGCTTCAAGTAGACGATCTGGAACAGTATGGTAGGAGAAATACTCTTGAAATATATGGTGTACCAGAAAACTTGAATGAAGATCCCTACGAAATTGTAAAAAAAGTAGGACAAGTACTAGATGTAAAGGTAGAAAATGAAATGATTGACATATGTCACAGAATGAAAAAACTTCCGCAACAGAAATCGGCAGGCATTATTGTTAAGTTTGTTAGACGTGTAGTTAGAGATAAGATAATTGATAGACGTAAAGTTAAGAGAAATCTAAACTGTACACATCTGGGCTACACAAATAACGAAGCTGTATATATTAATCAAAGTCTCACTCCCCTCAGGAAGAAAATCTATGGCTATGCCAGGAAAGTTAAAAGAGAGAAAAACTACGCATATTTATGGGTTGATGGTTCAGGGTCTATAAAATTAAGAAAAAGAGAAGGTGATAGAGATATTTTTGTTCTGAAAACAATTGAAGATGTTGATAAGTTAGTATAATTTGAAATGGCTTCACAAAAGGATGTAGGGCTATATGTAATAACTGATGACATAGATAACTTGAAGCAATAAATGGCTTCGTCTGATATTATGGTTTACTATCAAAATGTGAGGGGTCTCAATACAAAAACTTATATGAGTTTTATGTAAATAATATAGCAAGTATATATGATATTATTGTCTTAACAGAAACATGGTTACATGATGGGGTCCTAAGCAGTGAATTATTTCATGATAATTATAGGGTCTTTCGTCATGATAAAACTGGTAATCATAAAGGAGGTGGTGTTCTTATTGCAGTTAAAAATAAAATACCTTCAGATGTTGTTGAACTAAAAAGTAATCTTGATATGTTATGTATTAAAGTCTCTATATGTAACCAATTGTATTATATAATCGGGATCTATATCTCTCCTGCTTCCAAAATTGATATCTATAAATCATTTTACAATTTGTTTGAATGCAAAGAAGAGTTACAAAATAATCTGTTTATAATTGGAGACTTTAATTTACCGTTGATATCTGACTGTTCATACAATTTACAAGAAGGTGGGCCCTGTTATAAATTGTTGCAAAACTTTTTAAGTTTTTATGATTTACATTCAATAAACAATGTTAAGAATGGCAATAACAGAACCTTAGATCTTATACTTACTAATGTGTATATAGTGCGCGTCAAATCTCCTGCATATGGCGATAGCCAATAGCAGCGCACTGCAGCGGTGCCATGTCGAAATCTCACACGGAAAGAGACAGCGTGGTCGAGCGAAACGCCTTGTCACGGAGAGCACGGAACATTAGATAATATAACATATAATAAACATAATGGGAGAAAAGAACATACCTGATTAGGGACTGCATAATTCTTTCAATATTCTCAAGGTGGAAGTTGTAGAGCCTTTGTAAGATATTTTGTCCCGTAAAGAGTACGTTATCTTTTTGGTAGTAGAAAATTCGCCACGATCGTAAATTTCAAAGACTGTTCTACGAACTACGTCTTTTTTCAAAGTCATCTAAATTTGTCGTTCTTTTCGGTATATTAATGTGCTTTCTAGTCTAGGTTATTGAAACATTGGAGCAGGCCCCGATCCACATTGTTTAGCCCCCGAACATATCCGAGAAACGGTTGCTTGATTCACACCACACGCTTGAGCTGTTAGATCCTGGCACTTCTTAAAGTCAATTTTACTTCTTTGTTCGTCACTCGAACACTTTTTTTTTTTTTTAAAAAATGTACACCTGAAAAATCACCTGTCGTGCCTGGCTTCGTACAACACTGTATTTTTCCCTCTTCTTTCGCCATCACTACCACTTGGTTTACTCAACGACATGCTGCACACACCCACTAAACACATGAAAAAAAAAAACGAACAATGACGGTATCCTCTTCGTCAACTTCTTCTGCCATCACTGGGAACGAACGTGCCCTGTTCCCTTAGCTAATCGGAAAGTTTCAGAATGCAACAGGAACGAAGGGAGAGCAAAAAGGATACAATGCAAATACGTTTATAATAACATTGCTTCTACAGAGGGAACGGTATAAGCTACAATCACGCTTGTTTTTCGTACATACTCGCAAATTCATTATCTTTCCATCTGTTGAACTACTGACACTTGAAATAATCTATTTATATCCGAGCGCCAGGTACACGATTTAGTAGCGAGGTGAAACAGCTTCTGAACTAGGCAACGCTGCACGTCCGTGATTCGCTGGTGCTGTTCAGTCGTTCAAGGTCATATGCAGGAGATTTGACGCGCACTCTAGTAACATTACAGTATCTAGAGATGAATATCCTCTTGTTAAGGAGGATTTACATCATCCTGCATTAATTATAAATGTGTCTATGGAAATAAAGTTCAAGAGTATTAAAAATAATATCACTCTCAAAAGGAACTTTTGTAAAGCAAACTTTATGCGCATGTACGAATTACTACGAGGTATAGACTGGGCATATTTATACAAAATAGGTAATGTAGAAGAAGCCATAACGTATTTTTATAATGTAATTAATAAGGTATTTGATGAAACTGTTCCATATAAGAAAACTAATATGCACAGCAAATATCCACGATGGTTTACCGTAGAAATTATTAATAAATTAAAACTAAAAGAATATCATAGAAAACGAAAGAAAGATAGTGTAAATAGTGAGGTAGAATATAAAAAGCTTAGAAAAATAACTAAAATATTGATAGATAAAGCTTACAAAATCTACATCAAAGAAATAGAACAAAATATACAAAAAGATACCAAAGGATTCTGGGAATTTGTGCAAAGTAAAAGGGGCAAGAGAACCAATTATAATCCTACAATGGTCTTTGGAAATAAATTACTTGAAACGAGTCAACATATTGTTAATGGCTTTGCGTCCTATTTTAAATCAGTGTATGTAGATAGTACTGGTGTTTATAATCCATCACAATATTCTGAAACGGTAGTCCCTTATGAACTATCAATTAGGACAATAACATCTAAAGAATATTTTGAAGCCATAAAAAAATTGAAACCAAAAAAATCAACTGGGCCGGATAGAGTCCCTCCTTACGTATTAAAAGCATGTGCAGAAATATTAGAAAAACCTTTGTGTTCAATATTCAATTTAATAATAAAAAATCAATACTTCCCTAATCTATGGAAATTAACGCAAGTCTGCCCCATTTTAAAAACAGGAGATTCTAGAAATATAGAAAATTATAGACCCATTGCAATTTTATGTGCACCAGCAAAAGTATTTGAACATATTATATATATGCGAATATTTAGTCATGTAAAGAGTTTTATAAGTGAAAGTCAACATGGATTTTTTACTGGTAGATCGACAACAACGAATCTAATTAATTTTGTTCAATATGCACACAACATACTGCATGATCGTTCAAGTATGCATGTCATTTACACTGATTTCTCCAAAGCATTTGATAAAATTAATCATGATGTCTTGTTAAAAAAACTTTCAAGCTTTGGGTTGACATAATTTTTTATCTCTTATTGGGTCGTATTTGAATCATAGGAAACAGTATGTAACATATAAAAATGCTAAGTCATACATGTATACTGCACAGTCAGGGGTACCTCAAGGATCCAACTTAGGACCATTGTTTTTCATTCTTTTCATAAATGATTTACCGTTACATGTTAAACATTCATATTGTTTAATGTATGCTGATGATGTAAAGTTATATAAACAAATTAACGGGCCCCAGGATGTTATGAAACTACAAACAGATTTAAACAGCTTATTTGTGTGGAGTGTTAAAAGTAATCTTGGACTCAATATCAAGAAATGCTGTTTTATGATAATATCAAATACAGAACATACCACACATTATGAGTACTTCATTAATCAGGAAAAACTGAAACAAGTGAAAAGTATTAAAGATCTGGGAGTAATAATTGATTGTAAACTAGAGTTTCATGAACATATATCTCATATAATAAATAATGCGTATAGATCTTTGGGTTTACTAATAAGAAATTGTCTGAATTTTAGCAGTACTACTTCTATTAAGCTTCTGTATAGTGCCTTAGTTAGAAGCAAACTAGAATATACATCTATTGTTTGGTCGCCACTTTACAAAACCCACATAAAACAAATAGAACAAGTGCAAAAAAAGTTTTTGAGATACCTATATTACAAGAGGTACAACATGTCTGCATACGCAAACAGAGTTTCATATGTCCTTTTACTGAAGGAATTCTCATTTATGACACTCAGCAATAGAAGAGAATTAGGACAACAGATATTTCTTTATAAAATTATAACTGGATTGTTGGATAATAGAGAGTTTCTTCACCAAATATGTTTCAATGCTAGCACATGTAATTTAAGAAAAAGAAATTTATTGCTATATAATATCCCTAAAACTGAAAAGTACAAACAATCACCATTAATTAGAATGAGTAGTATGTATAATAGAATAACATCCACAAATCCAAATATTGACTTTAATCTTAACATTTTGGAATATAAAAATGCTATAAAAGCCACACTTAACACAGATACTTTCACAAATGGTTGATTATTTATTGTATTTATTAATTATTGTAGAATATGTTCTATATGTATCCCTATATCCACATAAATGTGTGTGTGTGTATATATATAATGTAAATATATGTATTTAGATAAGCTTAAGGATATGTGCCCATTAATATGTGTATGTATTTATTTCATTGTTGTTTCTATCCTATTATGGTCATATTTATTCTGTACACCTCATGAGAAAGGTGATAATATTGGTTGTGGATATATGAATAATTTATGTGTGTTGTGTATATGTTTGTATGTGTGTATGTATATGTAGATGTGTATGTATATGTATATATATATATATATATATGTGTGTGTGTGTGTGTGGGTGGGTGTGTGTGTGTGTGTGTGTGTGTGTGCGAGAGCACGTCATTACTCTACGTTATATAAGTGTACTTATGTTATAGTTAATAACTATGTAATATGTATGCATGTTATTTAATCTCATTTATATTCATGTTCACATTATTTATGTTATATTAATGCCTCTGTAATTGGAGATATCCTTTCTCTGTAGAAGGCAAATAAATAAATAAATAAATAAGTATGCGCTGCCTTGCTCCACAGTTAGCTGGAACAGGGTATAGTTCTTGTCTCAGTCTCTCCCCTCCCCCTATCTCTATTTCTCGGCGAGTGCTCTAAGTATGCCCGTACTCAGGTTTTATTTTGAGGGAGTGGCCAGATCCGAGGGCGACCACCCCCTGGCCTCCCCAAACCCCCTTCGCAGCTAAGACTCCGTGTATCTTATTAGTCGAATTTGAGACTGCTTTATACGTAACTTAGTCCTGAGTAATTCTGTTTTATACATAAATTACTGTAGGTCTCGGCAAAATATAATTTTAAAACGTGATAATTAAACCTTATTTGTACGTAATGCATTTATACGTATACTAATATTCATGAAATACAGATGATTTGCACTTTACCAAGCTACAACCATGGACGTAACTTGGGACGTAACTTTGAGAGTACAGAATTAAACTGGGCCTAATTTTGAAGGGGCAGAATTAAACTTGAGCATAATTTTGAGAGAGCAGAATTAAACCGAGCCTAATTTTGAGGGGGATGAATCAGACTTGGGCCTAATTTTGAGGGGGCAGAATTAACTGGACATAATTTTGAGAGGGATACTTATACTGGGCCTAATTTTGAGAAGGGTAGAAATTAACTTGGGCCTAATTTTGAGGGTACAGAATTTTTAAGTGGGCCTAATTTTGAGGGGGAGAATCAAACCTGGGGCTTAAGTTTTGGGGAAGATACTCTAAAAGTTTTCCACCCCATAAAAACAGCGTGCAAAACTGTATATGGAATCCCATGTCCGAAGGTACAGAGATCGTTTGAAATAAGAGTCCACCTGCATTTTAATATTACGTACTTTAAAGCATGTTTACGTCAATCCACGGCTTATCAATATCGTCTGCATATAGGAACAGCTGAGTTACCCCACTTAATTTTATATCCCGTTAGTTTCTTCCACCTACTCAACGGCACACTCTAAAGCTAAATTAAAAGAAAAGCAATAACGATAAAGCATATTTTTATGTAACTCATCATGAATTTTAAATTTAGTCAACATATTATAACATATACGCTTTTTGTTTTCTGTTTCATGTTTATTCTTAACATATCAATAAATTTTTACTTTTTCAAAGTCAACTGATATATGTATTATCTCCTTCAAACGATTTGTATGCTGTTTATATTCTCAGATTTTTCAATTGCCTCCCTAATCATGTACATCCACAAGGGAGGGCTAAGCAAGGTAATTCCTTCCGAGGGGAGGGGTCCAAATGAGGTATATTTCCCCCATATAACTGTTTCTGCCTCAAAAAATACCAAAAAATCCCCTTGCGATTTTCACCACGAGATGAAAGAGTATAGGGGCCCATACTTTCTTGATCATGGCAGAAGGTGGGGTTGATGTAATCAGCACCACGCCCCTGCCCGCCTGGATTTGCGTGACTCCCCCTTCCAGACGTCTATTTTCCTAATAGGAATTATTCGACCTGTTACGGATCCCGCGTTCGATACCCGGTGGAGGCACATAGGGGTTCAGATCCCACTTTAAGCTGTAGGTCCAGTCCCGATTAGCCTTACTGTGCATAAGGTGGACTTAAACACCAAATAAATAAATCAATCGACCTGTTACGTTTAACATTACCAGTTCACTAGCATATGGGATAAGTCTTTCTAAAGGAACAATAAATAATACGTTCTTTCTTGAAAATTATATCCTTTTTTCCCTAGATGCGTCCTTACACTGTTATCGTTTAAAATTAACGTGGTCCTTTAACCCTTTGATCATTTTGTGCATGCGCTTGAGTAAATTCACCCATTATCGACAACTACTGCTGCTAGATGTGGACATGGGTTATTTCACGTGAAGAAATGGCCCAACAATCTGCAACAAAAGCGCAAACGGCTGCTAAGGAAGCATGTGGACTTATTCATCACATTACTTCAGCTACATTAAGCATGAAGGAACTGCTTTGTGCATTTCCGCCTTGATAGCGGGAACAATTGTCTGTGATTTATTCGTACAGATACAACAAAAACTAAACAACCTATTGAGTCCAAACACAATCAGTTATCTAGAATTTAAACTCAGGATCCCCTCAAAAACATTCTCTAGAGAGAATTGTGTATTTTTATGTCATATCTCTCTGTCATTACTATAAAAAGAACACATTTGAAATTTTTCGTCCACGAAAGATTTGCAAATTTATTGTGACGTAAGAAGAAGTATATTACATTTGTTGAGAAACGCGTTGAATGAATATCTCCAAAATGAAATATGTTTCAAGCTTATTGAGCTTACAAGTATGCCATATTTTTAAACCAGCGTGCCAAATACATTTACGATATTCGTTTTAATTCTCGAGAAATACGGCCTCATTTATTGTTGAAAATCTTTGTTTACGCCACTTAAGTTATCTCGATGACGTCAATTATATCAGTAAACAATAGCTCGTATAAAGTTGCATTACCTGTATTTGAATAAGCGTTACAGCTTAAAATGAGACCCTTCTCCGTACGGTTTTGAAAACTATTGCACAATAGTGACATCTCTTTGGTCATTCACTTTTAAACCGTGCAATATTTAGAAACCTAAATGTAAAAATAATCATTTCATATCATAATAACACTACGTATTCATTTCCTCTACTGCTGTACACAGCACAGTTTATATATTACAGCTGTACGTATGAATGTACAGTTCAAAATATTCGTAGTAGACGGTAAGAATAAAATATCAATCAGATAATAGGACATTTATTAACGTGGACTCAAAATGGTGGTGGTGGAGAGACAGGGATGGTCCGTTGTTGATTTGGAATGGAATCAGTGGCGGCGATTAGGAGGGGGCGAGGGGGCAGTTGCCTCCCACTTTTTACCACTATTGCTCCAGCACTATGCTAAACCTTATCCACCAAGGTAAAGTAAACTGTCCTTGCTCCATCCAGTTTTGGGACTCAATCGCCGCCACTGAATGGAATGACACATACACACACACGCACCCCTCACACATATATATCTTGTGTACTGTGGCATTCATGGAGGTAAGATCGCACACATTCTCGATCTAGGTCGTAAATGAGTTTGATGTGATCAGCACCTCTCTCCTGTCATCTTGACATACTAGGGTTTCGCTAGGTACCCTTGATTGGAGGCTGGGTGGGTCCCATAGCTGTTTTATGCAGGGAAATTGATGGAAAAAATCATATCATACCTGAGGTCACTCACAGCGGAAACATGGGTGTCTTGAGAGGTAGACAGACATCTACATCTTCATATCCACAAATTCACTGCTACTAGTTTATCACGAAGAATGATAGATGGGCGACAGAATAACCATAATGAAGCATCAATCCTTTGACCACTGGCATTACAGTTAGTTGGACTGGGAGGACACACAACGACAACATCGAACGTCTTTGGGTCTGTATTTTAAGGAGTAATTTTTAAAAAAAAACTGTCCTTATCAAGAAACTGCATGACACTGCCTCTCATGTCATTTCCTTTATTTGCAGTGTGGTAAAAGTATAAAATATAAAACTGATAATTTCACATAACTTGTCCTTAAAGTTAAGAATTAAATTGTATAAAGGCAGCCTTCATGATGACATTATTCCTGCATATCCTCACATATAAATTCTGACCTGGATATAAACCACCTCTTACGAATTTCCGTATGTGTGTAGTTTGAACAGATCTATTCTAGAACCATTGAACATCTTGCTGTTGTATAATTAGGTTTTTAACCTATTTTTTTCTTTGTAGGTAAATATGAAATTACAAGTTACATCAACGTTTCATTAAGAAGCGCAACAATGGTGAAGTTTTATAGTGCCTAAAATAACCTATTTTGCTTATTAGAACCTATTTTAGGTTTATGCGCCTAAATCAAACTTTTTTTTTAGGTTTTTAATAGATTTTCAGTTTTTTCAGGATAATCACACAGAGGTATTTCCTCGGTTTGGTACTGAAACAATTCATTGACTAACGTGTTTGGAACATACTTTCAGTCGATTTAGCTCCCTCCTACATCCATAATGTTGTTTTCAAAGCTCTAAACAAAGAAATTTGTCTGGCGTCATTGTTAGCCTACTTGCACAGTTCATAGTACAATCTTGTGATCCGTGTGGTCTTACTCACTTTCGCGTCAGTTTGTACTTTCTGGCATTCGCGCCTTACGAAGTAACGTTTCAGAATTCAAATTTGCACCACTGACTAGGTTTTTGTTGAAAGGTCATTTTCAGCATTTAAGACTGTATATCATGGAGAGGCCTTTTCCGAATTCACCTTCCTCCTGCCGGTAGAGAGCGCACAACGTTTACAACACCAGATGTTTTGTCGAGGCCCGCTTTGCGAGGCTCCTCAAGAACACGCCTCCTCCGGTACCCGGGCAATTAGTGATTGACAGGGTCGTAGAACCCTTGTCTCTCGGCACTGGAGTTTTGCTGTTCGGGTCGATTGGTATCTTCATTGTCAAAAGCTGATCTTACCATTTCGTGTCAAAATTCCAGACGATAATATTCAGTGGTATCGTCGTTGCCTTGTAATCAAGGCGTCCCGGGTTCGATACCCGGTGGAGGCACGAAGTGGTTCGGATCCCATTTTAAACTGTAGGTCCAATCCCGTTTACCCTTTCTGTGCAAAAAGTGGACTTAAAAACAACAAATCAATCAATAAGTTCAAAGGAAATCATAACCATATATTATGTAATAAATGCTACACAAGCATATTTTCATTATTTAATTTTTGCACTTGGTAAGTCTTTCTTGGGTACAGGTCTGGACCCCCCCCCAAAAAAAGTACTTGAGTTTCCTCGATGGAATTAGTAGTAATTATCTCGCCTTGTATTCAAAGGATCTCAAGTTCGATCCCCGGTGGAACTACACAGTGGTCTGGATCCCACTTTATCCTGTAGGCCCAGTCCCGATTACCCTATTTGAGCATGTAATTGATTTAAAACAAACTTTAATTTTGCTATAATTTATGTAAGATTCAATTGGGACAGTTTCTGTATTAATGTATTTATCCTTTTGGAAAATAGGAATAAGACAAATGAAACACAATGAAAAAACTGCCCGGTGAAAGAAATGAACTTTGCTTTTTCCGAAATGGTCGGAGCACGGTCAAAAGCCGCTCCCACGGGAAAAGACAATGCCAAGGGTAGAAGACCTTGGTCAGAGTCATCTATCGGCAGACGGCTGAACTTGTTGGACTCGAACATAACCCCGCCAGACCCCACTATGGCTCGAATGAAGCCATTCTCAAAGGACATATCAATGTTTGCAATGGCGTATTGAAACAATGGGCCTCTCAATTTGAAAAAAATAAAAATCAGTTTACTCAGGAAGGATGCAAGAAAGCCTTGCAAGGTTAAATTTTTACAGTAACTTAGAATCGGGCTCTATACGCCGATCCAAAAACAGCGATATTTGACAGCTAATATCTTTTAAAATATAAAAGTGATATAAAAAATTCAATATTCAGTGTTAAGATCCATACTTTCTAATCAATTTACCACAAAGCTCATTCAAATGTCTCAAATAGTTTTTGAGTAAAAGTCTACTGAATGAAGGCCTCTTTTTCCGCTGCCCATGATATGGCATAGACAAAAGGCAGAGTTTGACTGTGGATAACATGATAAAGATTGTTATGTATTCAGGGTGGCCACTCTAGGATAAAATTCAACTATACTAATTCCCGATTTTCAAGGCTAACTTTCCAAAAATTCAAGAGTACAAGCAGATGTTTTTCAACCTTACGTATTACCGCCTCCCACCAACCACACGCATACAAACAAATATATTAACAATATAAAGGGTCTGTGCGATTCCTATGTATCTAAAAATTCTAATTCAGTTATACGGTATACATATTTAAAATATTTAATTTAAGGTGCTAAGTTTACATTGGGCATTTCACATAGACTAAAAATACATCTATAAACTCAAGTCACAAATGTGAAAACTTGCCTCAGGGCATTAATAAATATCTCGTATAAATTCAAAGGAATCTGGATTAATAAAAGGTGGAATTTTTCACGTAATGGAGAAAAATTCACGCAGATTTCCCTGAATTCAAGGAATTCCCGGTGAGTTGCCACCCAGGTATTGTGCAGCAAATTATTTATTCGTAATTGATTCTTCATATCAACAAAGTAACTTTTGCTAACAACACAAGTATAGTATTACAATAATTTGTGGATAATTTTGAAACTGATGCATGTAAATGAAAATTTGGTTAGAAAATTAATAATTGGTTGTCAATTTACCCATTAAGATTTCTTACGGTTCTCTTTAACGATTATACCTAATCAGTATTTTTCAGGAATTTTGAACCGTTTTAAGTTTTCTCTTGGAAGCTACTTCAGGATTTTTCGAGCCTAATTTAAGATTTTTAGTACCCATTTTAGGATTTTTAGAACCTATTTTGGGATTTTTAGAATCTATTTTAGAGCCTATTTCATAAACCTAAAAGCACACTTTTTAGGACCTAGAAATCCGAGGTCTACTATCCGTGACAAAAATATTGAGCCCTTGGTTTGCGTGCTTGTAAAACTGTACTCCTTGGGAGGAAAAAAGTGAAATATACCTCAGTGGAAAGATACAAGTGTCTGCTTTTAGACAAAAGCAAGACAAAGTGATTTTAACTCCGTCTGTTTTCTATTCAGAGAAAAATGTTTGTAAATGAAAAGATAGTCAATACCAAGAGATATTTCTACCAGGAGAAACGAATGGGCGCATAAGCCAAGGTGTCAAGTGCACGGCGGAGTGTTTGGGGGTTACGTCAGCACAGTGAAAAAGGTATGTAAAGGAAAAGGGAACAACAAAAATTTGCATCAACCCAATATTTTATCGGGCGAGTTTTTATAAGATGTGGTGAGAAGAAAGATACAGAACTTTTATGTTAATTATCCATTTCAACAGAATCCATTATGAACAGCATTTTATACTTTTACCTTTCACTCATTATATTTATTGAAAACTTACTAGTTTTTAGTCCTTCTGTCTCTCTAAACGAACCCACAACTCCTTGCTTATTACAACAGTTACAACTGTGTAAGAGACCAAAATATAAAAGCAATATTTCAGGTGGAATGTATAGCAACACGTTAAATGCTGAAACCACCACCACTACTCGATACAATGCTTAAATGAATTTTGCGAGATAAACACAATTTAAATGTGTTTTTGCTCGAAATATATTTTAAAATGTTAGTTGGCATGAAGGCTTCAAATGCGCAATTTTTAAAATATAATTTTTATGCGTTGCTATCGCTCTGTTTCCCTTGCTTATGAAATCGCTGTACACAGCAGGTTCGTTATTATTGTATACAGAGAAGACTGGGTCTCTCATGGAACATCGTTGCACTCAATATATCTGTTTAAATGTGCGACATAAAATAATATTGGGAAAATTACGTTCATATAAAGCTGAGTGGAGTTGTTTTCTCTTTCTTTTAGTTCACTTTATGCACAGGTAGGCTAATCGGGACTGAACTTACAGTTTAAAGTGGGATCCAAACCACTATGTACCTCCACCGGATATCGAAGGAGTCGACGTTCTTATGAAGTTAACAGCTATAAGTAATTACCTCCAAAAAACTGCAGTACAGCAGTACTCCATTTCTAATATGAGAAATATTTCATTCATTATTTTATGCTGCGACAATACTTTGGATCGGCTAGACGGAACACACTTGCGCGATTCTCGCACCGAAGTGCAGCGAAATGGCAACGCTGTGGAAGTCCCCTGCAGCCCGCGGAGTCTGAGATTGGCCGCACCCGGGCATACGTCATGCACCCGTTTACCATATTAGGAGTGCGAAAGAATAATTAATATCTGGAACCATATTTAAGGTACACACACCAAACTTCTGGAATTTGATCATATGCGTTATATCAACAGTTTTTTTTTTTTTTTGCAATGTCATTGAATTTGTAATTATGCATTTCAAGTTTGCACGTTCCCCTAAAACGCCAACTTTTGAAGCATCTAGTAAAAATATGAATTTGATTTTTTCTACAGAGGTGCAGAAATAATAAAACTTGAAGTACACAAAATCTTAAAATTATACGTACAGTCGATTATGAACTGTATGGTGTTAAGTTCCCCGTTCGTGAAAATTGGAAGAAAAATCTACACTTTTCAGTGATTGTTTTATTATAAATAGTAAGATAACAAAGTTAAGATTAATTTTCAGATAATGCTTATTAAAAGTAGATACTTGAAGCTTTCCAATGAGGTATATTTGAATTTTTTCCTCCCACGAAGTACAATTTTACAAGCGCGTAAACAGAGGGCTCAATATTTTTGTCACGGATAGTAGTTATAATGCAACAAAGGTACTCGCTTTGAATCATTGATCACAAACTAAATTGTGGAAACATTTTTGGGTATGACATTTATTTAATAGCACATTAGAATTTTATATAAAAAGAGGTTATCCAGTGAATTTAATAAAACCATTACAAATTTTAAAGCATAATATATTATTTGCATATTATGATACAGTGAGTGATGTTTTGTAATATTGTTTGTTACTTCTCTTTGTGCACACACTGTTAGGGTTTCATGAATTAACTGGAAAATAAACAATCTGCACAATACATACAACAATTAACACATGTTTTGACTAGTCCCGGTGGTATATATTTGTATTCCTCCATCTAAGAATACAGTTGCTTTGTAATATAAGAGCTATTCTAATGTATTTAGTAAGTAATTTCTCATTCAAAGCCTTAAGTAAATAATATCAAATACCAATATCTATAGACATTGTCTAGTACGAAGATTTATGATTGTGTATATCTCATTTTTATAAGTACCAGTCTTATTTGAAAGATTATTTTCAAAGAACTACATAAAACAAAACTTTTGTATTATACTGATTTATTGGTACAGTAATTGTATAATACTTTTTGTTTGTATTTATATCTTTATAAGTTTTTATTCAGATCATCATCAGTCTTGTTATACTTATATTTTCAAAGGCTTGAAGTATTATTAAAAGTAAATATTAAAAATAGTCACACACATGAAACTTCCCTTCTATTGACATTTTCATTCTATATAAATAAATAATAAATTAATTTAAAAATATTTCTCAGATAATGTTGAAATTGTCACTTCAATGGATTATGATAATTTGAATTCTACATTTATGCAATCAAGTTTTCTATTTCTTTTAAATTAAACGCTTCTTCAAACTATTTAGCTTTTCTTTCATATTCATACAACACGCGAAAGAAAGTTCATCATAGCGAATGCATGAAAATTGTTTAACATTCTTCTAATTCTGTCGTATCATTTCCATTAACAAGTCTTAGTTATTGCTATTTGCATTAGTTACATTGGTAGATAAACTGTTATTAAAAAGTAAATTTCACTTCAAGTACTGTACATTCAAATTAATAAAATTCTCTTCAAATAAGTTCAAAATAGAAAGGAAGTAAGTAATATAAAATACTCTCTTTGGTACGTAGCAATATGTAAATACTACTTATTCAAATTGAAAATTAATGTGAAGGGATACAATAATGACTTTCAGAGTTATTTAACAATTATAAAGTAAACAATTTAAACACACAAACACATACATTTGTACAATAATAACAAATCATTTAACAACAATACAAAAATTGTAATAAACTATTAGCCTATGATCATCAAGTATAATGTGATTATAAGAAATAAGTATTAGCAAATTTTTACTCATTTTGTACATTAATAACAAGTCACTACACAAAACATAAAACAGATGTAAGGATATACTATCTACAGCTGTATAATATGAATTAAGTATTATCAGCATGATTCGTGTAGTGCATTCTAGTTTATCTCCTGATAAACAAAGATCAAACTAACTTCTATGTAATTTTATATCTAGTGTAGCTGGTGAAAATATGATAATTAATGAAATATTGCAAATAGAACATTTGTAAAAAAATGAAAATAATATAACCAGCAGCTTACAACAAACATTATGAACATGAACACTATTGGTGAAAGAACACATTTTTCTTTTTAGAAATCGGCTGTTAAGAAAACATATGCCACTACATGACACATATAAACGCGGATTATCTCTATTATAAAACATTTAACTTACTATTTATAAGAGTTACAGTGTTATGTTTTAAACATCCATTTCGACGAAATCTAAAACCCTACGTATGTTGCTTCATGTTTATGGGTAAGACAATGCCATTGTTAATACCAATGGTGTTATTACTGTTGTGTTTCAGAACGTAACACATTCTGGTATAAAGTGCAAAGGTAAGAAATATACATATTATTCTCTTCACGTTTCAGGAAATGTTTCTAACCATGTACGTGCTTGTACAGGTTGATTGTGTACAAAAGTAATTGGGTCACATTTTGAAATATTTGACATTAATAAGTGAGAATGTTTTGAAGTTTGGAATGTCTGGTAAATACAGGAGATCAGCTGTGAATAGCATTGTATCCAGAGAAAAGTGATTGATATAGGATGATGTGACTCTTTCATATTAGATGATACTGTGCAATACATCCTAGTACCTATATTATATACGGAGCAGAAGCATGGTAATAAAGAGAGACGGGTACAATACACAAGTAGTGCACACATTAGGGCAGAGAACACCAGAAGATGCAGTAATGAGATTTGATAAATGGTGAGAGTAGCGAAGTTGCATGACAGAACATATCACAGTCACTTTTAAGGTATTCCAGCATATGAAGAGATGAGTCAAATGCGCTTCAATGAAGATATGCAGTTCAAAGGAAGTGGGAAGAAAAATCAAGAAGAATGCTAGTGTATGTGGCAAGTGTACATAGCAGAGTGTGCGGAAAGAAAATAGTAGAACTGGAGCAAGGAAAGAAGCAGGGAGTGGTGAAGCAACACAAGAAGGAAAACGAAGCTTGACGTCTATGCCTACCTAGTCAGAGATTGAAATCCGGAAGCCTGATAATGACCGAAGTGATAATCAATATCGACTTACGAACAGTCGTAATTATACTGTAAACTCGACCCCAACTCAGATGTCGATATTGTCCCATATGCTCTTGATATTGGTTGAGATCTCTCAACACAAGAAGCAACATTTTTTGAGTCTTGCGATGTATCCTGATCACTCTGGGTTATTCTACAATTATGACTGTCAACGCCCTCGGAGTTTCCCCCTGTAGTTGCTTTAAAATTAGAGTGTCCTTGCAGATCTGATATCAAGGAATTAATGGAATATTCAACATTGTTCGGGGAATTTATTTTCTGCTGGAAATGGGGTGGAACCGAAGAAGTCATCACCTGGTCAATGGAATCTAATTGTTGGTCATTTCCGGTAGAATTTAACATTGATCTGTATGGTTCTAAATTCAATTCAGCAACACCGGAATCTCTTTGAGTTCTTTGTCCAATAAATTCTTTGGGATAAGAACTGTGAGAAGAATTAGGGGAGTAATACTGGTTGTAGACATTTGATGATGATGCTGTTGCAGGTGGAATATCGTAAGGGATGTGGATATCTGAGTGGTGTGAGCTGTAGTGTGATAAGTGACTCTCGTGTTCGGTTTCCATGCCGTACCACATGAAACCTTGTTCAGTACGAGGGTGCTGTATACGATGATACCCTGTTACAGAAGACGAGAGATTCTGGACTGTATGGAAGTCTGAATCTTGAGCAACATCTGGGCGGTGGTCCTCTGATGAGATTGAGCCGTGTACAGGAAAAGCTGATGGGTGACCTGACAGAGGCTGACTTGGAAAATAGGAAGGACTCAAAGTGTATCCAAGATAGGAACTTAGACCATCTTGGTGTTCATATGGATGTACTGTTGAAGTATTAATTCCAAAATGAATACTACCTTGATTAACTTCACCTCTGGGTTCATCTTGCAAGTAACCAACTTTATGTTTACCTGGCGAACCAGATCCCTCAGAAAATTCATTGTTCTTAGGGGAACTATCGGCTACTTTCATTGGTGGACTGTGTGAAGACGTTGGTTGTGGGGGACGTTCCTGAACAGAATACTCAGAAACATGAATATCACTCTGGTTGCACATTGATTGGCTGTTACCAGCTTGGAGGTGTACATCGGGAGACTCGTTATTTGTCACTGCTGACCAGGAGGTGTAAAATCCAATATCTAGCTTTCCTAATTCATGTTGTATTTGCTGAATATCCTTCTGCTCGATATTAATATTGTAAGCAATATGAGAATCGTTTAGTTCTCTGAGATCTGTGAGTTTCATAAGCAACTTTGGGAACAACACAGTTGCGTTATCTGGATGATATTTCCAATCCATGTACTTCCTCATGATTTGGAGAAAACGATCCTGAAACGTTGCTATTCTAGCCTCATCCTGAAGACCCTCTCGCTCAGGATTGAAAAGGACAACGAGCAGAAGCAGCATGACCGTAGGCTGATCAGGATTTAATGCCTTAACTCCGTGTATAAATTTCATATGTTTCTCGTACAATTCTTTAGATACCATTCTGCGGAGGTCTGCAGCATTCACCGTGCTTGTATCTCTGAAAAGGATCCCAGTTGCTCCTGGCCAAGTGTTGTTCCTGACGTCAAAGGCAAATGCGCTACGTATGAGGCATATCTCCAGCATGCCTTCCTTCAGTAAGATGCTTTGGTCGACGGTGGATAAGGATGTGAACTCTGGTAGAAGACGAACGAAGTAGACTATTCTCTGGATGATGCTCGTGAACACACCTATGAGCTCCACGTTTTTGGATTTCTCATTCTCAACCATTGGCGGCGTGTTGCGGGATATGTACAGATACGCCTCGGCATACTTCTGAACAATCTTTTCGATAACGTCCTGTTCTTGTACGGTAAGGTATTTGATCAGGTCAGGCCGACTAGGTTCATAGTTTGTTGGTCCTCTTTTCTTCCCAAGTTTCTTCAGCCGCTCCTCTTCTTCGACGTCCATCCTCTGCTTCCTTTCCAGCCTTGCCTTGAGCATCTGCTGCCGTTCCTTTTCCGTCATCACCCAACTCTTCTCCATCCCAATACTGATGCACTTCTGGAACCTACACTGTTGGCAACTCTTGCGAGACGAAATTGAAATTATGCACTTTCCATCGTAAGGGCACTGGAAGTTCTTGAAGGCATCGTTCTGCACCGACCTCCTGAAGAAGGCCTTACAGCTGTCGCAGGACAATCCTCCGAAGTGAAGGCTTTTGGCTCGGTCGCCGCACACCCCGCAGGATCTCTTCTGCTTCTTTCTGCCGTTGCCAGGAGACCTGTTGCCATTGGAGGACTCTCGGCCTGTAGACGAGTCTGACGAACTGTTCTCTGGCGAAGACAGGCTGACTTGACGACAGCAAGCAGTGGAGATCGGGTCTGTCATATCTGGAAGTAAAACAAATACTTAAGCTCAAGAGGCACAGTTCAATTTCAAAGGTAAGGCTTCAGGTCATATGGTCTCACTCATAACACAAGCAAGAACTGTGCTCTGACGTAAGCGAGGAATGCCTCCATTAGGTTAGGCTTGTCATGTTTAGTTCTCCTATCATAAACACACTGCCATTTATCTGGGCTTGGCCAAAAGAGTACAATTTATGCTAAGAGGACTAAACCTAACGCACCTAACCTAAAGACGAAGGCATTCCGTAATGACGCCAAAACACAATGTTTCGAACTGATTCAGACACGTTATTGATTTACGAAAAATAGTACTATATGTGTTGGCTATATTATGAACTTTGCAGATCAATTTCTGTTACATATTATTATACCAAAGAAAAGAAATGACGGAGTATGCTTCACGTGGAATCACAGGGAAATTCCCAAATGGTACAGAGGTAGCATATTCGACTTCTAGGTTCGATACCCAGCAGAGGCAGAGAGGTTCGAATTCCACTTTAAACTGTAAGGCTAAACAGCCTGATAAGGTGTACTTAAAACAACAAACTTTGACAAACTTTTTGTTAATGCAAAGACGATTCAAGAAGTTGTGTTCAGTACAGCAATGCTGAGAAAGTGAGAATTTTCGGCCTCGAAATTTCCAACGATGAGCACTGAATTTCCAGTGATGATAAGACACCCTCATACCAAGTGCATGCATACGTTATGTGCTTTGACAGGGTTGGGAATTTTTGATAATTACCATTGTATGCTATAATTATATTATTTCCACATTCTTCGTTAAAATTATTTGTAGAAGATCTCTGTGGACTTCAGGGCGATAGCGGTACTGTGGCGTTGTAAGGGGGCGAAAAAGGAGGGAGGGAGCGAGGCAGGAGGCTTCGTCGGTCGCGTTCAGTAGCGTTTGTGTAATCACTCCTGCTCTGTTGCTTACTTGTCGTTAGGTTCAGTATGCAGGAGGGATGCTCGCACCGCACGGAGCGCTCGCTGGCCTAAACAAGTGCAAGCGAGTTGCCCAAGCCTGCAATAAAGGTAAATCGTCAGGGGTAATTTTGTCCCCTATAAATAATAATAACATTAGTAAAATTAAAATTATTTGAAAATGAAACCCTTAGAAAAATATTCGGACTTAAAAGGAATAAAGAGACAGGTGAGTGGAGAAGGTTACATGATTTAGAACTGCATAATTGCATTCCTGTCAAGATATTATTAGAATGATGAAATCAAGAAAACGTAGGTGGGCAGGCCATATGGCACGAATGGGTGAGGAAAGAAGAGTTTACGGGGTTCATGTTGGGAAACCTGATGGTAAGAGACCTGTAGGGACCTGTAGGAAGGCCAAGACGAAGATGAGATGAACCTAAAGGAAATCGGTAAGGATGGAAAAAATTGGATTGATCTTACCCATTATAGGAACAGATGAAAGGGTTGTGTATAAAACTTCGGGTTTAAGAAGGTTAGAGAGAGAACATTTCTTCCACTGTATTTTAATCATGTTTATGAAGCGACTATCGTTTAGTATTTTCAAATGTTATCAGTCCGAATCGCTTGCAGACTATTGTTGACCTGGTGGTATCTTCCCAGCTTTATCAATAAATGTTCAACAATAAGTATTTGCTAATATTGGATAAAAAAGCGTATTAATTAATTTACGCAAGAAGTTTATTGTACGATAATATGTACACTATTACAATGATTCTTTTGACATTCTCACATTAAATTCTTGGGCAATAAAATGAAGTTGGTGAGCTGTACTTCATACAAATATTCGTTCTTCGAAACAGCTGTTTTCCTAGAACCAAGAATACAGTAATAATTTGTGAAAATAAAGAATAACTAGAATTAGTTGTGAATGCTCGAGAGAAAATGTTATGCTACAATTAGTTTTAATTAAAAAACAATAATAACAAACATCCTCTTATCTACTCTCAAAAAGAGATCGAATTTCCTTGCTAATATGTGCTGATACAAGAAACCAATATAGATAAAGAGTTCATTTCACAAACTGCACAGTAAACTTTGACAAACACAGCCTAAATCTGATAAATTACAAAGTTCTTTTGCATGAAAATTTTCTGACATTCTGAGAACATCCAGTGAAATCAATAATCTGTAGCGATATTGTTTTTCTGTAGAAAAATTATTTCTAGTATTTGTGATCACTGAAATATGTCCACGTCTGAAATTTTACCAAGTAATCCTACACTACATGTTGTTAAACGTAGCCATTGCACCTTAGGAGAATTCTCATGGAAGTTTTATCTTTATGTAACCTTACTCCAGACAATAGATAACTCTAATAATTTAGCGTGATAATGAGATTGTAAGTGTTATGGTGCGACCAATATAATTATTGAGTATCTCTTGAACTTTTTTCGGTTCATCTAGTTCGCACGTGTTTCACTTATATATCATTGTTCTCTAGGTCATCTATGTACATACAAGAAGTTCATACTTGTAGTAATAAGTTTGTATCTTCCAACCTTTCACTGATATTCTCGTGATAAATACATCATGCTTTGATGTACATTGTCCGACGAAGTGCCATTTGTCAAGTCACTTTGAGAAATCAATACACGAAATGGTACGGAAATGACACTACAAGCTTCACGTGTCTCTTGTCACTTATGGAGTGACAATAACATGCATAATGTCGCCTGTCTGCTTTCTGTCGCTGAACAAATTATAATGTAAGACAATTTTTTTAAACATTTTTATCTAATTCTGTTTACAAAATATCCCGGAGCAGGTGATCTGAATCAGGAATTATTCCAGTCATTTCTCTTTTCCGCGCGGCTCTGAGGTCCACCCAGCCTCGTATAAATGTGTACCTCGAAACTCTAGGGGTAAAGGCGACTGGGCATGATGCTGATCACGTCACTATGGTGGAGCAAAGTAATATGTGGAGCTCCATATTTCTACATCACCCCATATGTCTTCACCTCACTTAGTACTCCCACAGATTATTTCTTTGATTTGCAGATGATACAATTCAATCTACAGGTGTATCAATATACGCTGTATAACACACATCTTATTACTAACTTCGTTTACTGTACCTTTCTGTGTACAACATTATGTTGTATGTATGTCACAAAAAGCTAGTGTTATGGAATATTCAAGTAACATTGGTTGTGTTGGAATAACATCGCCGTTATGCTGTTTTAAGATATTCATCAGATATGTTCGCCGACCTGCGTGGTGGAGTGGACGACGCCAGGGGTCCCGGGTTCGAATTCCGACGTGGGCATGGGTGTTCTTTATGACTGTCCCTTTACGAATTTTATCATATCATCACTCATCCTCATCTTCTCGATTAGTAAAGTAAAATAAACAAAATCAATCAATCAATATTCAGACTATAGCGATCTTGATGCTTTTCCCGGAAAGTATACAGGGTTTCCAAGCTAGAGGGATCGAGAAATAAGTGATAAAATCTAGTGAACAGAATGTATTGGTAACATAAACTTTTACTTTTACTTGATACAAAACTCACCGAGTTTCAGATGATGTTCAATGCAACTCGATATGTGCACCTTTGGTGGCTCTGCACACATCTAAACGGTATTCAACTTCCCGCCAAGTGTTCTCTAGCATTTGGGGAGTCACAAGCGCTACTGCATTTGTGATACGGCCCCTCAGTTCCTGCAAATTTCTTGGTGTGTCTCCTTGATAAAGAACGTCCTTAACATATCCCCATAAAAAAAATCCAAAGGGGTCAAATCGGGTGACCTGGGTGGCCAGGCAAGGGGCCCTTCTCTTCCGATCTACATATCGGGGAAACGTTCATCCAAGAAGTCACGCACCTGTCGATGATAATGGGCCGGTGCTCCATCTTTCTGGAAAATCGATCCTGGGGGAGATTGGTCTATGGCGAAGTTCTGCAACATGTCCAGATACACATGTCCTGTGACTGTAGCCTCTAAGAAGAAGAATGGTCCAATGACAGAGTTCATCGTCAATCAACACCAGACATTCACTTTAGGCGAACCCCATATCCGGCAGTTGTGCCTATTGATTTTGCCGCATAAATGAAAGGTTGCTTCATCCGAGGAAACAATCTTGTCCAGATACGAGTTGTCCTTTTCAATTCGCAGAAGCATTTCAGCTGCAAAATGTGCCCTAAGCGGACGATCATTTGGCTTTATGTGGTGATGAAGCTCGATCTTGTAAGCAGTCAAATGGAGTCGCTTGTGTAAGACCTTGTGAATAGTCGATCTAGGCATTTGAAGTTCGGAACTAGCTCTTCGGATAGACTTCCTTGGACTCCTTGTAAATGCCGTTCTCACACGTTCGATTGTTGCCTCATTCACAGACACTTTCGCATCTTTGTCGGTTTGCGGTAGTAAAGAACCTGTTTCTCGGAGTGTTCTGTCCCATTGGAGAAAAGCTTTATGACCAGGTGGATCCACATTCCACGTACGACGAACACGGCGTTGAACCCGAGTAACAGATTTCTCTTCTGCTTGCCATAACACGCACTGAACTTTCTGTTGCGGTGTCCACATGTTTTCCACTGCGCGATCGACTACTGAATGGCGCCTGGCTTCCTTTCGAGACAAAAGCTATTGATGCGCATGCGCAACCGTGTAGCTGTCTGAAAACAGTGTTGCACAATCTCGGAGAGTTTCCCTTTCCTGTCATATGAAAAATACAGCAATATCCTTATCTGGTTTTAAATGCCGAGCATTTATTTCTCGATCCCTCTAGCGTAGACACGCTGTATTTAATGGTGTCAGAGAACACTTTCGCTATTTCTTACAATGTTATAACAATGAGATTTCTGTTGTTAATAATAATAATAATATATATTAATAATAATACTGAAATAAGTCAAACTTAGTTTTTAAACAATAATCAACACTATGTTCTAAACTAGTGTAAACAGTTGACAGTGATTTCTAACTAGTTTAAACAGTAAACACTAACCTAAATTTGTTAAAACATTAAATGATAGAAACCAGTCTAGAACAGGTGTGCTTAAAAGGGGGCGATTAATAAAATTTGGGGAGGATTAATTAAAAAAATATAAAACAAAAATGTATATATTTTTGTGAAATATGAATGTAAAAATATTTACACATTGGCACCATGCTTCAGTATGTGCTATGAGGAGACAGGGGAGGGAGAAATCGGGTGGGGGGGGTTATTTCCTTAGTAGTTCATTTGTTGTGGCTGGTTGCAAGTCACTTTTCCTAGTATGTGCACCATAATTAATCCCTTAGATGAAGAAAAGGAAGAATTTAGGGGGAAGGTCAAGTAAAGTATCCCGTGAAGCTAAAGCAGTGTTCAGTTATAGTAGGACTAGTAAACAAGCTGTCATAACTGAATACTTTATAGGGATTACAACCAGGGTTGTTAAAGGTCCAGGAATTTAAATAAATTCAATTCCGGTCCAGGAGAGAAAATCAGAAAGCGTAAATGGGTTCTGGACCGTAAAGAACCTTTATATCTGTAAAGTGTTTCAATTCGGTCCAGGAACCATTTTACCAGATCAATTTAATTACGGTCCAGGAACTTCTTTTCCGGATCAATTTAAATTCGGTCGAGGAACCTTTGTTCAATGAAGCAATATGTAACTTGGATCGAATTTTAAATTCCGGTCCTGCAGCGAAACCCAATAGAACCCATTAGAATTTATGGATTCCTCTACATTTAACAACCCTGATTACAACATGTTCTGGTGGAACACACCATTCGCTTTGGGGAGATGGGAACCCTTGGTCTAAACTAAAATTTTATTACGTGTATATAACAATAATATGCTATTCAATAGTAAATACCAGTTATAGTGGAACCACAAGCAAAAAAACCTGCGCAGAAGCACATCGCGCCGGCGGGTGCGGGAAAGGGCAGGGGGGAAGGAACATTCAGCTGGCTCACGTCAGCGTTGCCAGACCTAATTGATTTCTCGGGAGAATTCCTTAATAAACTATTGCTATTGAATCTCCAACGGCCAGCTCAAAAACACGTTTCCTGCTCATCTTACTTGAACATGGAGGGGAAAGGTAGAGTGGAACTCCACTCAGCTGTGAAAAGTGCTGTTTGAACTGTGAAATTATGTCAAACGCTACTCAATTGTGCTAGGACATTATTTTATTACTTTTACTACATTACTATCTTTAGATGGCTGTATTTTATCTCACCCAAAACTCAATTTCTATTTTAGTTATTTTACGTCGCTTTTGTGCCTCTACGGGTAAGTACGACAACAAGGATGAATGAAGAAGTGATGAAATGGCTGAAGTGACACACACAGTGAAACGTCCATGCCTGGCTAGGTAGAGCCTCTGACTTCGTAGCGTGGCAAATTATTTTATATATATATATGTGGGGGGGGGGGTATTTCTAGCAGATGGGTGAACCGTAGCATAAGCGTTGTTATCTTCAATTATTGAGGAAGACATGCTGTATAATTCTCCAATATATTTCACATACGTAATTCATTTTCTTATTATGGTGGAGGACGCGTGCCAACCCTTAACGATACCTGTAGACCGAACACCAGCAGAAGGAAAATTAATTTGTTATTGTTAGCATTTTACTTGAAAGATTGTGGAAAATATCAGACAACGAAGGGCGGCACGTTAGCTTCATTTGTGAACAAAACTTTCTACGATTTACTGTCCGAAAATAGAGGCATGGCAGACCCTTGTGTCGGTGTTGAGAAAGCGCAAACTTGAGGGTGTTGCACCCTCTTAGATTTTACCACCGGAAGATGCGGAAGAGATGAAAGACATTGGTCGCGTCCCTCGGACGGTTTACTTTCTTTTGTTTGAAACACGTCCACTCCTGAAATGGATATGTTCAGTTTCTTTTCGCCAAACACAGGGTGCTGGGTTTAGCACCATTGTTACAAAAGTATCTGTGACGTTTACACCGTAAACAACGCGCGCCACTGCAGCAGGGGGCTTTTATTGTGACCCTTTGCTTGGCGACTCTAGGTTATTCGCAACCTATCTCGTTCCCTTCCCTTCTGGAAAATGAATGTTGACATAAAAGTACCTATTATTTCAGATCTATCAGTCGATTTCAGTCACAGTAATTTACATCCATTATTATAATAAGAACGTGGTAATTTCAAACTCAAGATCATTGGATTTTGTAGCAGATCTTCTGGTTTCTCAAGGAACAATCTCCTGATTTTTTCAAGTCTGACCTGGCAACACTGCCACGAGCACCGACAACGGCAGGGAACATGCGCGAAAGCTTTTGACAGAAGGTTTTTTGCCTTGTGGTCGAACTATGCAATAGGTGTAATGAAATAAGACTAAGGATACTAAGGACTCTGTGTAATCAGTACAATTCGGATTTTAGGCTTTTAACCTATTTTTTTCTTTGCAGATAAATAAGAAATAAAAAGTTACATCAGCGTTTCATTAAAAAACGCAACAACTGATGAAGTTATATGGTGCCTAAAATAACCCATTTTGCTTGTTAGAACCTATCTTAGGTTTTTGTGCCTAAATCAAACTTTTTTTTCAGGTTTTTTTATATGTTTTTTAAGGTTTTACATTATTATTACATCACAAAGAGGTATTCGTTCTGCTTGTTTATGAAAAAAATCAATGACTAACTTGTTTGAATCATACTACTAGGGACGTTCAATATATAAGTTTCCCTGTGCTATAAAATATTGTATAAAGCAATACCATTAGAAAGAAGCACATGGTTGACAAGCGCCATCCTTCGTCTACAAGGAACAACAATCGATTCGTTATCAGACGTGAAGGCGCAAGCCCTCAAGGGCGAAAAGTAAATGCTTGTTCGGAAAACACGGGCTCGCGTCATAAGGAGTTAAGAAGCATGGATGCTAAGGGTGTTCTGCTGATGGACTTTTTGGAGCGAGGAAGAACAATTAATGCTGACCGTTATTGTCAAACATTGGATAAACTGAAAAATGCAATTCGACATAAGCGACCAGGTCTCCTGTCATCTGGTGTCACTCTTCTTGACGATAACGCTCGCCCCCACTCAGCAGTGCAAACACAACACAAAATTGAAGAATTGGGGTGGGAACGGCTGTCCCACCCTCGATACAGCCCCGATTTAGCGCCGAGTGATTTCCATCTTTTTCCGGTGTTAAAGTCTGAATTGCAAGGTTACCGTTTCGAAACAGATGAAGAAGTGAAGCGGAATGTGAGAATAGTGCTCAATAGCCAGAGCCCTGATTTTCTTGCAAAGGGTATGGACAAATTGGTGCAACGGTGGGACAAATGCCTAAATCTCTATGGGGATTATGTGGAGAAGTGAGGAAGGATCCTCCTACACATCTATGTATAGTTTTCTAATGTATCTTAAAAATAATTTTTTTTACAGCATACGGAAACTTATATATTGAACGACCCACGTATCTACAGATTTTCCTCCCTCTAAGTCCTTAATGTTTTTTGAAACTCTGTCGCACTGTTGCCTGCTCAGTCCAAAGTGCAAACTTCTTATCCGCTTAGATTTGGTGCTTTCTAGCATTCAAATTTTCACAATTGACTAAGCATCTGTTTAAAGATCATATTCAGCATATAAGATGATCCTCAAGGACAAAAGGTGAGGTTTTGTCTGAGGATAATGTGAAAAATATTGTTACGTATTGTGCAGGAAATTATACATAATTCATTTATCATATCGATAAGTAACTTTTGCTAACAGTACAATATTAGTAATACAATAATTAGTGGATCATTTTGCAAGTGATGCATAGGAATCAAGATTTGGTTGCTATTTGATGGTTACATATGCCTATTTATTAAAATTTCTCACGGTTCCTTTGAAATGTTGTTTTTAAAAATTGAACCTATTTAGTACATTTCAGGATCTTTGAACCATTTTAAGTTTCTTGGAACATACTTCAGGATTTTTTAGTGTAATTTAATATTTTGGAACCTATTTTAGGATTTTTAGGACCTATTTTAAGGTTTTTACAGCCTATATTAATTCTTATTTTTAATAAATTGAAAATACAAAACTTTGTTACTTACGTGAAATATATCATAACATATACCATATCCGAAATATACCATAGTCTCGTCAAATCGTGTCATTCGTCAGGAAAAAATGGAACGGTACAAATTTGGTAAAGATAAAATTTGGAAAACACTTCTAAAACCGTTGTTACCCCCATGCTCTCTATCATTTGTTAAAACTATCACTATAAAACCGTCGCACTAAAACTCCTAAACATTAAAAAAGAAGGAACGCCCTCTCGTTACACCGTTCCCGTGCGGCCTGTTCGTTTCTTCCCTGACGAATGACACGATTTGACGAGGCTATGGTATATTTCGGATAGCTGAGAAAAGAACCTAAAGAAATAAAAACAGTTGTTTCTGAAACGTCGTTGCACAAAACAGATACTCATTTCACGTAAGTAACAAAGTTTTGTGTTTTTAATTTATTGAAAATACCAATTAATATATATGTAAAGTGAGTAAGTCGCACATATCGTGAATTATGAATTTAAGAGCCTATTTTAGAGACCTAAAAGTACATTTTTTAGAAGCTAAAAATCCGAGGTCTAGTAATTATTATTATTATTATTATTATTATTATTATAATCAGTAGGCTACATACGGTACAGTTTATATTTATAATTATACTATTATTTTTTTTATATTTTAACTTTCCTACTGTAAAACTAATTTTCAGAAAGTGTTATGTAAAATATCAATTGCAATATGTATGTGACGAGGGTTTGTTGTAAGAGATCGAACGAAACACGCCAGCTCAATAAAAGCGATTCTATTTCATTCTATTCTATTCTATTCTATTCGCTGTACACTCTACATAATTTATTCGTTTTATGTGGATTTTGAAGTCAAAACTAACAAGTGGAATGTGTCAAATTAAAGATAAGTGTTTAAGCTACAATTTTTGTTTAGAACACTTTCTTCTCATATATTCGTTTAGCGATGTTTTAGTACAAATTTTCACTATACTCATTTTTTTTCCACTCATACTTGGTAGGTATATTATGATCTTACGTGATACAACTTAACCTATCTTTTTTTTACGATTATTTAATTTTTTTTACGATCCTAAGTGATATAACTTAACCTATCATTTTTTTTATTTATGCACTGTTTGAACGTCATCATTTGAGGATCATATTTTGTAGGTATTTTTTTTTTATCAATCGAATATAAGTTTTTGACATATTTTGACAATTTTTTGTCGATGTTATAGCGTTTAGCGATGTTTTAGTACAAATTTTCACTGCACTCATTTTTTCCATTTATACTTGGTAGGTATATCACGATCTTACGTGATACAACTTAACCTATCCTTTTTTTTACGATTTTTTAATTTTTTTTACGATCCTAAGTGATATAACTTAACCTATCATTTTTTTATTTACGCACCGAACTAACCTACAAGGGACTCTGTTTGTTTTAATATTTCAGTATTATAAGGTTTTCACAAATTTTATATAACCTAAAATGTGTTGGATGTTGATTTTTAGTATGTGGCAATTTTTTATGAATTTTAAAACTGCTCTGTGACCCTCTCGTTCTTCACGTCGTAGGCGAAGGACTTCTCTGCAATCAGGATGACACTGCATAGAGTATCGGCAGGCAGCGCGTCGTGGAACTCGCAGACGACCTTGATGTTGGTTCGATCGTTGACCACAACCTTCTTCCTCTTAGATGTGTTGATGACGGTCATGGGTCTCCGGGCTTTGAATTCGCTGGGCGTGTAGTACATGTCCACGCTTCCCTCGGTCACGCGTTTGTAAGCCGAAAACGCTTCGTAAAGTTTGAGGTAATCGTCTTTGGTCACGTCGAGGTTGTAATTCTCGCGCGGGAACACTTCGTTGCGTCCATTCTTCAGATAAACGTTCTTGATTTTGCAGTCGTCGAACTTGCTGGAATCTTTCTCCTGATTGTTATCGCGCCCGGTCTGAAAAAGCACTACGACGAAATCTGGCATGTCGAACTGTATGTTGTTGAACTGCGTCGTCACGTCGAATTCCATGTGACTTCCCGACGCCATCTTCTGCACGCACTGGTAACCGTGAAAGTGAATCACCACCTGCGGACTTTTCAAGATCTCCGCTTTGTACTTGAGGGCGTAGTTCGTTTCGTATTCCACCACCGGCATTCTCAATTCCATGCTCCGGATGACGCATTTCGCCGCTTCGGGTAAAGTGTTGGCTATCGGCGTGGTGCCGTCCGGACCCAAAGTAGCGTATCGCATCAGTGCGTCGTTGTCGTTGGCTGCTCTTCGAAACGTGACCCTCAGTCCTCCCTTCCACATGATCTCCTTGTAGTCCGAGAAGAAACCAGGCAGCAGACGCATGGGAAAGAGCACCGTGTGACTTTTCGTCGATATTTTGGCCCCGGCTTCGAATCCCCCGGCCTGGTAGTACGCTGCGTCCGTTTTGGATAATTTCAACGTTCCCACTGCCGTCGACGTGATGCCTGGATAATCTATTCTGTCGATGACGGTGTTGTGTTTCCTCACCTCCACCTGCGAGAACAGGTAAGGCACGAAGTTGTCCACGAGTATCAAGGTTGCTGCTGCGGGAAACGCGTCTCCGCTTTCCTTCTTCACCACGTCGAATTGAAGGTAGAGGTCCGCTCTGTGAGGATGAATGAACCCATCGCCTACGTCCACATCGTATTCGATCTCCCTGTTCGCCTCGTTGAGATTGGCGAACGTGCGACGGTTGGGAGGGAAAGATTGCAATTCGTAACTTTCGATTTGCTCCATTTTACATGTATGGTTATTTATTATACGTTGATCTCCACGATGGCCGTCGTAGTGGCACCTGCAAAATCCACCACGTCTCCTTTCTCGTTCGTCACCACCAACTCTATGTCGTCTATGCGGTTGCGACATACCGGAAAATAGATCGGCGAAGAGGGCGTGTAGATGATCGGTTCCATGAACTCGGAACTTGGTTTGAAAGTGGCTATGATTCCCGTCTGCTTATGACTTCCTAACAATCCGTCCGAAGATTTCGTGATCATACCTTCGGCCACGTTACAGTGTACGTTCAGAGTCTCTATGGCCAAGAATTTAGGAATGTTGGTTGCTACGTGCTTGATGCCAGCTTCGAGTTTGGTGTTGTTCTCGAAACCTAAAAGTTCTCCCATGGTGCCCAGGTCCACGGTCTCCGTCGCGGATAGGATTTCCACTCTGTGCGTGACCGAATTTTGAGAAAGGTATGTGCCTTTGGGTAATTGAGCTTGCAAAGTGGAAAGATTGTATTGGCCTGGCGTGACGACGATGTGTTCGCTTCCGACGCTAATTTTGTTGTTGTGCTGGGTGACGTTAGGTATGAGGTACATGCTGTAGAATGCACGCAGAGCCACGGATTTAGGATAGACGATGTCGTCGTGCAGCGTGAGTTTCAAGATTGAAGATTCGCTCGTGAGATGGAACACGCCCATCCTAGTGATGCTGTTTGAGGTTCCACAATGTTTTCTGGAAATCCTCGATCGTAGGGTTATTTATTTTAGAGAGAAACGCAAGCACGGAGAGGCAGAGATGACCGCAGTTCACGTCTCCGAAATCTTGAATGCGTTCGTCGTTGTAGTATATGGAGGTTTTGTTCGTTTTCAGATAATAGACTAAATTTGTAGGTGGAACACCTCCGAAAGAATCGAAAACGAATGCTTTATCATCATTTTTGTGGTAACATATCCAATGCGTGCCTGGATTTTCTTGACCGTCCAAGTTGACTACTCCGCATTCTCTTCTTTTGACGGTTGAAGGTAACTAGTCGGACATGAAAACTCCTCTGAAGTGTTTGATTTGTAACGGTTCGATCAGAGATTCAATGTCTCGGTTGGTGAGTGCTTCTGTTTCTTTTTTTTAAACTTTCTCATCACGCCCTTCCCCTTTTTCTTCTCCATGGCCAGGTTGTGACGTTTCTGTTCTTCCAATTCCGCCTTGTTCTTCTTCGAGTCGATGACGGTTTTCGCGATGGCAGCACTTCCGCCGGCCAAACTTCCAACGGCCCCCAATGCTGCCAGGATGGCCGGGATGCTGAATATGAAACCTCCGATTTTTTGCTGTTTCCGCGAACGCTGCAATCTTTTCAATTGAGGTGTGCTGAGCAGCAATTTCATTCCATGTCCTTTCGACAAGCAAGAACGTTTCTTCTCGCGTTGTTTCTTGGTGAGTAACCCATCGAGGGCACCTAGATTTTTAAGATTGGAGTATGGTATCTGGTACACGACACCCTTGGGCTTCATGTTGATGCTCTATGTGTTATTTTCACGGTATGTTATTTATATATATATTCTGAGATTTTTTTTGTGTAGTTTTTTTACGGTATGTTATTTATATATTTTCAAGGCCTCGCAGTTGTTACACAAATTCTATTACGTGCTTCGTTTTCTTGCCAAGAAGTTCCTTTGTCCCCTTGTACACGATTCGAGTTTTGTTCTCGATTAAAATAGATAGCTTCTCGTCGGATAACATGTTAGCGTATCGATCTGGTAAAAATAGACTGTATTGTGCGTTGAGCAACAGGCGTACCTTGGGACCATACTGGGTAGAAACGATTGAACCGGAAGTTATCGTGTAAGGTTTGTCGACTTCCAATTCCTGAATTTTTACATACTCGACTGACAAATTTAGCATTTGTTTTAATGCTTGGAGATCGCTCATTTTTTCAGTTGTCAGAGTGTTAGAGAGAAATTTAATTGCTTTTTTTTCACGATGTGTGTTATTTATATATACCGAAGATTATTTTTTTACGATGTGTGTTATTTATATATCAAGTTTTTTTTTTTACGGTATGTTATTTATATACCCCACCCCAATTTTTGTTTCGTGTTCATGGCGATGGTGGTACCCAGTGCGGCGACCCGTTCACCCAGCGATGCGTCTCTGCTCACGAATCTTTCGAAAGCTGCGTGCTCTAATTTTCTGTCTGCTTCGTGACGTGCATCCAGATCCGTCTGCGTAGTGTTGTAAGCGATGTCGTGATCTTTGCATGCGGCGTCCAACGGATTCACACCCTTGTCTCCTCTCTCCAATCTTTTCTCGAGTTTGGTACCCGGCCCGCAGTACTGGTAGCCAGGTAGATGCATCTCGAAAGGTAACTTGTTGATGATGTCGTTCACGAGTCCCTTTCCTTCGGCCACGTTCCAAAATTTCGGAGGCAGCGTGTTGATGATTTTGATCAGGTAACCTATGCCCTTGTCGTCGTTCACGATGAAGTTGGAAAGTTTCGTGCTGATCATGTCCACGATGCCAACCTTCTCGTTGTAGAAATTACGGTTGCCTGCATTCTCTTCGCCGGCTATCACCAACAATCGGTCCACGAGTTTCCTAACGTCGTCCACCCAAACGAATTCTTTGGGTAACGTGTTGTAGCGTTTGACGCCGCTGCCTGTTTTGACCTGGTTCCAAATCGGTTTGATGAGATTCCTGTACTTCTCGCCGCTGCTCGATTTCACCCTATTCTGCGAGGCGTCGTTGTTCTGGTACAAGGCATCCGTCATGATCAGAATTTCCTTGTAACTTTGGTAATCTTCGTCGGTGTAATCTTTCGGCTGCTTTTTGGCGACGAGTTCCCACAGTCCCACCGTACCCGGATACCTGTTCCAACTATCCTTGTCGCCTAAATTGACTTTAATGTCGTTGCCTTCGAAGGTCACCTTCGATTTCCCAATCTTCCACACCACACCGCCGCCTTCGCTGGTTTCCATGCTGGGATACAATCCGAACACTTCATCCTTGTCGAATTTCCCCGTGCTCAGGTAGTCTCGTGCCAAAGGTCCCAACTCGATTTTATCCGAAGACGTGCTACCTATGGCTCGACGTCGTGCCGGTGCATCCTTCAGTTCGAACGGTGTCGAAGGAATGCTCGAAATGGGTGTGGGTACGGCGTAACTTTTAGCTGCGAGCGGTACGAGTTCATTAATCAAATTTTTATTTTGTTCCGTGACACTTTTAATTTCTTTACCTAGACTGCTGATGGCATCGATCACGGGTTGATCCTGACGTTTCTTCTCTTCGTAGAATCCGCGATTCTCGGATTTCCAACCTTTGAAGCGTTTCGCGAGGTAATCGCGAAGCTTGAGATTTTCGTCTTCGATTTTTCGTTTCGTCATGACGTTATTTATATACGTCGTTTCTCACAACGTTGCAACGTTTAGAAAATCGTTGATTTTGTTTCTGTATTTTCCGTCGTTGGGTTTCCTCGTCATGTCGATCGTCGCGAATCCGAAATCGTCACCGTTCCAGCAAGTAGAGCAGCCTTCCGAAAATTGATTGTAGTTCATGTCTCCGCCTACGTAGTCATCGTATGCGTGCTTGAGGTTGGTGTGATCTTGACGAAACAAACATATGAAATTGGCGTTGTCGCGTACTAACTGTTTTGGAATTTTGGAAAACGTTTGAGCTAGGTAAAAACAATCCATTCCTTTGTGACGACCTTGCGTGAAAAAGTTGTGAATTTCATTTTGATTTTCCAGGATGGCGTCGTCGAACACAACAACTGAATTTTCACGACAATCGTCGAGTGGTTTTATTTCCGAGGCGAATGTTGCAATGTCCAGACCATCGTACAGTTTCATCAGTTGCTGGTATTTGGATTGCTCCAAACTTTTCGAGAACACGTACAGGTGCCTGTTCTTCCAATTTAACCAATTCGGTGCGAGGAGAAAATTGTCCACGAGCAGTGTCGTTTTCCCACACCCCGAAGGACCTACGATCAGACAGCGGATGCTGTCGGGAAGCAACTTACCGTTCTTTTTCTTCGTTTGATTTTCCGGATCCGGTAGACGCTTCACCACGTTCCACGTACTCACAAGATCACTTCGTCCGCGTCGATCCAACTCTTTTCCGGAAGTCCCAGCCATTTGACAAACAGTTTGTCACCTTTCCTACGCAATACTTTCTCGATGAGGTACGTGTCGGGGTGTTTCGTTTTAGAGAGTTCCTCTTCGTAAAATCTTCCTTTCAAAATCTCGCCGCTACTATCTTTTATTATATACGTGTGTCGGTTTCCGGGTAGAACTCGAACCACCGTAAAGAGTTCCGTGCTCCAATTTTTTGTGAACCCCTTCTCGAAGGTACGTTTGAATTTGCTGATCCTCACCTGGTCTCCAATTTTGTATTTAGCTTTTTTTGTCGTGGGTGTGTACTTTGGACAGTAAACTGTAGAAATTAAACGCTGCTCGTCGGACTTGGTAACGTCGGCTGGCTTCATGCCTATCGTTCTGTGTACCGTATCATTATAGGTGTCGACGAGTTCCGGGAGGATGTCGACCCATTTGTAATTTCCCCGAAGCGTGAATCGTTTCCACATGTGTGTTTTCAAGGTTCGATTGAATCTTTCCACGATGCTGGCTTTGACGTGACTGAAAGTCGAATAATGTCGAATCTTGTGTTTTTGAATAAACTTTTGGAATACGGCGTTGTAAAATTCTTTACCCTTGTCCGTTTGCAGAAACCGTGGTCGTCTGCCGCCGCTTTCGCGAAAAATTGTCTTGAATGCTTCCGTGACGCACGTTCCCGTTTTGGCTTTCAAAGGTAGAGCCCATGCGAATTTCGAAAACGTGTCTATGACGGTGAGAAGGTACTTGTTGCCCTTGTTCAATTTATGTACGTTTTTCAAATTGCCGCTACTCATCTCCACGAGGTCGCTTTGCCAGAGGTCGTCGATGCCCTTGGTTACCACAGCCAAACGTTCGTAGTTACGGCGTGCAGGTTTATGCAATTCTTCGACGATGGCTTGCCTAGACATTTTTTTGTTTAGAGATTACGTTTCAAGAGAAGCACAAGCGTGATGGGATTCAAAGAGGGCGGCACTTCGCTCGTGTTTTGAATGATCAGCTTATCGCCGGCACTCACGTCGAAAACGGTGAGATCTTCGTCTTCGTGTATTTCATATATGTTGCGCGTTTCGTTCCAACGTGCCAGAGGAATGTTTCCCGCTTTCTGGACACCACGATTCGATATCAAGGTCATGGTGGGAACGCTAGCTTTTCTGCCGTGAGACCAGTACGAAAATTCGTTTATCTGAATCGTGCCATCGAGGAGAAACTTGTAGTACGGATGATAAGGATGCAACATGTACAGTTTGTTACCTTCGACGAACGTGGAGATTCTCTGTTGATTGGGTACGCTGTTGATTTCGATGGCTTGCAGAGAATGCAGTTTAGCGAATTTAGTGTCGACGCCGAGCAGATTACTGTGAACTTGTCCGAGTTTATTTTCGATGGGCAGCAAATGCTCGATTATGGTATCCGTTACGGCAGAAAACGACGGTTTGATTTTCACTTCCACGTTCAACTGCTTGTAGTTTTCGTTGAGTTCTTGCAACTTGGCACCGAAAGAGGCCAGCGTCGATTCCTGCGTGGATTCCAGCACTCCGACTTGATCTCTGATGTTGACGACAATGTTCTGAAGGTTCTCGACTTGATTCAATTTTGAGCTCTTCTCGGTAAGATCGTTCACGATGCTTCGCATCTCTGTAAACTGCGTGTGAAGGTCGGCGACGCTCTGCGAAGTGGGCAGCGTCGACACCAGCGAAGCAAGTTCGTCTCGAATCTGTTCCACGTTCGCCGTTTCCGTTTCCAGTCGTTTCAGCATACGTGATATGTTTCTTTTCAAAGCGTGCAATTCTTTGGAGGTGGGGAGATTGGCCACTTTACTCTCGAGATCGCTCAACGAACTTTTGATGTCGTTCGAATCGGATAGTGCCGTTACCGCCGTTTTCAATTTTTCCAAATCTTCGCTCGAAGGCACGCTCGTCCGTAACGATTCCAAGTCACCCTGCATGTTGTCCAGTACGTGATGAAAATGAGCGAGATTCGTTTCGACGTTTAAATTTTCTAAATATTCGATTTTCTGCTGAACCGTGCTCAACGTGTCTTGAATGCTCGTCAACGCTCTCGCTTCAGCGTGAATATTTTTAATTTCTTCGTTGATCAATTCCAGAGACGCCTGAAGCGTAGCGATGGTGGTTTGAATGTGTTCGAAATCTTGATAGGCCTCCAATTGAATTTTTATGTTCGCGACGCTTTTACCGATGACCTGCAGTTCGTCCGACGATGGTAGGTTCGTCATGGTATCTTCCAAAGTCTGTAACTTGGATTTAATTTCTTCCAACGTGCTGGTGAATTCTTCTTGTAATTTGGAAACGACGACATGCAAGCGTTCTACATCAATATCGTTCACGACGGTTTGAAGTTCAGAGAAATTCTTTTCTATTGCGGAAGTTCGTTCTTCGATTTCGAGTTTCAATTTTTCCAAATCTTCATTTTTCGATTGAAATTGCTGTAATTTGGCCAAATCATTTTGAAGCGAATCCACGCTCAACTGTATATTTTGAACGTTGTCGTAAGAAGGTACGTCGACATAATTTTTTATGAGCGTTTTCAGTTCGGAATCGATTTTCAGAATGGGGTCGAGACATTGCGTTTGGAGCGTAGCGATTTCCGACTCTAAACTTTTGTTTAAGGTTTCCTGCAAAGCGATCAAATCGGTCCTCAACTTCTTAACTCGAATGTCCAACATGAGAATCTCTTCTGCGTGGTCTACACGCTTGGTGTTGCCGAAAATGTCGTTAGGCATTTTTGGTTAACGGTTATTTATAATAGGATAGACGATTCGTAATTCTACAAAAAGAGGAATAAGTTTGTCGTAATCTCCGAGGAGTTCTATGTAAAAATAATCTCCTGCAGACACATCGTACGTAATGTTAGAAAGCATCTTGTCGTGCTTGATTCGAAAAATGTTCTTGCCGGTAGAAATTTTGATTTCGCCTGCGTTTTCCGGATTCACGGTGATTTGAAGTTTCCCGTCGATCGGAATTTCGTAGAAATGTAAATTGTTATTAAAAACATAAAACATCTTGCCCACATCGTCATTCAGTTTCGTCCAAATGCTGTTGAGGTGAATGATCAACAGACCGTTGAGTTTAGGTAACACGGAAGGTAAGACTTCATGATCTGGTATGGTTTCCATAATGATCTGTTTTTTGAAACCGAACAAATTCATAGGCATGCTGGTTATTTATTCTCACAACGTTGCAACGTTTAGAAAGTCGTTGATTTTGTTTCTGTATTTTCCGTCGTTGGGTTTCCTCGTCACGTCGATCGTCGCGAATCCGAAATCGTCACTGTTCCAGCAAGAAGAGCAGCGTTCCGAAAATTGATTGATCAACAGACCGTTGAGTTTAGATAACATGGAAGGTAGAAATTCATGATCTGCCGTGCGGTGTACAGTCTCCATTGTTTGCTTTCGGAAACCAAAGTGATTCATTGTCCTTGCTAGTTATTTATTGTGTATGTGTATGTTAATTTTTTTTATTTTAGTTATAGTTATTTAAGTTCATTTTTTTTTCATTTGCATTGCCTACAATTTTTACTAATTTCTAAACGATAGTGTCCCCAAGGCAACGTGTGGATTCCACAAGACAAAATACATCTTTTATCGTCATGCGGATCTAATGCTACTTTCCTAACTTTGTTTGTTGTAATCACATGGTCTACACTTTGGATTCTTTGTTCTATGCTTAGTATCGTCGATTGTGAGTAAAGGCAATCGATGTAATCGTGGAAGGTGAGTTTGTTCTCCACCGTATTTTTGCCCACACCTTTTGCTTTCTTCGTGACGCTACTCTCTGTTCTCATGGCATACATCTTCGAACGCAAACCCGCGAACTCGACAATAATATCACCGTTACATTCATCTTTCAGTTTACCTAGGACTTTTTTGTTGAGGGATGGAATTCCAAATCTGTTGGGTTGAGGGTACGCAGAAGTATCAAAATACTCAAGCATGGAAGGATTTTTTATGTCTTCGTATAGGTTAGGTGTTTGTATGCTGTAAATGAAGCTGTCGGTGTCCGTGTACAAAAGTGATATTTTATCATTGTAGAAGGGTTTCATCACGTCATAATGAAATTCGAACATGTAAAGTTTCGACAAGTCGAGAACCGTTGCGCCAACGTAAATTGGTTTTCTGAATTTCATCAATTTTATATGTAGATTGAAAAGTGCCAAATTCTCGTTGTAAATTTTTCTCGACTTGAATCTAGGATCGGCTATCCACTTCCGACATTTATTCTTATCGGAAATTAATTTCACGTCTACGTGCTTTCTAACATTCTCCATGGTCTTTCCGTACACCGCATTGTTCATTAATTTAAAGAAGTCCTTGTCTAAATCGGAAGTGGCAGCTGTTCTATGTTGTGTGTTAGTTTCTATGTAAGGTCTTAACCACGTGGAATGTTTAAACTTTAGTATTCTTCTAACATTTACTATCTGAACACCCTTCCCAATCAAAAACCGGAGATTCTTGTAGTGGACGACGTATCTCTGTTTAGGGTCCAATGTTAACAAAAGCTTGTCTTGAACCGAGTCGGGTGGACATTTGATTTCGGGAGTCGGAGGCAAATCCGAAAACGTGTCGTGCAGGTTTTCGGAGAATTGGAGATCTACCTCTGCGAAGAAACCACACTCGCTATCGTCGAAATGAATAATATCTATCGAAGTGGGATCTAACCATTCGAATCCCCCGTAAGGAACTTTCTGAACCATGGCATGTCCGTAGAGATTATTAACGTCGGCGTAGAAGATGTAATTCGATGCTCGATTTGAATCGTAATCTTCTTTCATGTGTACGTTATTAGCTTTCGCATGTCTCTGTACGCATTGCACCATTCCACCTCGTATCCCTCTTTCGATAAATAGCAACATGTCAACGTCCGATATCAGTTCCAGCTTGACCTTTGTCTGGAATAACATTGCCGACCACGCTAATCCCGGTAGACTGTAGAAATACGCTGGATCTAATTTATAAATATTCGTTGCCGTTTTCCTGAACGCTTGAAAAACATCCGCGAGTATCGTCACGTCCAGTTTTAAGTATGCGTCGTGGTAGTCACCGAGTGTCGTACATTCTAATTTCTCCCACATGAGTTGCGCGTGTTGGTATTCTTCTTCCGCGATTCCTTTCTCTCTGAGTCTGCTGTAAAATTCTCTTGGAAGTGGAAGAGCGTCGTCGTTAAATTTAGAACCATCACTAACATATTCGTAAGGATAAATCCCTTTACGTCTAACGAGTTCTATGTCTACGTTGGGAAAACTAGCTCTAGTTATTTTAAATTGATCGTCGGTGAGTTTGTTCGCTAAAGCATCCAGACTTGCAGAGAGAAATCTATACGAATCCAGGAAGCGCATCTCGATTGTATTTTTCGTTCCCGGAATCGACACTTGCTTGCTGAGACTAATGTAGCGTTCTTCATTCTCGGCCAAGACACCTATACGTTTCGGATCGTAGCCAAGATGTCTCACCAGGTGGTGAAAATCATATCCGCTTCCGTTGTGAAAGAATATGGGGATGAATTTAGGTTTCTGGGTTTTAAGATTGCACGTGTTGCAAATTCCACCTATGTAGTTTCCGCTGAAATGATCGTGGTGGAATATTTTTTTGTTCTCATCAGTGAAACTTTGATCACATACCGGACACACCTCAGTGGAATTGTAATTTTGAAGTTCATTTTCAGTTAAAGGTGCCATCGGTTTTGATGTAAGCAGTACGCTACCAATTACCTCAACCTCCTCCACCATTTTTTCCAGGAAGTGTTCGATTACATTTGGCCCGCGGTATATATATGCTTCATTTATTTTATCACGTCGCACAACAACATAGCCAAAACTATTGGGTTGATGAAGCTGGTACGGCGTTGTGGAGGAAATTTCAGGATCCGGTTCGCAGTAGGAGAGTGGTTTGAGGAACGCCTCGAAATCTGCGACGATGATTGCAGGATGTTCCAACAATGCCTTGTGCATTTTGAATTCTTCGACTTCGTTCGTTTCGGGCATCAACATTCTAGCCGGTCTGTTGTCACCACAATAAATTTTATGTTCGGCAAGTTTCTCCAGAGCAATTTGACGACTATGAAGATTTTGATGATCACGTCGGTCACGATCGTCGAACGTGGTTAGGCATCTCGGGCAAACTTCGATGTTGTTTGCATGCTTGGTTGATTGACTTCTGACCAAACGTGATAGTGAACAAATTAGCGTATAGTGATGAACATCCTCGTTGGAAATTAGAAGAAGATTAATCACACGAGCATCGTCATCGTCGATATCGCTTATCCTGACGGGGTGCACAAAATATTTATCTGACGTAAAGGAATATACATTAATAGCGATGCGTTTTCCTGCACGATTTTCGAACTTTGTTATATCCGACAATGTCACCGGGTATTCGATGTCAGACATTACACTTTCAAATTCGGACTCGTATTGCTTGTAATGATAAATCCGTTCTGGATTATTTTTGCAATGAACAGGATGCAGTGCAGCCAACACACACCAGAGAAAACACTTGTTATCGCTGTTCTGTATATTTAACACAGCCCTCTTGTGTTGAATGTTCGGTGGAAGAGGAACGTAGCTGGATGCACGAAGAGGCGAGAATTGGTTCACGTAAACGGTTAACGTGTGAGGACTTCCACACAGAGACCATCCCGACCCTTTAGCCTCGAAATCGTCATGTTTCTTAACCAGCTCGTTGGAAACTTTATAATAGAAGTTGTCCAAATTTTCGACGTCAGCAAAATAAAGAGTCTGATTTTTTGTACGATGATAAAAAATACTCGTTGTGCCATCAACTTTCTCGTATTCGGAAAACAAAACAACGTATACTTTTATAGAGTTGTTTTCAAGTTTATCTTTCAAAATATTTAGTACAGATGTTTTCGTTTCATCCAAGAAACTAAGGATGTCACGGCCTGGTTCTGACTTAATTGAAAAATCCTGGAGTTGGTCGTTGAATGCAGATCTAATTGGTTTGCGTTCATTGGATAATTTAATTTGCTTGGAAGTGGAAGCTTCGGTTCCTGGATTATCGATTTTTCTTTTCAATGTTCCTTGTTCGGTCGATGGTTTGCAAATTTTGAGGTGTTTACTTAAATTTGTAATGCTGATCATCTTTCCGCATCGAGCACAAGACTTAGAAGGTGACGAACGATTAATTCTCGAACCTGTTTCGCTACATCTTGCCCTGTGTACCGATAAATTGTTCCTTGAGATTAGCTTCCCACAAGTAACACATTCAGTTTTATCATTTTTACGATTGAAACTGGTGGTGGATGCCATTGCTTTTTCGAAAATCACAGAAATCAAAAAATCTAGTATATAGCGATACAATTTTCAGGTATGTTATTTATATAGAATTTCTTGAGGTGAAATAGAAAATGCACGATCACGTCAAAATTCAATCTGGTCGAAATTACTATGAAAAACCACGTGAAACACCTTTGAACTTGAAATAATAGATGGTATATAGCTTCAAAGAAAGTTAAATACCTATTTTTTTTACAAAAACAAGGAGCACAGCAACAGGACGTCCGTACTCTTCGACTGCTCTCACGAGACTGACTAATCTGCAGTGTATGCCGTCTTATATAATAAAAACGCGGACCGTATTGAAAACACCTGTAATAATTAACCAATCAGAAGACGCCACGTTAGATATGACTCATCACATTACGCCATAACTTGTTGCAACATGTTGTGTAATAGTTTACTCCCTTATAGTTAATACAACAAAAAGCATTAGATATGAGTCATCACAATGTTACGTAATAACTTGTTGCAAAAACGTTGTGCAATAGTATACCCTTATAAGTAATACAATTAAGAGGTATTTAATATGAGTCATCACAATGTTAGTTACATGGTTCTAGTTAGGATGATGATTTTTTTTTTTTGGTTTGTTGGATAGGGGTTGAAGAAGACTATTTGTTGTGGTGACCACAGTATTGTTTTTTTTTTTGTGTTTTCTGTTCTCTTACGAGAATTAATATAAGTTGCCATAGAACCCTCCAATTCATGACTTAGGAAAAATCTGTTTGCGGATTCATCACGTACGCCTATACGTGAGTAAAATGTGAATAGAACCTATGTTCGGAAATCCAAAATAGCGACCGGAAGTGGGATTATCTTGGAAAACAGTAAGACTTAGGAAAAATCTGTTTGCGGATTCATCACGTACGCCTATATGTAAGTAAAATATAAATAGAACCTATGGTCGGAAATCCAAAATAGCAACCGGAAGTGGGGTTATCTTGGAAACGGTAAAACTTAGGAAGAATCTGTTTGGTGATTCATCACGTACACCTATATATAAGAAAAAATATGAATAAAACCTATGTTCGGAAATCCAAAATAGCGACCGGAAGTGGGGTTATCTTGGAAACGGTAAGACTTAGGACAAATCTGTTTGCTGATTCATCACGTACGCCTATATGTAAGTAAAATATGAATAGAACCTATGCTCGGAAATCCAAAATAGCGACCGGAAGTGGGGTTAGGGGCCAGGAATCTTAAAAAAATATTATTTGTTTGTTTGTTTGCGTCACAATATAGGGGTGCACGCGCGTGTGTGTGGCACATCGTTCCCGAAAAAAAATAGGTTTACAAAGGTCACGATATACAAACATTTGACCAAAACTTGGAAAATTACGATAAGGTGCATTCATCCTTCAAGAATAAGAACAACCTATGTTCGGAAATCCAAAATGGCAACCAGAAGTGGGGTTATCTTGGAAACTGTAAGACTTAGGAAAAATCTGTTTGCAGATTCATCAGGTACACCTATACGTGAGAAAAAGTATGAATAGAACCTATGTTCAGAAATCCAAAATGGCAACCGGAAGTGGGATTATCTTGGAAACAGTAAGACTTAGGAAAAATCTGTTTGGGGATTCATCATATACACCTATACGTAAGAAAAAATATGAATAAAACCAATAGTGTTCGGAAGTCATGCAGGTTTGGACGTGACGACGCAGTTCAATAACATAGGTTAGACCAAGAAAAAAACCTTGGTGATTTTATTTTGAGTAAAATGTTGGCAACACTGCGAGAAAATAAGGCTTATGTCTTACAAGAGCAAACTATTAAGTCGAGCCTCACCGAGCCTCACTTCGAGCCTCACTTTCGGTTGCAGCTCTGTCTTTATGGTTCTACTCTAAAGTAGGTCAAAGCACGTAGAGGCTCTCGTGTAGTTTAGCACAAAAAAAAAAAATAAATAGGTTAAGTTATATCACGTAAGATCGTGACATTCGTACCAAGTACGAGTGGGAAAAAAAAAATAGGAAATTTTACAAAAACATCGCTAAACGCTAAAACATCGACAAAAATTTGTCAAAATATGTCAAAAACTGATTTTCAATTGATAAAAAAGAGGCTACAAATGCATACCTACCAAGTACGAGTGGAAAAAAAATGAGATGCGGTGAAAATTGCACTGAAAAATCGTCAAACGCTAAAACATCGACAAAAAATTGTCAAAATATGTCAAAAAGTGATATTCAATTGATAAAAAAAGAGAATACCTACTAAGTACGACTTTGAAACAACCCAATTACACTACTGTTGGTCTTATCGAAAAGCCTAACATAACCTTAAGTATAGGACACATCTTAAGGTCTCATTTTTAAAAAAAGATCGTTGAAATCGGACCATTGGTTTCAGAGATATAGTTGTTTTTTCATCATCCGCCATCTTGAATTGGCCACCATTTCTATTAGCTATCACCAGTGATGTGCGTCTACGCGTAAACAACGATAGTCTACATTCTACACGTAAACTATTTTATACACGTAGATTACGTAATGTATGTAAAGAACATGGCGAAAGGTGATAGCTTCTCAAAGGGCACCATGGAATTAAAATAAAATCATAATGTGTATTAGTTGCTGATGTGTGAGGAGAACTTTTCATACTCTTTCTTCCAAATTCCAACAATACCTCACTTAGGAAGAAACCTAATACGGGAAATATTCTAGTGTTTTATGGGAAAAAGACCACTCTTGCCTCACGACTGCCATCTGTTGTTGTTTCTTGTATACAATTTATCTTCTTCCATAGTTGATGATAAAAGAGAAGAGAAATTTTGTTGTAAATATGATTCTTTTCATTTCGATAGGAACCAATATATACTGCTGGACAAAGAAAACCGGACACCTTAATATTTGACTTCTGAATTGCAATGACAGCTCGCAGGTATATTACAGAATGTTTGGCAGATCATGTAGTACCATATGCACCATTCATAGGCTCGGACTTTGTTTATGCATTCGTACTTAATTCAGTTTCTGCAACATTTAGTTAGCCTTCGAATCAGAGCTTTTATCGACCCACTTCGTTATCTCAAAAAATGCAAGTGTCCGGTTTATTTTGTCCCGCAGTGTAGTTGAAAATGTAACTTTCCTTTCATGAAACCCTTGAAAATGCACTTTAGATTGTCTACGTAGTTTATGTAAACTACAACCCAATGTAATATACACGTAGACTACGTGTAGACAACGCAACTAGATGTTAACGTATAGTCTACAGCACATCACTGGCTACCACTTTAAAATGACATTTTTTTTGGCATTCTTACACACCCATATACGTAACTGTGGCATAAAGGAAAATTACTACCCCCAAATTAACCGAATTCTTGATTTTGGCAAATTGGCCCATAGACTAGTATGATAAAACAAGTAGAAATTCGGCAACGCAAGGATTCATTTTAAACGTTTGCGTGAGACTTTCCCACTGCTCGAAAGATGGTGCTCGCGTCGTATTACTTATAATTGAACATACCTTATAATTTCTGCCTTGACTACAAGTTACGTGCTCTACATATGAGCAGTAATATTAATAGTCTTCCATGGTCTGGAGGATTGGTGCTACATTTTGCATATAAACATATAAATACACTCACCAACAAACACACACATTCAATATCGAATAACATGGGTACCTGGGGAAACCTGGGGGGTAAAGGCGGCCAGGGGCGTGGTGCTGATCACATCACCCCCACTCACGACCGGATCAAGAAAGTGTGGGGCGTTACCCCCACACCCCCTTTACGCCTTCATGGCGTGGTGCTAAGCACAGGGGAACACTTTACTTTTTACTTTTTTTTGTATCTTTATTTAAAACGGGCTGGCCTCGCCGATGGCGTAGTAGCAACATCGTCGCTTTGTAATCAAGGTCACCCGGGATAGATACCCGGTACAGACATGTTGCACAATGGTTCGATTTGCACTGTTATACTGTAAGTCTAGTCCCGATTAGCCTACCTGTGCATAAAGTGGACTTAAAACAACAATTCGATTTAAAAAATAGGCTATTTGACGATTATTATTATTATTGTGACAAAAATGTTGCACTTTTATAGCTAAATTCGACTTCGTATGCTCAAATGCATTTATTTTTGAACACTTAAACCATAAGAGAGAGAGTGTGTGTAATTATACTGGACCTGGACATGCTACAGCTTCTCGGTTTAACAGAAATTAGCAAAATTAGAGTTTGCGAAATAGAAAAGATAATCTTCATTTTGAAGAATACGAGGGTACCAGTTTCATAGATCGGAGACACATTAAAATCGGATATTTTGTGTTTCGCATAGTTCGTACTTACCAATTGTGTATTGCCATTATGCTTTTTACACGAAAAAAAAAACCAAAAAAAAAACACAATTTTTCACATAGAGAGTAATTTCTTTGACTCCTTTTTTCGCTTCCATAACACAGAATATGGAGGGCAAATCTTGACTACCGTAGTGGGCATGCAGTGTTTCCAACATCCTTCACCGAAAAATACCTACTATCGTGTTCGTCACTTGTGCAAGTTGTACATTATGCACATGTAGCTGACGGATAGCCCGGGTAGCTGACGGATAGCCCCACGAACCATACACGGATAGCCCCACGAACCATTCACAGATAGCACCACGAACCATTTCCGATAAGGTTAGGTTAGGTTTGGTTACGTTAGCCAAGCATAGTAAAAAAAAAAAAAGGTTTGAAACACTGAAAGGGGCTTACGTCATCAAACGTACGCAGCATCCGGTTGTCGTAGGGCAAGCAAATGAAAGCAATGGCAATTGTGCGTCTGTGAGATATTTCTCTTGAAAATACATGATTTCCCGGTCAAATATATTCCACGATGAAAGAAAATACTTCGACGAACGTTGTAAACCTTGGAGAAACTCATTTCCGTAAGTAGTTTCTTGTGTAAAATTGAAGAAATGTGTCTCCGATGTATGAAACTGTTACCGAATACGAGTTTCCTTTAAAATTTATGCACATATTTCAAAATATATTATTTGAAATATTACAATTAAAATCAATGTTAAATTATTTTGATATAATCAGTTTGAGAAAGAGCAATAGCAAATTGAATTCATGCCTGAATACATTTTCAAGGAAGAAGTAAATTTAAATGTAAAAATAACTTAGTAACTTTAAATTAACTTTAACTGAGTTACTTTTGGTTGGAGATATAACACAGTTCCTATTAATATACAGGTGGTGGACAAAAAAATATGAACACCCTGATATGACACAAAATATTTATTCGTAGGAAGTTGACCCAACCTTGGCCGAAGTTACAGCATGTATCCGACGTGGAATATACAGTCACGGACAATTCAGGTTATAACAATTCCATGAACTTTCAATGGAATAGGTACACCCCAGAAGTGTCCGTGACTGAACAAATGCAGGTCTTGCACAATGTTCAAGAGAATACGCACCATTCCTCGTGCAAAACTGTCTCTCGTGTAGAAGGTGTGTCTGGAGGTGGAAATGTAGTTCGCACTTAGTTCTCCAAAATACTCCACAAATGTTCAATTATGTTAAGATCAGGCAACTGAGGAGCTCATATGAGATGTTCTACTTCATCTTCATGCTCACTGAACCATGCGTTGATGCACCAAAAAGTGTGAATGGGGGCCTGTCGTCTTGAAACATAGGTCGTTCGCCAGGGAACACTATCCGGATCACAGGATGGAGATGTCTAGAATGCTGCGATATTCCTCTGCTGTGATCCCCCCATGGAGGACTACAAGAAGTCAAAGGCTACACCAGAATATCTCTCCCAACACCATCACAGAACCCCCACCACGGTTAAGAGTAGTTAGGAGGCAATCAACATGAAAGGCTTCTGGAGCCGTTCGTCACACCCAAATACGCCTGGTGGTCTAGAACAATGTGAATGCAGATTAATCAAATCCAGATGACTTGACCCCACTGCTGCTGTGTCCGTCCCTCTGTGCCCTCGGTAACATTTTCGAGGCTACGCAAAATTACGTGGTGTCATCAATGCTTGGAATAGCCGCGCTCTGCCATGAGTGTTGTGCACGCCAAGGGTCCCGGGTTCGAATCCCGGTCGGGCTTGGTTGTTTGTGAATGTCCATTCATCAATTTCATCGTTTCATCACTCATACCCATCTTCGCAAATTAGCCAAGAGGCACAAAACGCGAAGTAAAATAAACTAAAATCAAATCAAATCAAATGAGTGTTGTGCCGTAGACTATAAGTTTACATCTACTTGCGTTGTCTACACATAGTCCACGCGTACATCACATTGGGTTGTAGTTTACATAAACTACGTAGACAATCTAAAGTGCATTTTCAAGGGTTTCATGAAAGGAAAGTTACATTTTCAACTATATTGGTTTCTAACGAAATGAAAAGAATCATATTTACAACAAAATTTCTCTTCTCTTCTATTATCAACTATGGAAGAAGATAAATTATATGCAAAAAGCAACAACACATGGCAGTCGTGAGGCAAGAGTGGTCTTTTCCATATAAAACACTAGAATATTTCCTATATTAGGTTTCTTCCTAGGTGAGATACTGTTCGAATTTGGAAGAAAGAGTATGAAAAGTTCTCCCCGCACATCAGCAACTGATACGCAGTATAATTTTATTTTAATTCCACGGCGCTCTTTGCTAAGTTATCACCTTTCGCCATGTTGTTTACATAGATTACGTAATCTACGTGTATAAAATAGTCTACGTGTAGAATGTAGACAGACTATCGTTGTTTACGCGTAGACGCACATCACTGGTTCCCAGTATGCAGTTCCCGTTAGATAGTTTTGGTTGATACAGATTTCTGGAGATGGTATTTCATCTGGAAGGTTATCTGAGACAACGTTATCTTGTCTTTTGGGGCACTCTCCACTTCAACACCTACCCATCTCTGGCGGTAAGCTTCAAATTTCAACCGCTGTTCTGTTACGAAAATTATGACTTACTTTCTTTGTAGGCTGTCATCACATTTGACGCCGTGCTCTTTGAAACCCCCATAAGGTTGGCTGTTTTCGTCACTGAGGCTCTAGCCACGTGCATTCCAATCATGCCATTTTGAAAGTCTGAGAGGTCGAACATAATGGTGTTTGGCTGAAAGCAGAATGTTCGTATACAACCCATACAAATGCTGCTGATACACTGATACCTCTATCTTCATGGTCCCTAGGTAGCAGATTTCTGAACCAGGTGGCGTGGCTGTACTGCAAGGATAAATTGCGACCTGTTTTTATATTTGTGTTCAAATTAATTTGTCCACCACCTGTATATATTCACACACACGTATTTGTGTGTGTGCATATATAAAAACACACATATGCACATTCATTTGTGTGTGTGCGTGCACTTTCATTAGACTACACATTTCAGAAGTACACAAGTTAGAAAACATATTGAGAAAGAATAATACACGTGAGGATCAAATGAAAACTTTAACTTGTCTATTTTTTTTCTAGTATATTTTCTCGTGTATGGTTGCTCAAGTTTGCTACACTATAACATAGAACCAATTACTGATCTACATGTTCATGTGCCTCATGAAGAAGAACCTTTGAGATGGACGCACATGAGCCACCTGCCTTGCAAACTGAGGACATTGTCGAATTTATTCCCATCAACCCTGAACTTGACCGTGTGGCAAGCAATCATAGAGATATTGAATTTTCATTTGCCGTAGAATCTATTGGTTCTACACTTCCAGAGGGCAAGAAAGCGCCATCTTTAAAATGACAAAAATGGCGTTTTGAAGTTCACTTGATCAGTGTTGCAACCTTGAGGTTGTTCTGTAGTTCTGTAGATTATAGTTGATACCAGGGGTGCCCACAGGAGGGACTATGGCGCAGACTACGCCATTGAGATTTTGGGGAGGGGGATTTTTTACCTTTCAAATAACATAAAATTCAACATTTATATATTTTTTCTAAAATACATCTAAAAATTTTACACCTTAATTGCACCATATTTAATCCATTAGATGAAGAAAAGAAAGTACTTAGGGGCAGATGCTCACAGGTGAGTTTATGGACGCCTGTTGCGTCCACCTAATTTTGGGGGGGGGATTTTTATGATAGAAATTTGACGTGAACAATATAGCATTGGACACAAGTTAGTATTGCTGCTATATAAACAGCAACTTGTAGACTTCCAAGGGAAACGTAAAGGGTAATCTGTATTATCAGGAGGGGGAGTAGAAGGAAATATCCAACTCTTACATATTGACAAGTGGATTCTAGGGGGGTTGAGAATTAAACGTTGTGGGAGGGGTGACAATATCCAACTCTTGAATATCAGTGTTGTCTTAGATTATAGAGGGTATTTTAGTTAGGGGGGATTGAGCTTTAAATTGAAGGGGTATCCAATTCTTGTATATTACTATTGTCTAGACTGTTGCGAAAATTCTGGTGACTGAGAAGAATTTGTTTTGGAGGAGGCAACATCCACTCTTCAACATAAACAATAAGTCTAAAATTAGGACGGAAATTTTTGGTGGAAGGATTGAGTATTAATTTTAATGGGGGAGATATGAAGCTCTTGATAAAGTGTTAAATCTTAGATTGTTAATGAATTTCTGTAGTGGGGGAGAGTTTGAATATTATATTTAGCGATATAGTATCCACACGTTTTTGTTGCCGAACGTGTAAATATTGCCGAGTCTTAAAAAAAGTATTGACATCCATTAAATTAATATTCTTGAAGGACTGCAAAGAAATGGAGGTAAAAATTTTCTTGCTCGCTTCGCTTGCAATATTGCGTTACGGAAATGCGTGTTCCGCATTTTACTGAAGTTTTATACTATAGCTGCATTATATAACATCACTTCTTAACATATGATGCTTATAGAGTTGGAATTGTGCTTAATTGAAAGCATGTGCATATTTTGGATAATGTACTTCTATTTGCAGTATTATTGTAGTATTGATTCCCCGTTTGCTGTAATAATTGTACTAAGTGTATAACATCTTGCACGTTACCCGATATAACAGAAAAATTAAAAGAAATAATATCAAATGCCTTCCCATTTCTAACATCTTGTCGCAGGACAATTTTACTTTAACAAATGACAATTGAATTGGAGATAGAATCCTTTGCTATGGATTACCAAAATAATTATATTTACCCCAAGCAGGGGGCGAGTTCTTTGAAAGAGGAACCGTATTAAATTCTCGAAATTAGATTAAGAATTGTTAGCTAAGTTCTGTAATTCTTGTGAAACAATAATTGAATCTGTGACACGGCTGCAGCATGTTATTTGGTTTGCCCAGATTGAATTTTCTATTTTAAGTTGTTAACAATTTGTGTTAAATACTCAAATTGTGGGTTTTATAAATCTCATAAATCGTATTCTCTGTTCACAAACCCTGTTTAAATGCATATTTTTATAATTTAACTTATTACGCTTAAGCAATCAATGTGCTAGCTTTCCGTTATTTTGAAAACTGAACTATTGGAAATATATGGACAGTTTAACATGATATTGTATTCAAATAAACATCAATTATTACTTTTCATCCAAACTATTTGAGGGGGATTATGATGAATGATTTTGGGGAGCTAATGCATCCACGGTCTTGGGGTGATGTTCGATTAAAATATATTAAAATTAGGTTGCGTTCTAGTTTGGGGGATTCATGATTGTCAAGTTTGTTTGTTTTGTGTAGTGAGAGTGACATTCTTGCACAAATTCCAAGCGGAAGTAAAAATATTTAAAATTTGCACTAATGGCAAGAAAATATAATTTGTGTGGAGATGGCTGCAGTCCTCCAACCCCCCTCATCAGCCGCTACTGGCAAAAAATAGATACATTTTGCAAGGTCCAGTATTCAGTGATAAAAGCTTCTTTTATGATCTTCATTCTAAAGTTTGTTTAAGTATCAATGCTCTCTTGTAAATAAACATTAATTTGAAAACAGCACATATGTTCAACTTCTGATATTCCTTTTCAATGAGTAATCAAAAAACAAAGCAAATAGAGTAATATGGCTTGATACTCTTAAGATTTCTTGTCGTCATAAAAATGTACTGTGTAATCTGTTGTTCAGTATAGCCATACGATTAATTGGTTTCTTTCTACAATATATTAAATTTTTAGTTGTTACTAGGAAAACAATTGTACATTTTGTTCGTATACATCTTTTAATGAATGAGCACAAGAAATAAATAGTAAAAAGTCAATACATGCCTTTACTAAAATTCATATAATTATAATTACCTATTGTATTTCCAAATATGCAGCATTTTTTCTCTTAAGAGAACTCGCACATTGGCATTACATACAAATTTAAGCAGTTTAAAAATGATAATGCATGTTATGACGTTAAATATGTTAAGGCGAGGAGGGACAATTACACACTAGTTGCGACGGATTGGCCACTGCTATTTAAAAAAGTGTTTAGTATTCGACAGAGTATGAATTTCTCTCCATGTTGCAAGTAGAAACTGTTTCTCAAGTTGATTAGTAAGCTAGACACGATGTTTGAAGGATATGATTAATAAGTATTTACAGAATCCCATGTATTCCTTATGGGAAATCAACTTCAACTACAAGTTACGGCTAATCAAATGGGAGTTTCGACTTTTCCTTCTACTATGACGTAGTTCAACGTGTCCTTTTCCGTCCATGCACTTTTCTACGTCATTGGATGTTTGATATTCCCGAGAGAACGAATACAACAATGGTCCCATAAACCTAATGCATTTCTCCTTGCCTCCTACGGCCATCCTGGCAGTGTTGCCAAACCTGATGTGCATAAAAGAGCTAAATTTCACCATTAATAGAGCTAAAAATGACTTTCAAGGAGCTAGATTTACGAAGGCTGCATAAAGTGCCTCCTAGGGTAATTTTAGGTGTCCGAGGGGTGGGGGCGCTGCTATTACCGTTAGCTTTAAAGTGATGGCAATCTATTCTTAGTTTTCACCGCCTAGATTTGGCGGCATCACCCATCTCAATAATCCAATGATGTTCATATGAAATCGAAAATAAAGGATTCCCGGATAATAATATTGTCATCTTCACATTAGCCACAGCGCTATATATAAAAATAGCTGGGGAGGAAAGAGGGGAGTGGGTGACGCCTATATATGAATATCACGTCAGGTGCAAAATGTACACTCATGGCAAAGGTTGGTCTTTATGGGCCGGAGCCAGTGGTGGCATCATGGCGAAGCAGAGGGCGGGTGCCATAGTTCAGAGTCAAACGAGTGCACGAAAGAGCCAGATCTGGCTAAAAAAGAACGAAGTTGGTAACAGTGATCGGCAGCTGCCGCAGCGAGAAAGACCTAGGGGAAATTGTCCCTCCTTGCCTTAAGAGTTATCTTTATATCCATACCATGTAGTTTGATGTGGCAATTCATCTATCCCGTGATTAATGGTAAACCTTGCTCATACTAGACGCAAAACAGATCATCGAGTCTCCCCTTTGCACTACACAGTACTTGATGTAATAGTGACATGTTAGACGACGAGAAGGAATAACTCAGGACGGAGAGTATCAAGTGAAATGTTCATTAAAACTAAATAAAAATATATATCCGAAAACACTATCCTAACTAAATACTTTATGGAGATTATGACATGAACTTCGGGCGGGGGCTTCATTGGCTTTTGGGGGGGGTTGCGTCATTGGCCTTGGGGAGGATGGGCACCCCTGGTTGATACCTTGTTGAAATTTGAATACAGTCTGTCATACAACTCTACCTCGTATATTTGGTTTACGTACTCTCATTGAAGTCTTACCCCAGGTAATGAATGGAATGATTTGCATAATCAGCTTGACCGCATATATTTGCTGAATGAATAACACTGTAATATATATTTTTACGGTTGAGTGCTCTTTTCTACATTGGAAGTTTCGGAAATGTAGTTAATCGATTTTTAAATAGGAAAAAGAAACAACATCAAACTTTTATTAGATTTTGCTTATCGTGTAGTGAGGTTACAGTCAAGTAATACACACTTCTTCATAAGTAATGCTTCATATATTAAGTCAGCGCCCCCTATGATGCAATGAGTAAAATCCACAAAGAATATAATAGAGTTTTAAAAACTTTCTTTCAGTATCAACAAATCCAAGTGTATTTTGTAAAGATTTGTAACGTTAGCTTCTAAGTCACAAATATTTAATAGTTTAGTATCTTTTCAGAGCAGCCATCGAACAATTTGGCTGCTGTGAAAAGAGACGATTGAAATATCTCATTTCGGCAGTTGGCTGTGGTCAAACCATTAAACCTCCACTTCTTCGGCTTGATCCTCTCAAGCTTTCATTACCAAACTAAGATTAATTGATGCCCTATAACTGCTACGAGACACATGTATTAGAATCTCCGAAATCTTCACTAGACAGAGATTTGAAAGTATCATAAAAAATCGAAATGCTGGAAACTTACGAAAAAAATTATCACCTGTAATTTTGCAACGCTGCAACCAATTTTACTAAAATGCCATACCAGATCAGCTGACTGTCCAAGGTATCTAGCAACTACATGAAATTCAGCTTAAAACCTCAAATGTTCATGCAGTAATAACATAATTTGTAATGTTGACCTATTTTCAGCCCCATGTCCGTTCCTAACCGAAATCATACATAATATAAAGGACCCATCAAAAAGTAGGGCTCAAGTAAGGCCCTAAATATACTGGATTCCTCGTTTCTTTTCTATGAAAATGTAGTCTAGGCAAATGGGAGCATAATTAAGATCCTCTCGTGATGGGGATAGGAAAATGTTTCGCCCTCCATCTTGAAAAATATGGACAGATTTATATCAAGTACAACAAAAAATTAACTGTCCAATATCAGGGTTATCAACTATATTAGTCATTACACTTATTTTCCTCTGTTTTTTGTCAAAAATATACCTCAAATAATACATGTTGGATTGGTATCCTTATTATGATGAAACAATTTGAACCTAGTTGTACAGCTACGGACACTTCTGGGTTGTAACGATATCATTGAAAGCAAATTGTATCGTTACAAGCCAAAACTGTCCGTGACTGTACTATTAACTGTTACATTTGAATAGAGGGTGAAGGTCACATAAATGGCGGCGAGGGGGGAGAGGGGACAGTTGCCCCCACTTTTGCCACTTTTGCTCCTGCGCTATGCTAAACCATATGCATCAGTGGAAAGTAAACTGTTCTTGCCCCCCCACCTTGCCCCATCCACTTTTGAAACCCAATCGCCGCCACTGCGTCACATTACCTAGGTCCCTCTTTATCTCTCAGTGATGCCAGTGCACCGTTTTCATACCAATTATTTGGTATAAATATAAATTCAGTGTAGGAAAATAGTCGTTGGTGAGAATTTCAGCTTTCTTTGATAGCTTATTGGAGCCGGCCTCCGTGGCGTAGTGGTTAGCACAGTGCGCTACAATGCCAGGGGTCCCTGGTTCGAATCCAAGCAAGGGCATTTGTGAGTGTCCCTTCATCAATTTAATCATATCATCACTCATCCTCATCTTCGCGATTAGTCAAGAGTGGCAGAAAAGCTAAATAAAGTAAACTAAATCAATCAATAGATAGCTTATTGGTAAATCTTGTGGTTTTGTGAAGATGTGCCTGCAGTGTTCGCATTTACATATTGGTTGTAGATATCACAAAGTCGCTAAATTCACTGTACACACTGCATACGAAATTCGTTGTTGCTTTCTTTTAAAGCACCGGAGCTGGTATTCTTGAAATACCACTCGAACAGAAAAAAAATCTGCCCCAGTGTGAACTGAATTGGAGTTCAAGATGGGTCTTTGGGAAGAAGGGGAGTTTGTATCAAGGCGTTGAGTAGCATCCAATCCCAAAATAGAATCATTCAATTTCAATATAACGTCAATGATCTATTCATCAATAAAAATTAAGCACATGTACAGTCAGCGACACTAAAATGGGACACCTACATTCTGAAATATACGCTTTCCTGCAACGTGTTGCATGTGCTGCCTAGCTATTCGGCGATGAGTGAACTATAATAGCACATTTTCAGTGCAAGTTCTAGCACCGAAATAGAGTTAGGCAAAACAGATAACGCCATGCAAGTCGTTATACGTAACCGTATATCTTCCTTGATGTTTTTAGAATTACTAATTCATTGGTGATTTACAAGACCACTGTTTTTATTAAACTAAGGAAGCGTGCATTTCAGGATATTGTTGTACCATTTTTATAGTCGGTGAGTGTACATACCGATCTAGAGGTAATTGCTGATGCAGGACCGGCAACATTGACAAGGGGAAACGAGGGAGAGAAGGAATTCATAAGGATCCAAATCATGACCTTGAAATGCCGATTCTGGCGTAACGTACATTAGTACAGATGGTTGACTATCGACAATAAGCTACAGTTTGACCTTGAGTCATTGAGTCTTGTGTTATATGCCCTAGTTAGAACGTAACATTTTATAATTAAACCTAAAAACTTCCCACCTCTTTATATTTTGTACACTACGAAAGTACTTGTGGGTGGTATAAAATGCATTGTGAACTTTGTTATGTATGTCCTTGAGGCTTTTGATTATCCTAGATAATTTCTGAAAATATTACAAATAATTCACTTATTAGTAGTTTCGTGGAAATCAGTATCTGCTATGAATAGTAATTACGAAAATATTAAAGTAAATTTCTTTACATGTGATTTGATTAAGCTCCGCGTCAGGTTAAGTTTGCAGCAGGTTCTATGTACTAATCCGCGCGAGAACGGAGCTCAGAATCATCCGTGCCAGTCTTGCCTGAACCACGGAGCTCTTCGTATCGCAGACAATGAGAGAATCGGCAGTATTTCCAACCTCTTAACATATCAAAACCCGTACATGCATATCAAGCGGAATGCATTTTTGCTTCTTTTTGTCTCCTGAACCATACAATTTTTAAAGTATCTTCTGCGCATAGATTATGCAATAAATGTGTCCCTACTAAATATAAATCGCGAAATATCTTCGAAACATGAGGGCATGTGTGTATGTGTCGAGCACGCGCAAAAGAAAAAAAACAAAGGTAAAAGTAAACGACAGGTCAATCTTGAATTTAATGAGTTATTGTTTCTCATTTAGAAAGAAATAAATTTATGAAAATCTTGGTTGCTTCGTTCGCAATAGATACGTTACTATAAGATACACGCCCTCCAAGTTTATACTACCAAATAAGCATGATTTGTTATTGGTAATATATACAATGTAGTGAATTGTCTGCTACTAATTCTCTGTTTGGTTTCAATTTATGGATCACTTCACTAAACCAGGAGCCAAATGTTGTCCATTTCTTGGTGATAATCACCCTTCCCTTTCTTTGCACGCAACAGTAAACATGCGTCTTCAACAAAGCCTTCATTGCCGCCAGTGTGTGAAACAATAAGCCTCCCCCTCCCCCGTCGTCGGTTGCTTTAGCCCTGGCGGTGGTTTTGCACGCTCCCACGGTTGAATGAATCAATGTACGACCCGCGTTGACGCATACCTCGTCCAAATAATTAACATGTTTATTTTATTTTTCACGGTGATATATTTTAATACCGCGGAGATTATTTTGTCGTCAAACAACAAACAATCGTTTTCTACTCCTAAACTCAACCGCAAATCATTCAACATCCGAGACGGTTCATGTCCTCATTGACGGCAAATCACCTCACGCCCTGTTTTATTTTTGCCGTAAACAACTTGTTTAACTTTGAAGAGCTTTTTGCTTCGGATAACACTCGGGCACGGCCGGGCACTGAACAGGAGACCTCGATTCAGCCATTCTCGCCCCTGTACAGCACGAATAGCAATGAATCACGACAAAAATAGGCTTAAAATAGTGGTATGTGCAACACTGATATCACTGATTCCACGCGCTTTGCAACGTATTCAGTCTCACTCGACTAGCTCTTGAGCTTTTGTGTTCCTTCAGCGCTACCGACTGCCCAGTTGGCGAATCTGCTGATTCAAGTTCGTCTGCACAGCGATTGCAACCGATCAAGTCCATACCTGCTAATGGATGTATCATTTTGTTTGTATATTACACATTAAATAACTGTTTTATTGTAAGTGTGCAGTTGTGTCGGAATGAAACCCGTCTCAGCGGAACTATATTCTGCGCGCGCTTTATTTTTAGATAGTAAACAATTTCTTGTATTGTGTTACATGTAGTACTCTACCTTAAAATTACTATAGAATTATCATGCAGTTATTAATCAAAGAACAATGATTATTTTTGTAACTCTAAACTTATAATTATGTGAAGTAATTTCTAAGTTAATGCTACAACCGCTATAGTATAGTAAAGATACCTCTATTTGTAGGTTAGGTCTAGATTGTATGTAGTTTTCTTTATTATACGCGTATGTGAGTTCAAGCTCACGTTAATCACTATGGTGCAGTGGTCAGTACGCAATTTGTCCACTACTATTTCATTCAGTCTGTTTTCCACAATGTGAGGATCGGAAATTGAAATAATATCGTCAATCGTGAGAGGACAACATCTACTTTGCATCAAAGGAATTCCATTTCTTAAAACAACAAAGGGATGTTGAATAATAAGTAATGAAAATAGTGACGAACAATTTGTGATCTTTGCCGTTGATTGTACATCGTGCCACGACGTCAGAGGTCCCATGTTTGAATTTCGTCCATGGCTTGGCTGTTCTTTGTGAGTGTCCCTTCATCAAGTTCATCTCATTCACATCCTCGCGATTAGCTCAAAGTGGCAGAAATTCGAAGTAAAATAAACTAAATCGATGAATCAATGAATTACTTAAAATTGTAATTACGGTTCATGTAGTGCCACGTAACCGAGTTGTTTCTACGCATGAAAGGTTTTGATTGATTTGGTTTTTGATTGATTGATTTTGTTTTTGATTGGTTGATTTGGTTTTTGGTTGATTTATTTGGATTTTGATTGTTTGATTTGGTTTTTGGTTGATTGATTTGGTTTTTGATTGGTTGATTTGGTTTTTGATTGGTTGATTTGGTTTTTAATTCATTGATTTGGTTTTTGATTCATTGATTTGGTTTCTGATTTATTGGTTTGGTTTTTGATTGATTGATTCGGTTTCTCTCTTTCTTGCCAATTTTGGCTAATCGCTAAGATGAGTATGATTGATGATTATATAATGAAATTAATGAAGGGACACTCACAATGAACACCCATGACCAGGCCGGAATTCGAACCCTGTACCCCTGGCCGAAAGCACGCTGTGCTAACCCCTCCGCCACAAAGTCGGTTACGCTTTAAAGAATATTGACCTGTTTTCAGGGTAAACGGAGTTCATTGTCTAGTTTCGTGACATTGAAAGAATTCTGTTTGTTCGTCACTTGTTTATCTGCTCTTGCTCAAAAATTCTTACATAACCAAGGACGAACATTCTACCATAGATGGCGCAAAAGGGAGTTTTATTGGGCCATTCCCCACTACTAAATGATAAATTATGTAATTGAAACTGTTATTCATGCAAACAAGCAAGAATTAAAAAGCCTTATAGCAATCAATTAAATAAAGGACTGCGCTTCAAACATTTTATTTCTAAATTCGTGCAAATCTTAAACGACTTTGTGATAATTGTTTAATATTTTGCATATAAACAAATACAATCTTTGAATCAACACACGTATAGTTTTGATTACGAAAATCAGTTTGGTCGAAATACAACAGAAAATTCTCATATGTATATTAACTATATGAAGTGTAATTTCCAAAATCTTGTTTGGGGGTATAAAGTTCTGGTATTTTTAAAAAGAATACGTGTTTCTCATTACGTAATATGTTTTATTGAGGAGAAAGTACAAACGAATATTGCTCTTATTATGATCTCCGTATTTATTTCATAAACTTTTATCTTCTCGTTTAATATCTAAGAGACTAAAAGTTAAATTATACAAAACAGTAATTTTGCCTGTATTATTATATGGATGTGAAACTTGGTCCCTTACATTGAAAGAGGAACATTAATTGAGAGTATTTGAAAATAAGATCCTTAGGAAAATATTTGGACCTAAAAGGGATGAGGAGACAGGTGAGTGGAGAAGGTTACATAATTTAGAACTTCATAATTTGTATTCATGTCCAGATATTATTAGAATGATTAAATCAAGAAGACTTAGGTGGGCAGGCCATGTGGCACGAATGGGAGAGGAAAGACGAGTTTACAGGATTCTTGTTGGGAAACCTGATGGTAAGAGACCAGTAGGAAGACCAAGACGAAGATGGAGGGATAACGTTGAGATGGCCCTAAAGGAAATTGGTAGGGATGGAAAAGAGTATATAGATGTTGCTCACGATAGGGACAGATGGAAGGTCTGTGTTGCTGCAGCCATGAACTTTCGCGTTTAAGAAGGCTAGAGAGTTAGTTAGTTAGTTAGTTATATGATCTCACTGCGAACTTTTGTGGAATAATGGTTACCATCGTCTCTTGCAATAATTCTATTCTCTGTCCACCGTAATAACGAAATGAATGTATACCAATACACGCAGCCTCTGAGGAATTCCATTGGCTGTTGTGATGTCAGCTGTGCAGTAATCTTGCGTGTAGTGATACACATCGTGTCTTGGTAATCTGTGGAGCATAACGGTTGAAAAGGGGAGAAAGTGTGTGATCGAGCATAACAGTGAGCGCTGGTAGCTGCAGTCGTGTTTTCCTCTCCATGCACTCACTTCCTCTCTCGCACGTTCATTGACCGAGTCATTATTTGCGCAGAGACTTGTTTTCGTTCCTTGCTCCAGAGCTTATCGGATAGTGCCATACCCCTCAACATAGTTACTATATTGAAGCCGTGTTATATTGCGAGATGTACAGTTACGAACAATATATCAATGCGCAAAATAACATCAGAACCAAAATATATAAGAATGGACTATTTCTTTGAAGTCGCATGTTCATTACATAAGGTTTGAAACTTGTCCTGAGCATGGGAGTTCTTTGTGAGCATCCTTTTATCAATTTCATCTTAGCCAAAAGTGTTAGAAGAGCTAAATAAAATTAACCAAAGCAATCAGCCATTAACTACGTCAATTGTTAACCTGTGCCATAGCGTCTAAACGACCCCCTAGTTGTGGAACCGAATCGCCGCCACTGCTTATCTGGGAAACCAATCATGATACCAACCAGTCTTATTTTGTGGGTACAAAGTCAATATTAGTTCTCTTTCAGCTCACATGTGTATTTTGAACTATTTTTTTTTAAAAAATCGGTCAAGTCTGCCATGTGTTCATTTCTCAATTGAATAGCACAAGACTAACCCCAATAGATTTAACTTATTTATGGATATTCGGTATAGAATTGTGAGTAGACTGATGTTGTTGCCTTGTAACCCAGAGGACCGGGAATCAACACCCGGCGGAGTGGTTCGGATCCCACTTTAAACTGTAGGTCCAGTCCCGATTAGCCTTACTGTGCGTAAAGTGGACTTAAAACACCAACTCATGAATGAAGTAATATGCTATTTTTGTTGTTGTTTGCTGTAGGAAACAAGTTTAAGTGACTTCTGAGGTCTCCTGGGGGAAGCGTAGTAACTTTTCCTGAGATTCCGACCACCCACCATCGTAAGAAAAGTGGGAAGCTACGAACGAGTAGCGTAACCCGATCATAGAAGCCTACAGTAACAACTGGTGGTTCGTGGTGCGGACCACACGCCACCCGGAAATTGTTGGATGATCGCCCACCTCTGCTGGGGCATGTGAGTAGGTAGGCCCCGGCTCTCAAGGGCTGTTGCGCCGCTGGATCACATTCAGCTTTATCACTGCCTTAGAAATACTGGCACTATCATTGCAGGGGAGTTTCCTTTTGGTAGGCCCGGGGGTGGACAATATATTTCGAAGTGGGCTCTTGTTTTGTACTTGTACAGTTAATTACAATGTTGTTCGTACAGTGCAAACGTATCGACAGAGTCGGATTTGCTAAAGAGCATTTACATAAGGATCAGGAGTTTTGGGAAAACGTGATCCTGTCGGATTAAACCGAAATATATCTGCACGGATCAGATAGTGTGATCCAGTGTGTAGAGGAAGTCAAATACTCAGGACAATGTTGCCAATACAACGCCTACGGTAAAACATGGTGGAGGATCCATTATCATCTATGCCTGTATACAGTGGCGCAACCACAGGGAGGGCAGGGGGACATTGCCCCCCAACCTTGGCCGGAGAGTTCTAGGGGGGCAAGGGGGCAGACAGGGACAGCCAAGTGTACCTGCAGGGGGCAATTACCGCCCACAAATTCAAATTTTATGCAATTAAAAGTACTTTTCGTAAATGTTTCTTGCTGTCTTCGCTCGCAGTGCCTGCTTTTCTTAATCTTATCAAGCTCAAAACCGTAGCTAGGTGATGCTGGGAGACGGCCCTGGGTGCGATTTAAATTAAAGAAAGTTGTAAAATTGATTCATTGATTTGTGTTTTTTAAAGGCTACTTTATGCACAGCAAGGCTAATTGAGACTTGGCCTATATTTGAAACTGGGATCCGAATCACCATGTGCCTCTACCGGGCATCGAACCCGGAACACCTTGATCATAAGGCGACGATGTTACCACTACACCATCGGGGAGACACAAAAGTTGTAAATAATATAATGCCATGGAGTTCCGTGAAATTATTTGCGCCCTATTCAATTAATATTGATTTCAGCCTGAAAAAAAATTGGATCCAAAAAATTTCTTGCTCGCTTCGCACGCAATTTATGTTATGTTTGTTCGCTGTAATATATTGTAAATCACCAGACAGAGAAATAAGACTTGTCTTCATTGATTCTCTTTTAAGTGCATGAACAATTGGTTTGAGAAAAGGGAGCGTGCACATTTGAGATACAATAATGTAATTATTGCTGTTGGTTTATTGTGAATTGGTTGTGTGATGTATTTAAATAATATATGCTGTATATACTATTTATTAAAGAAACTTTGAATACGTACACAATTTAGTGTCCACGTCACTCCACGTTGTAAGGGTCCCGGGTTCGAATCCCTGTCGGGCTTGGTTGTTTGTGGATGTCCATTCATCAATTTCATCATTTCATCACTCATCCTCATCTTCGCAAATTAGCCAAGAGGCACAACACGCGAAGTAAAATAAACTAAATCAATCAATCAATCAAAGTCACTCCACGTTGCATAGATGTGAAACATCTATTGTGCATGAAAGTTATGTAGAATTGTACTTGAAAGATTTATACTTGGAATGCATATATCAAGCATTTTCTGTCTTTCAAAAATAGTTTATATCCTTGTTTTACGTTATTAATGTGAAATTGAACGTGTTAAAAAAATGATTCAAATTGTTTGTTCGAACACAAAAGCTTTAGCACAAACTTCTACCCCCTTTTTCCGTAATTTATGAGGATAATAACGTCTTTGATACTACCACTACTAATAAAAATAAAATGTTGGTACTGGGCTCGAATCCCGGATTTGCATCTTCGCAAAAGTGGCACAAGAAGTGAAGTAAAAAAAAGCAAATCAATAATAACAATAATAATAATGTTATAATAACATTATTAGTAACATTATTATTATTAACATTATTATTATTATTATTGGTACGTTTATCCTGGTTTGCCCCCCACCTAGAAAAAATCCGTGGTTGCGCCTCTGCCTGTATGTCGACTAAAGGAGCTGAAAAATGCAAGTCATTGGTGAAATCATGGACAAATATGTCTGTAATAATATCCTGAAGAATAACGTGGAAAGAACTGCCCAGCAAATGGCGTTGCCACCTTTGTTCACGTTCAAGCAGAATAACGACAGCAAACATACTGCTCAACTCAACAGGGATTGGTTGATTTTGAACGTACCAAAGCAGTTGAAAATACTAGTTCAAAGTTTAGATCTGAATCCAATTGAGCATTTATGGATATTTTTGAAGAAACGTGTCCATAAACATGAGTGCAAGTCAAATGAAGATCTGAAGAGGACCGTCGCTTTAGAGTGGGAGGGAATCAGCTAAGACATCTGCAAGACTTTGGTCGCTTCTATGCACAAGAGATGCCTAGCAGTTGTTAAGGCCAAGGGTTATGATCTGGTTTTTAAACTGTGTCATTTTGCAACATTTGTATGTTTGTTTTTCTGTTTTCATTGCAACTGCACGAACAGAATTGTGACATCAAATTTAGCGTGTTTTTGCTAAAAATGTATGTTTTTTCGTTATTAATAAAGTTTATGGGGGAACAAACTGTTGTAAATAAATCACCATGTGTCTTATAACCACATGCAGGGAGAATACGTAATGTACTAAGGCTTATTGTAATTTTTTGCTTTCGTTTACTTCTCACACTTCATCTGTACAAACAACATTGTGAGTAATTGTAGCTTCTAATATGCCATCTCTCCCCCCCCTCTCTCTCCTTCTATCTTTCATTCAATATCTGTTTTTCCTACGTTTTATCTTCTCTGTAATCTTTCTTTCCCTCTATCTTCACCTGATTCTATACTAATTTCTCTCTTTTTCTTCGTATGTTTCTATATATTCCCATCCTTACCTCTTTCTTTCATTGTCTATCTTTAATTCCATACTTCCTTCTTTTCCTGTTTATCATTTTCTCTTATTATTCTCACTAGGGCTCGGAAGTTAAGACCTATAAATTGCCAAAAAAAATACCCAAAAATATAAAAAAATACCTAAAAATGGAAAAAAGGACGTATAAATGTGAATCAAATTAATTAATAACTTCAGTTTTAATTACATATTTAATGAATAAAAAAATACAAAATTCTGGTGGTATGCAACACAGTGCGAAAAAACTATATGAATTAAATGCATCTTCTTTCAGTCCAAAAATGTTTTTCTCTCGTTTCAGGGATTGTTCAAATATATTTCTTTCTTTCATTTTTTTGTTTCTTTACTACGGAAAGGATGTTTAAGAGGTGACGAAATGATGATGATTCGAATTGAGAATGGGCAGTAAAAACGTAGTCGAAAGAAGGTTAAGTTGCAAAAAAAAAGCCGTTAAGACCTAAAAAAAAGGCTAAAAAAGGACCAATAAGCCAAAAACCGCCGAAAAAGGCCAAAGAGGACAAATAAAACCCACCTTTTTCTGGCCTACAATGACCCAAAATGAACATATATTATGTTGGGCCTCGTCTTCGGACACTAGGAAAGAAAAGGATTTTTCCTCAACTTCCGAGACCTTATTAACACACACTCGCTCTGTTTATTTCTATATTTCAATCTCCCTATATTTTTTCTTCCCCCTCTCTCCGAACCCCTCCCTTTCCCCTTACGCATGGTTCTTGATCTACTCTCAATCGTAACATACCCTGAGAAAATTTCACTCGGAAACTATGTGTAAAACACTGATTTATTTGATGCAACACATGTTCGTAACTCATACAGAAATATAATTCTTGCAACTGACTATAATGCTTTCATATTTCAACTTTAAAAATATACTGAAATCAAACTGAAACCGAGTTAAAGCATTGCAGGATAGTCTTCAAATATTTTTGGGAATAAGTTTCGGAAAAATGTGAGTGGAGTATGACTTTAAACAAATTTGACAATACTAGATCTGACCATTTCCTTTTCTGTAAGCAGCTTTAAAATCAGGGAACTAAAATTCTGGGACACGTATGGACTAAAAGGCCTCCCCGATGGTGTAGTGGTATCGTCGTCGCCTCGTAATCAAGGGGGTCCCGTGTTTGATACCCGGTGGAGGTCCCGATTAGCCTTACTGTGCATAAAGCGAACTAAACACCAAATCAATCGATCAATCAATCAACGTATTGGCTAAAATTGCCTGTAAAAACTCACCTATTATATAGGGCCTGTAGGCCGACGTTAGGTACTCCAGATGAGGCATTTTGGATCACTCGAACTTCGCTCAGAATGAACCGGAAACACATTTACACACCGTGGAGAAATATTCAAGTTCGCACAATCTACTTCCGCTATCCACCGTTTCTAGGTACCGGCTGCCTTCAACTGTCGAGTTCTCAACCATTTCGAACACTAGGACAGCCACTCTATCCAAGCAGCCAAATCGTAGGCTAATGCACACCTATTCGAATCATCCACTTTCCTATATTTTCCCTACTAGCCAGTATACCACGAGAAAATCCCACACACTGCTTTCCTAGCGCCACCTGAACTTGACCAATATTTCAAGCCGGTGTCTTCACGACTACTTCCACATATTAATATGTTTTCCCTTTCCTTGCATGCCGCCCACATTCTCCCCCCCTTCGCACACTTTATCTCACTTCTTTACAATTCCCCCCGCGCTTTGTGGCTGACCCCTCCTCCCCCCCGTAAAGTACCCACTCTGAAACGCGTTGGGCCAATCATTCCATACTACCTGAAGACCTTGGGCAAAACTTGCTTATCAAGTCTTTCCTCGCAACTACAGAACAGACAACAAACATTCAAAAACTTGCTTCGACTTAAAATGGCTAAATACACTACATGCTGGAAATGGTCATGTGTGTCATACACACGGCAAGAGTGCTTCTTTGCTAAAATGGACGGAAATTATGTTCGCTATCGACTAAAGGAGGCAAAACATGATGGCCTGTCTATGTACAGTATTTGCAACATGCATGTGGGGTCTTGAACATCCATGCGATGTACAGTGGCGTATCAGGACTTTCATAAAAGGGGTTATACTTTTCTGTGGCATCCTGTGTTATACGAGTTCCTTCTTTTTGTTAGGAATTCCGGGCCAAAACGGGATTACGTTATGTCAGGGTTGTTAAAGGTCAAGGAATTTTAAATAAATTCAATTCCGGTCCAAGCATAAATTGGTTCTGGATCGTAAGGAACCTTTTTATCTGTAAAGTATTTTAATTCGGTCCAGAAACTCTTTAACAACTCTGCATAAGGTTCTAACCAATCCTTAGCAAGTCACTGTCCCTAGAGTAGAAACGCCAGAGGGTGAATGTCCGTCCCCCGATCAGTGTGCGTAACCCTGGAGTGACGCGGGGGGGATTTCCCCCACCAACTATCTTGGTCTCAAAAATCTCTCCCCAACAAAAAAATCAGAGGGAGGGATTTGAAATGACAGCACAAGATAAGCAATTGGTCTTGACTTCAAATATATTTTACTAAGAATAATATTAAAAGCAAACACAAAGTAGTGTGATCTCGGTCTCTCTTATCAACATTAATAACAATAAACACACAATAAGAATGAAAGAAGAATACAAGACAAATATAAGTATGAAATCTGATTGATTTATATTAGCACAAAGCTAAAACTAAACAAAAACTTAATAAAAACTATTTGAACTATTTTGTAATTTTTGACATATTTAACCAGTTAGTAAAAGATTTAGTTTGTTACATTATAAATATCTGATATATATATATACATGTATATATATATATATAATTAATTTATTTATATGGATTCAATATAATGTATTTTTAAATATTTAGTAATTATCTTTATATTTAATATCAAATATGTACATCAGATAATTATATATATATATATATATATATATATATATATATAAATCAAAGATGGTAAAAGGAAACCATCCTTTTCAAATTGAGATGGACAGTTCTCGGGCGCGATTTAGCTGGGATCGGTACATGGCGTGGGTCAGTTCAATAGCGAAATTTCTCGCTAGTGGGAAAATCGTGGGTTTTATGCTAGGGGGCATGGCGGGGGCAAGCTAAATCGCGCCCGAGAACTGTCCGTCTCTATTCAATCCCTTACCAAAATCTTGTTGCTGACCCCAGGTAACCACCATCACAAAATAGACTCCTTCTGGTACACCGCCCATTCCATTGCCAGTGACCTTAACACTAAACACCTCCAAAAACTCTCCAATCTCTGCCGTCAAGCTTTTCAGACTGGCTGCACCCTTCCCCTTCCACTGCCGCCCAATTTCAGTCCCACACCAACATGCCCGCTATTACCCGACCCCCCTTTACCATTGCCCACCCCTCCCACACCACCACAGACCCCCTGAAAACCAAAACTGTACTCCCACACTTCACACCTTGGGAAACAACCAGTCCACGGACAAACCCACCCCTACCAGATCCTTGACCACTAATGACCCTAACCCACTCAAAAACAAGCAGACTGTACTCAATTTATCCAACCATAAACTGAGCACTGATGAAATAGCTGTTTTGTCCAAAGGCCTGACCTTCTCCCCCACAACTCCTCCCAACCAATTCCGCCTACTTTTTGACATACACACATTTGCTCGCAACCTCCGATGGCAACATTTCTGGGCCAAAAATCCCTCACTCCAAACTACCACCAGTGAAACCAACCCGAGCCTCCTTCAATTTAGCCCCCCTCCTCCCAAGATCCACCCCCCTGCCCACCAACCACCCCTTGGAAAGATACATCACTGCCGTCATTTCCACCACCTCTGACAGCTCATTCTTAAATAACTTTCACAACCAACCTAACCTCAATCCCCCCCCCAACAGAAAGCTCTCATAGACCTCCGCAACAACCCCAACATCAAAATCCTCCCAGCTGACAAAGGGTCCACCACGGTGGTCTTGAAATCTCAAGACTACCTGGCGGAAGCCAACCGCCAGCTGGCTGACCCCTCCACCTACAAACCCACCACAGTTGACCTATCCGCCGAACACCTCAACAAAATCCAGGACTTCATCCACACCCGCGCCCCCCCTGAAGGCCTTACAGCTCGTACCACCGCCATGTTAATACCCGACAATCCCCGCACCCCCACCTTCTATCTTTTGCCCAAAATCCACAAACCTGGCAACCCCGGTAGACCCATTGTGTCCAGCTATAACTCACCCACAGAAAGAATCTCAGCCTTTGTTGACTCCCATCTCCAGCCTCTTGTGAAAGCTCTGCCCTCCTACCTCCGTGACACCAACCACTTCCTCCAGAAAATCAGCACCCTTCCACCATTGCCCCCAGATACCATCCTTGCCACCATCGATGTTACTTCCCTCTACACCAACATACCTCACTCCCATGGCCTCCGCTCCATAGAATTCTATCTCAATAGCAGACCCAAACCTCACAACCCCAGCACCAACTTCCTGACCCACCTAGCCCACCTTGTCCTCACTTGTAACAACTTCACCTTTGAAAACCAAAATTTCCTACAGATCCGAGGTACAGCCATGGGTACCAGAATGGCCCCATCCTATGCAAACCTCTTCATGGGCAAACTTGAGCAAGAGTTTTTGGCTACCCAACCCCTCCAACCCCTCCTATGGCTCCGCTTCATCGACGACATCTTCATGCTCTGGACACATGGAGAACCATCCTTGTCAGCTTTCCTGGACGAACTTAACCACTTCCGTTCCCTAAAATTCACCTGGACGCACTCCCCCAACCAGATCACCTTCCTAGATGTGGACGTGCACATCGAGGGAGGACACCTGACTACCTCCATCCACATAAAACCCACCAACCACATGCAGTACCTACACTTCTCCAGCTCCCACCCGTTCCACACCAAAAAAGCCATTCCATTCTCTCTGGCCCTCAGGGGACAGCGCCTGAACACTTCACCCACCTCCCGCCAGAATTATAACCTCCGCCTACACCAGGCCCTGGTTAACCGTCGATATCCCTCCATCCTTGTCACCAAGCAAATATCCCGAGCTGCCTCACACACCACTACCACCAAGAAACCTGCTGCCACCAACCCACCTGCACTCATCACCCAATACCATCCCCACCTCAACAAAATCAGGCACACACTGCACTCTCTTCTCCCAATTCTCCACAGTGATCCTGAAACCAAAAGCATATTTCCCGACAAACCCAGGGTGGTTTTCAAACGCCCCCCAACCTCCAAAACATCCTGGTCCACAACACTCCTTCACCACACATCCAACACCCCCCTGCCCATAAATGCAACCGCCCCAGGTGCAAGACCTGCCCCATCCTCATCACTTCTCACACCCTCCAGGTGCACACGGCCACTGGCAAATTTACCCTTCATCCCAAAGGGACCTGCCATGCCTCAAACCTTATCTACATCCTCACCTGCAACATCTGTGGTGATTTTTACCTGGGGGAAACATCAACGGCCCTCAACCTCCGCATCAATAACCACCGCTCCTCCACCCACAACCTGGACTTCACTGTCGCCGTCCACACCAACCACCACAACATCAGTTTCAACGACTGCTTCCGGGTAGCGATCATCCATCTCCTACCCAAACCAGCCAACACCTCTGTTCGCAAAAGATGGGAAAGGGCCTATATATCAGCCATGAGTGCAACCACTCCACCTGGCCTGAACAAGGCCACCCAGTAATACCCATCCCTCACCCACCTTCCCCCCAGACCATCCCGTCCCTCCCGCCCTCCCAACTCTTCCTACACACTCACAGTTTACGACGAGCCTGGTGACGAAACAGTGTTTTTTTCGTTCTACGCACCGCTTCTTCTTCGATGGGGACCTGGCAACTCTGCAGTGCCCCAACTTCCGGTTCCGTCTATTTCTTCTCACACCGATGATGCTATAAATTAGCGAAAATTTTGAATCTTTCTACTGTCCGGTGAGTGTTTCCTTTTACCTTCTTTGATTTTTACTTAGCCCTTTTGGCCCTTCTTGCTTTTTTTTATATATATATATATATATATATATATATATATATATATATATATATATATATATATTTGTGTGTGCGATCTGAGTTCTGTGTGTGTCACCTCCTTCCCCCCAACACACACACACGAAATTAGTTGAGTCTATCAACACTTGCTCATGGATATTTAGATCTTCAAGACATCCACTTTAAGGAGAGGGGATAATATAATTTTTAATCCTCACACAAACACCCCTTAAAATACACTCCTCGCAACAAATTTGGAATATTATTATATTAGGCAATAGGTGATAGGCACTTGGGCCTGTGAAAAGACGACAAACGTCCACCAGACAGATACCATGGGTTGTTGCACTCCAAGGCCGTGTCTAACACCTATTGTCTAATATAAAAATATTCCAAACATTTTTTGAGGAGTGTATAATTTAAAAATGTAAATACTTATTTAATTCATGAAATAAAATGTTTTGTTCTTAAGTACCATGTGGATAGTGCATTTATATTTCTCATTTCTGATGCCTTTGACTTCCCCCAATATTTTCCAACGGTCAAATTTCATCTATGCATGGCACTTGAGCTCATCTTACCCTTGGAATCTACATTATTGCAGTCTTGTAAGGCTCTACCTTCGAGGCTCAAAATTATGAGAATTATGTTGCATAAATTTGTGTTATGTTTTCTTTGACCCAGCTGTTATCATAGGCATGGCAAGATTAAGTCCCATAACAATTACTTTTGTACAAAGAGGAACGAACAGATTATTTATGTTCACAGTCCATGTCTCGAAAGAAAATTAAATTAAAGGAATAGAAACGCAAGGAATCATATAAATTGAACCGAAAAAGGAATCAAGAAAGAATGGAAGGAAACAGTGAAAAGATACCAAACGAAATAATAAAAAAACAAATTAATCGGAAGACAAACGAAACGAGGGAAAATGAAATATAGTGAAAGAAAACAGAAATTAAGAAAATGAAGATAGAAAAGAAACAAAACTTAAGAAACGGAAAGAAATGGTGAGAAACAAAGTTAAAGGTAATTCATAAAAAAGGAACTAATGGGATACGGAAGAAATAATAATCAGAGTATGGAAAAATTGACAAGCGAAATAAGAAAAGGAATGGACAATTGATTTAGATGGGTCTTACACGTAATACGTGTATCAGACGATAGAAGAGAAAAACCTTGCAATTGCACGTATTTATTTAGACATATTAGAAAGCTGAACGAAGCTTGAAACAATTACAGATACAATATACAAAGTACAATTAGACTAAAATTATATATACTAATATAACAACGTATAATAATTGATCTGAATTATCGTTTATTACAAGGTTAACTAGAATACATACGCTATTCCTCGACAAGAATGAAAATATTTACAGAGGTTCGTGATCTATATATCTGTATGCTAAATATCCAAGAAATTCAAGCGTTATGATATTCTCATTAAAAATATTTTCTAATCTGATTCCTACCACTTAGATAGCAGCGATTCTATTCTTAACCATTTTAATATATACTGCTGGACAATGAAAACCGGACACTTTAATATTTGACATCTGAATTGCAATAACAGCTCGCAGGTATATTACAGAATGTTCGGCAGATCATGTAGTACCATATGCACCATTCATAGGCTCGGACTTTGTTTATGCATTCGTACTTAATTCAGTTTCTGCAACATTTAGTTAGCCCTTGTACCAGAGCTTTTATCGACCCATTGCGTTATCACAAAAAATGCAAGTGTCCGGTTTTTTTTGTCCAGCAGTATATTAAAATATTCACCAAATATATGAAATAGGTAAAATTTAAAGTAGGGTCTATTGATAAGAAAAATAATTTCTTGTACCTTTTCTATAATTATTGATTTCCATTACATATACATAGGGAATAGATTTTTTTTAAAAAAAAGATCAACACGGAAAAGATAGACAGAAATGTGCATGTTTGTTTGTTGTGGGAAAGTGCGCAGATGTAGAAAGAAGTGTAGATCAAAGAGTACATGCATGAAGATAAGAGAATGCAGGAAAATTACATTGTTGGCAAAAGACGAAGGTTTTTGAGAGCATAGGAAGGGAGGATAAGCTATAAAAAGAAAGAAATTACTAGTAAGTAGAATAAACATCACACTAGAACTGTACAAGTACTGTACTGGAGTGTCACAAACATTAGTTTTGTTTAGAATATGCAACAAATTATATATATATATAAATGGATGTATGTGTATGGTTGTGTGTGTGGGTGTGTATATTTGTTTGTTCCTGCATAACTCTCGAAAGCCTCAGCAATTTCAACCAAACTTGGTACACATATCACTTGCAATCTGGAAATAATACTTTGGGGGTAAGACACCTCTGGCACCCCTAGTGTGGGGTGGGAAAGGATTACATGTAAATGTAATCTAAAGCGACCGATATTATCCGCACAAGCAGACATCCTTGACTCTATGCAATGCCGCACAACGAAAGTGTTTCTCGGGTTGTCTAACTTTCAGGCTGTGTTGCGAAAACGCCCGATATTTGTGTGGAATCTATAGTTTTCGGAGTCGCTCCCAATGCCGTTCAACTCTACACTGTAAAAAAAAAAGGCCGTAATTTTACGGTGACCTCACCGGCAGCTCGGGCGCCAGTGGCGTCACCGTAAAATTACAGTGGTTTCACCGTAATTAGGAACAAAATTGCACCGTAATATTACAGAAATTTCACCGTTCCAGTTATGGTTCAAGTACTGTAAGTGATACTGTCATTTCACCGTAATTATACAGAAAATTTCCCGTGATAGCAACAGTCGGTATTTTGCTTTTCTTCTTTTTTCATTGTAACAATATTAACAGCAACATACTTTTAATGGCTTAAAGCTATATTCTGTGTTATTTTCCACAATGTATTGCATTTATAAAGGTTACATGTTCATGTTGACTAAAATCACTTTCACATCATAAATTTAAGCCATTGAAATACATTAGGTAAGCTTTTCTATAATACAGTAGTTTGAAAAAAAATATAATAAATCACAATATATAATACTTACTTGTAACCTGCAATGTACATTCACTAGTATCCATGGTAGGAAATATTGAAACCTGTGGGTAGTGGGGATTTTACTTTTCTAGTAGTAAGTGTAAATCAGAGCCTGTTTGAGTCATACTCACTTCAGAACACTCCCTTAAATCTACACAGATTAACCATACAGTTGAACTATTAACAAAATGTGAGCACTGTAGATAAATTTTTCAGCACTGAGACTACTCACACATCAAAGCAGCAGATACATGCTTCCTGAAAGCATAATGCATAATATTCAGTTTTAAAACACAAGCAAAGAAATGAAAGAATTTATACTCGAATAACATACCACTATTTTAGTATTCATCTCGTGTTTTAAAATGAATAGTATGATATATCATGCTTCCACCAAGCACATAGGTGCTACTACAGGGCATAAGTTTCATTATTGTTATTATTGATTGAAACATAGAGTGTAAGTTTCATGCTTACCAGTGTTTACATAGCAGTGAAAAATAGGACTGGAAATATGAAAAGAAAAAAATACACACACAAATCACCATCAGACACACAGTTATTCCTTAATATTGTTGGTTTAGATTGATTTCCAGTGTTAATGTAGCAAATTTATGTTATTAATCGAGTGTAATCAGCAATTAAAACACAGCAAACTGGACCTCCTGAAGTTAGAGCAGGTAATCATTAATCCAAATTAGAAACTGGTAAAAAGTAGGCTATTGTGTGGCTTAATGGTTAACTGTTCTCACTTCACTAGGTTTGCTGGATATCTAAAGGGTGTTATTTATCGTTGGGATAGATATTAATTAAAAATAATAGATCATGTAGAATAAGCAATCTTTATTATTTCAAAAGATATTGACAAATTCCATTGTTATATGCATCCTTCATATTAGCCTGGAAAGTTGTTCTTTGCTGAGTGATGGGTTCCTTGCCTCAGTTACCACCTGAAATTATAAGAAGATCATAAAATAAACAAAGATGCACACAAGAAGTATATTTTTTTGCAAAAAGTGCAGTAAATTCCAAAATTCCCTAAATTTAGCTTATGAGGACAAAGAAAACAACAAAATGTAAACATTACATGCAAATTGCTTCCATTTCTTCTAAACTAAAGAAACTGGAAAATGCAGACACAAATCTAGAGAGTGATGGGGAAGAAAATTTGAAATATGAAACTCAGTGCATTACCCTTGCAAAGTGAAATAATTACTTTACATTTCAATATAGATATGAGAGGAGGGACAGCAAAATAAAAAATAACCCTACTATAACATTTAATAGTGGATGTGCAGTACTAATAATTCTTGTATAGTGTTACAAATGTAGTCGCAGACAATTCTGGGTTGCAACACATTATCTCTCATCTCCCAGGCAAATAAAGAATTTGAATTTGAAAGAACATGGTAATTGCATGCATTTCTGTCAGAAGTGTGCACGAGCCTTGCACAGGAACCTAATTAAGAGGTAACAAAATTCCAGTGTGCAGGAAAGAGTGGGGGGAGGGGGTACATTCTCTGTGGGGTATATTCTTTAGCCTAAGCCTCTTGTACAGTGGGATCCATGAGTATTACCATGCGAATTGTCCATCACCATGTTCGTGCACTTTATTTGACCCAATAAGAGCTTCAAGAATTAAAAGAAAACTCAAAACAAGCTGTTGACAACTTCTACACCAGTATACATAAAAATCCATTGCTTAAAAACACAAGAATGTAGGAGAAAATTAATTAAAATAGTCATGGACAATTTGCACGGTAATACTCATGGATCCCACTGTACATTATGCCACTTTGTAGATCAATTGCTGAGAACGTAAGAATTACCTCTCCGGCATCTCCTTACCTAAATTGACTGTAGAAAATCAATTATAATTTTTTTTCTTATAAATCACATACATGTATAATTTTTTACACAAGAGTTCATTTGAAAAGTTTACGTATTCCTGCTTCAATGAAATCATAACATAACTATACAAATGTAAGAACAATGGCTATTTCCACCTGTCACAATAATGGGAACAGAGATATTTTGCTAAAATAAAGTACTTAAAATTAATTAATTCATTAAAACCAATAATGAGGTCAATGGACATATGGAAAGGGGTGAGGGAAGAAAGGCAAGAGGACAGCATGACCAACCTGAAAAATGAATACTAACCTAAATCACCACTATACTTCACACTATAATTTCAATTCAGTCACAGTGTCAATTATTACAATCATACATGTAAGGCTGATACATGGTCATCGCAGGAAGACAAGAACTTCAAACTGAAGCCGTGTTTTTTTTGAGAAGCAGATATGTTTTTGTTGAAAATATGTTTTGCTTGCCACTCTGAAAAAAGTCTTTCAGATATATTTTGCTACATTATTGAAGCATCACACATACCACATATTTGATAATGCTTTTCATGCATTCAGGCTATGTCATCATACTCAGGTTTTTTTCATTTGTTAAGACACACCACAAAGTAATTCTTAATTGTATGAAATCAGTTCATTATGAAAATTTTAATCCAATTGCATGTCTATAATCTTACTTTTTGTGCGAAATGTCTCACACGTAATGCTGGAATGCACCATGTATGCAGGCTGTGCCTGGATTAGCTTTTATAATAGGTATGGGGATTTCAGGCCTCATGTGTGTGTTGTTATTTCTTGGATATCTTAAAGACTTTTTTCAGAGTGGCAACCAAAACATATTTTCAACAAAAACATATCTGCTTCTCAAAAACCACTGCTTCAGTTCGAAGTTCTTGTCTTCCTGCGATGACCATGTATCAGCCTTACATGTATGATTGTAATAATCAACACTGTGACTGAATTGAAATTATAGTGTGAAGTATAGTGGTGATTTAGGTTAGTATTCATTTTTCAGGTTGGTCGTGCTGTCCTCTTGCCTTTCTTCCCTCACCCCTTTCCATATGTCCATTGACCTCATTATTGGTTTTAATGAATTAATTAATTTTAAGTACTTTATTTTAGCAAAATATCTCTGTTCCCATTATTGAAGGGCTTGCCCTCTTTTTTTGAGATAGGTGGAAATAGCCATTGTTCTTACATTTGTATAGTTATGTTATGATTTAAAGAAATAACAACACACACATGAGGCCTGAAATCCCCATACCTATTATAAAAGCCTAATCCAGGCACAGCCTACATACATGGTGCATTCCAGCATTACGTGTGAGACATTTCACACAAAAAGTAAGATTATAGACATGCAATTGGATTAAAATTTTCATAATGAACTGATTTCATACAATTAAGAATTACTTTGTGGTGTGTCTTAACAAATGAAAAACACTTGAGTATGATGACATAGCCTGAATGCATGAAAAGCATTATCAAATATGTGGTATGTGTGATGCTTCAATAATGTAGCAAAATGCGACTTCATTTGTTTGTGAAGCATATAGGATACACAGATGCCAATAATTTTTGTTTGTGAAATATGGATATTATATACATTCACAAACATTTAAACTTTAATGCAATTGAAAACACTTAATATTTTTTGGATTAATTCATTTCGTTATTTACATGGAGTAGGACCACGTTTCATGAAATGTCCCACATGCACTTCCAAGGTATGGTATGTGGAGAGAGTATATATTTTTTAATGCATTTTAAAAAGGTCACCCCATTATACTGCTACTGTAGTACTTTAGATTTTTCCATAGTAATGCACAGCTTTTCTTAAATATCAAAAAGTTTCACGTAAAACTGTGATGAAGTTGTGGAGTACAAGGGAGGGGACAAGAAAATAATAAGCACATATCCCTCCAAAAGAAAGTAGCACACATGCACCAATGCACATCACTGTTTGTTCACTTGCATAAACAATTGCAAAATAGGAGTTGCAAATTAACATGGAATTCAGAAACCATAAATTTTACAATTGATACCTTTATTATTTTTAAAGCCTGTAATGCACATTAGTTAAAGCTATCCCCTTCTCCCCAAGAGAATGGAGTTAAGAGGACACAAAGGGGAAAGAGGTGATGGTCAAAATCGAAGGGCGAATCTTAAACATACACTTCACATACATTTCATACAACATACGCTCCGATAGACCAATTGGAACTGGACCCACAGTTACAAATGGTATTCCAACCACTGTGTAATGTGCCTGCACCATGGATTGAGCCCAGGACCCCTCCATTACAAAGCAACAGAGCATTAGCACTACACCATCGGGGAGACCCAACATACAATTAAGTGAAATTATTTCAATTAAGTAAGCAATTATCTAGCTCAGGCAAAACAGTCACAAATATTAGGTTAACTTCCAAAGATTTAATTTCAAGTATTCTACATATACAAAACATACTAAATGTGCATCAATGGTTTTCTAATATCCCGTTCCTATTCTATGTCATTATGGTATAGAAAATTGTACAAGTTTCCATGCACTGGACTACAGATGGATGGATGACCATTCCACTCATTTGAACTGGAAAATCATGACAAAAAATTATGGCTGCAACTATTTTCACCAGGTGGTGAGACTAGCATGTAGGGCTATTTTCACCAGGTGCTGAAAACAGCACCTAGGGCTATTTTTGCTAGCAAAATAATTACCTGAATCATAACATTGCATTTTATCTTATTTTATTATATACATTGGCAGTATTGCTGAACGTACTGCTAAGAAGTTATATTAAATTAAAAATGGGTGTGACTACTAGTCACCAGGTAGTGAGAATAGCAGAAAATGCTGAAGACAAGAAATTACATGATCAGGTGTTGGAAAGTATTTACAGAACTGAAGCAATTTTAATGCTAAAAACCCTAAACTTGATCTACCTAACCTAACAATGAAAGCATTTAGGAAGGTAATACCTCTTCGTACGTATGTGACATATTAGCAGGACCAGTCTACATCAGAACACCTTGCGGTGCATTTTCAACTCCGTGATGTGCAGAAGAGAAGTACTTGTCTCCTGCACGAAAATAAATGCACACCAACAATTAAAGAATACACACATCCCTGCAGCAGGCCAGGTCAGGTTGCAGAACATGCACATGCAGTTTAAAATCTGGTGAAAGGAGCTCAAAAGCTAGCCTCACCACCTGGTGAAAATAGTCACTCTGAAAAAGGCTACCAAACTCCCTTATGTGGCAACCAGAAAAAAGATTAAAATGAAATGGACAGCTAACTCCTTAAAAATTCACATAATTGTTACTGTATTGACTAGATAGAATATTTATACTTACATTTGAGCAACATCTGCAACTGGGTGTCTAACTATGTACTTTCCTCTTGATCTGACTGCTTCTGATATTCACTGAAATAAAGATTTAAAAATATTATTTAATGTGAGCTAACATAAAGAAGTGCTAAAAGTGCCAATAAGTTGAATTTGATTCATCATAAAATTGAAAAGTTAGAGTAGGCATATATGAGGAAGACTTGACATCCATCGGCTACCAATAATAAACAGTACCGGAATCCTGTACTAGCATGGATGAAAACACTAATTTTGCACTTAACATGTACATTTTTTCTTTCCGGATAAAATATGAATCTCGTATTAATGATTCCATTGTCTACCGATAATATATGGTACATTCGGTATTAAAACAACAACATGAACACCATTTATATTTCCTGTCATTTATATTTGGCCGCGACTATTTTCACCAGGTGCTGAGGAACAGCGTATGTGTATTTGCACCAGCAAAAGTAATTACCTGAATCATACCATGACATTGTATTTTATCTTATTTTATTGCATTCATTGGCAGTGTTGCTGAACTTACTCCTACGAAGTTATTTTATATTAAAAATGGGTGTGTCACCAGGTAGAGAAAATAGCATAAAGTGCTCAATACCAGAAATTACATGATCAGGTGTTGGTAAGTATTTACAGAAGTAATTTTAATGCTAATAGCCCTAAACCTGACCTGCCTAACCTAACAATGAAAGTAAATGAACACCAATGTAAGCTTCATACACATCAATTAAAGAATACACACATCCATTTAGCAGGCCAGGCCAGATTGTAGATGATGCACATGCATAATGTCTACCAGTCAAGAAATCATGCATGTGGTCAAGAATTTTTGCTATTTTTTACACTACAGTGAATTTACATTGTTATATACCTCTACTAGTGTTTATGATAAAATTGGAAATATAAAATTGCCTTGAGTTGTAGTTAATTTTTTTCGATTTGTTAAGTATTACATTGTATTACATGCGTCAAGGTTTGTAAAAAATATTTTAAAGTAATATGGCCATTCCCCATTCAGGATGAAGTCTGAAGCATTAATAATTAAAGCAAGTCTAAATCTCTTGTTAAGTTTTTCATTGAATAAAAATATATATTTTTCTTAATTTCCAACCATACCTAAGTAGGAGGTGATTAAATACATGCTAAGAAAAAGGAAAAAAAGGTCAAGAATTTTGGATTTGTTATTTTGGTAGACACTCTGACATGCAGCTTAAAATCTGTTGAAAATAGCTCAAAAGCTAGCTCCCCACCTGGTGAAAATAGTCACTCGCATTTATATTTTGCTTCCCAAAATACAAGGGTAATGCAAATTTTGAATGTGAACAGGTTGCAAAACTCGTTAGAACACTGCTTTTGCAATAAAATACTGACACTTCCGGACAAATAAAAAAAACATTGCTTACAAGAGTAAGTAGCCCCTTATCATGAACACGAAAAAAATTTAAATTATGGCCTAAAATAAATATGTTCTATTGTATGGAGATAATATTTAAACTGGTGTTGGAACGTTGTATTTTACGATTCGTGTTCCTGCATTAGGAATTACTTTCAGTTAAACATGCACTTTTCACTTCCCTCCTTGTAAAATATATGTATATCTTACGTTCGAACACTGCTTTTTCAATAAAATACTGACACTTCCGGACAAATAATTAAAAAAAAAACAACAACATTGCTTACAAGAGTAAGTAGCCCCTTATCATGAACACGAAAAATATTAAAATTATTGCCTAAAATAAATATGCTCTATTGTATGGAGATAATATTTAAACTGGTGTTGGGGCGTTGTATTTCACGATTCGTGTTCCTGCATTAGGAATTACTTTCAGTTACACATGCACTTTTCACTACCCTCCTTGTAAAATATATGTATATCTTACGTTCGAATTGCAAAGGTTTTCAATACACTACACTTCTTGGCTTCAATACTTACTTCTATAATTTCACAGTCTAACACAGAACACACTAGAGATTGTTGTCTTCTAAAACAGTATGGCCGCCATGCCATGCCTTGGCTAGCGTCTTCTCGGCATACATTGCGTTGCATTTGTTTCTTTCACAGCAGTAGCACCAACCCACTGTAGTTTGAGTAGCAACTTTTAAGAGCGTATTTATTAACCCGTTTATACGTTTTAGGATCAATCATAACTATTCACGGCACAGATAAATGTTTTATAACATTTAAATAATGTGTTTATACATTTATTTCTTATTGCATACAGTATTTGTGAAAGAGAAGTTGGATTCACTGTCTTGAACGTTCTGTTATTTACGGGGAAAATTCTGTAGAATGAAGCTACGTTGAATAACCTGTAACTTTTACGGAGTAATCAATGTAAAGTAACGGCAATTTTTTACAGTGTAAGTTCATCACACGTCGGCAGGTGGGGGGGTGAGAGGGGGTAAAAAATAAAATGCCTCAAATGACCTAGATTAGTGTCGAATCCATAGTTTTCGAAGTCGCTAAGCTAATTGGTGACATTCACAAGGACATTTAATATTAGTTACATTTTACACTATAGTTAGAATTCATTATTGTCCTGTCTAATACAAGATTAGGATAAATAAATAGCCGGCCAACGCCGGGTAATCAGAATATATTGAGTTTAAGTCCGATTCATGCATAGACATCGAACCCGGGACCCCTTGATTACAAGGCGATAACGTTGAAACTACCTGATTTTGTTATTTATTTTCTGCTTCCTTTGTCTAATCGCGACGATGCGGATGAGTGATGATATAATGAAATTAATGAAAGAACACTCGCAAGGAACACACCTGCCCAGGTCGGAATTCGAGCCCGGAACCCTTGGCGTCGAAGCGCGTTGTGCTAACAACTCCGCCACGGAGTTCGAAAATACACATTACATGTTGGCCTTCAATTAATTTATGTAGTTCTTATATACTCAGTCTGTAAGGTATACTTCCCCGTGCATATAGCACAGTGCCATGAAGGCACATTTAGGGGATTGGGAGGAGAGCCCCCCATTACCCCCAAGGGTTGCGCCTTATTACCCTTGATTTGAACACTGTGAACCGATACCGATACCCATTCCCAACGATAACAATGGTTGACAATTATAACAATTAAAAGCTGATCATAATATTGATTAATATTAGTGGTGTGTGGGTATTTCATTACAATTATAACCATTAATTTAACCATTAAAGTTTTCATGGCCTCCCGATGGCGCAGTGGTAGCGTCGTCGCTTTGTAATCAAAGGGTCCCCGGTTCGATACCGGTGGGGCATATGGTGGTTCGGATCCCACTTTAAACTGTAGGTCCAGTCCTGATTAGCCTCACTGTGCATAAAGTGGACTTAAAACACCAAATCAACCAATTAATTATCAATGTTTTCCTTCAAAATATTCAATATTTCAATCCGAATATTAAAATACTTCTTAGGTAATCACAAAATACCGTTTTTCACACAATATTAGTGCAAAATAAATGGAAACTTTGAATTTCACATAACTTCCCGAATAATTAGACATTGCGAAAGTGTCCCGCGGCATTTTTGGGGACCCGGAGAATTTATTTATGGTGTATGTAATAAAGTAAACAACTTTTTTCTTTCGCCTGATTTGATTGATGGAGTTGGGGTTTTAAGTCAACTGTATGCACAGAAAGGCTAATCGGGATTGGACCTACAGTTTAAAGTGGGATCCGAACCACTATGTGCCTCCACCGGGTATCGAACCCGGGACCCTTTGATTACAAGGCGACGATGCTACCTTTTTTCGACTGAACTATATGGATTGGAATACAACAATCATATTACTTATGTATCAATCACTGAAACCTCAAGTTTCTATGAATGTCTAGACTACAAGTGTTCATTGTGGTTTCCACCAGTTGCGACACACATCGCAACGAGATTCTAGTCCTTGCCACACTTTTCCCAAGAATTCCTCTTCCACCAAAGCAAGGGCGTTTTTTAATCTCTCCTTTAGCTGTTGCACATTCTGCGGCATAGGTGGCTCATAGACTTTGCTTTTCACAAAGCTCCAAATGCAGAAGGCTAGGGGTGTAAAGTCTGTGGACTTGTGAAAGTAGCCATTTTCGTTAACACTACACTAACGCCCAATGATGTGCGTCTACGCGTAAACAACGATAGTCTACATTCTACACGTAGACTATCATATACACGTAGATTACGTAATCTATGTAAACAACATGGCGAAAGGTGATAACTTAGCAAAGGGCGCCGTGGAATTAAAATAAAATAATACTGCTTATCAGTTCCTGATGTGTGAGGAGAACTTTTCATACGCTCCCTTCCAAATTCGAACAATTTCTCACCTAGGATAAAACCTAACATAGAAAATATTCTAGTGTTTTATGGAAGAAAGACTAATTTTGCCTCACGACTGCCATCTGTTGTTCCTTTTTGCATACTATTTATCTTCTTCGATAGTTGATGATAGAAGAGAAGAAGAATTTTGTTGTAAATAGGATTATTTTCATTTCGTTAGGAACCAATATAGTTGAAAATGTCATTTTCCTTTCATGAAACCCTTGAAAATTAATTTTAATGCACTTTAGATTGTCTACGTAGTCTATGTAAACTACAACCCAATGTAATCTACGCGTAGATACGTGTAGACAACGCATGTAGACGTAAACTTATAGTCTACGGCACATCACAATGTCGTTGTTTACAATAGTCTTGCACATGAAAACAAGAAGATTTTCTCATTGTTACACAACAAACCTCATTTTCGTTTTTCAGATATTTTTCTAACAATAAACCTTTTATGTTGTTTAGTCTATTATGATACACTGCTCAATGGTAGCGATTAGGGAGGGGCGAGGGGGGCGGTTGCCCCCACTTTTTGCCGCTTTTGCCTTCTCTAGCAAGGTAAATTAAACTGACCTTGCCTCCCCCCAGTTTTGGCACCTTGACCCCTAGTTTTGGAACCCCATCGCCACCACTGACGCTGCTGTATTTTCGTATTCTTCATCAAGTAGACCTCCGTGGTGGTCGGATTCCTGCGTGAACATGGATCTGTCATATCAAAGGTTATCTTCATTGTAGCGATTAGCTAAAAGTTGCAAAATACGTCAAAATAATCGAATTCAGTCAATCAATTGAAGCATTCCACCGAATAACGCAGTATGACACCTTCCGGTTAATGCGAGAAAAACGGAAAAAAATATAGTATGTTACTGGACTACAATAGAAAAAAGATAAAACATTAGGCAAGCACAGTATCAATCTTTGAGCAACATCCGGCCATTAACTCTTTTTCTCTCCTTCCTTGTATATCTTCTTTCCTCTGTTGTAGTACCTCTTCGTTTATTGCTTCCTCTTCTTCTTCATTTCCTTTTCCATGTTTCCTCGTCGTTTTCTGTGTGTTGCTTCTTTAATTTACTTTCTACTCATATTCTACTTTTTATTCTCCCCCTCTCCAGCTCTCTCTGTCTGAGAGACTTCTTCTTTACTTCTTCTCTCATTCTCTCTCTCTCTCTCTCTCTCTCTCTCTCATCAACTTCTGTCTTTCCCCTTCTCTTTCTCTGTTTCCTCTCTTTATTTTTTTTCTCACGTTTTGTCGTTTCTTTCTCTCGCTATCTTCTTCTACGTCCCTCTGCGTGTCTTTATTTCTTTTTAATTTCTCTCTGTGTTCGCCTCGCTTTCTCATTTCACTTCTTCTTTCCCCTCTCCTTCCTTCCTTCCCCCTCTCTCCCTGTGCCACATCTACATTTTTCTTTATCTCCGCCCCCGTGGCGGAGTGGTTAGCACTTCGCGCTACGACGCCAGGAGTCCCGAGTTCGAATCCCGGCCTGGGCATGGAAGTTTCTAAGGTCCATTCATCAATTTCATCACTCATCCCTATCTTTGCAAATTATCCAAAAGTGGCGCAAAAGCGGAATAAAATAAAGCAAATCAATCAACCTTCTATTCAAAACAATTTCATACAACCCGTCGCCATTTCTCGTAAAGTGGCTATTTTATATCGCTACCTGCACGTGGACTAACTTTGTGTACTTCCTGGTAGGAAACTCAACATCCACCGTGCCATTCAGAGACATGAGTTACGAAGTACAAGGATACAATTTCAGATTAAACGAATTAAATAACTTGGCTTCTTTGGAGGTTGTATGTTTTCCACCCCAGGAAGCTTCGAATATTAGTTCTGTTTCCTGTATGGCGCTTACATAAGGCGGAGAACTAGAGATAAGAGCGGTTGTTGAGCAAGTGAACCACCTTGGAAGCTCGTGCTTGATAGCGATTGTTGCCTCAAGGTCGAATGCAGCGATATTGTTGGTAATTTCTTGTGCTTTGCTTGAGCGGAATGGCGATTTTTTATATATATATATATATCGTGAACAAGGGGATAAATATGTATTACCAGGAAAATTGTCCATTGTCATTTGTCATTTTCTTCTTGAAATCTACATCTATTTAGGGAATGGAATCGTACTCATGGTGAATAGATTGCTTAGTTTCGTCAATTCTTAAACCTTGTTCTCCTTAAAAATGTACAAAGTGGATTAACATAGTGATGGGCATGAGCGCACGCAGGAAGGGTTAAGTCAGTTACTGCCCCCCCCCCCCCCCGCTAGAATAATATGAAACTGCCTACTTCTCCTTCCTCCCTCGCTTGTATTTTTTAACTCTCTTTCTTTTCCTTGTATCTCTTCTTTCCTCTGTTCTAGTACCTCTGCGTTTATTGCTTCTTCTTCTTCGTTTCCTTTTACATGTTTCCTCGTCGTTTTCTGTGTTGCTTCTGTACTATTCTTTCTACTCACATTCTACTTATAATTCTCCCCCCCCCCTCTAGCTCTCTCTGTCTGAGAGTCTTTCTTCTTTACTTCTCCTCTCTTTCTCTCTCTCTCATCTACTTCTGTCTTTGCCCTTCTCTTTTTCTGTTTCCTCTCTTTTAAAAATGTTCTCTATCACGCTTTGTCGTTTCTTTCTCTCGCTATCTTCTTCCTTCTATGTCCCTCTGAGTGTCTTTATTTCTCTTTAATTCTCTCTGTGTTCGCCTCGCTTTCGTATTTCACTTCATCTTCCCCACTCCTTCTCCCTCCTTCTCTCTCTCTCTCTCTCTGTGCCACTTCTATATTTCTCTTTCTTTCTCTTAGTTCATCGCGCTATGACGCCAGGGGTCCCGGGTTCGTATCCTGGACTAGTCTTGGATGTTCTTTGTAAGTATTCCTTCATTGAGTTTGTGTTTCAAGTCCACTTTATGAACAGTAAGGCTAATTGGGAATGGACCTACAGTTTATAGTGGGATCCGAACCACTATGTGCCCCCACCGGGTATCGAACCCGGGACCCCTTGATTACAAAGCAACGACGCTACCACTGCGCCATCGGGGAGGCCCTGAGTGTCCCATCATCAATTTCATCATATCATCTCTCATCCTCATCTTCGCGATTAGCCAAAAGTTGCTGAAGTGCGAAGTAAAATAAAATCAATCAATAAATCTTTCTTTCTCTTCCACTGACTTTCACTTTTTTCCTTCTCTCTCTCTCTCTCTCTCTCTCTCTCTCTCTCTTTAATTCCATTCCTTTCCCTCATTATCCTCCGCTTCTATCATCTCTCTTTTTCATATGTTCCGTAAAACGGTGCCGTGCGATGAGCGCATGTACATCAAGCGCACATTTCATGAATGACATTTAAACGACCGTATATCGAGCGCACACATATGTTTCTACCTTTATGATTAAATGTCAACCTCCCCTCACACTTTTTTCCAGACTTGGGACTGGACAATGTGTAATCTAATGTACAATAGTGGTTTAAAGGTTGTTATCTATTAGCAACGGCTTCATAAGATTTTTAGAATTAATACTATTTAATTCAGCAGTCAGCTTGGTCAAAACTTTTCACAATAATATATTTTCAATCGGCAATAGCCTCGTCACATGATAATGGCTTTCAATCATACTTGGTAACATACGATAGTCTCAGGCAGCGAAGAAGGTCGTCAGTATCAACATATTTTTCTAGAATGGCTTGTATGTTTGGTTTGGTTTGAGTTGGTGTTTTAAGTCCACTTTATGCACAGTAAGGCTAATCGGGACTGGACCTACGGTTTAAAGTGTGATCCGAACCACTGTGCCATGTGCCTCCACCGGGTATCGTACCCGGATCACTTGATTACAAGGCAACGAAACTACAACTGCGCCATCGGGGAGGCCAAGAATGGCATGTATGTGTATGTCCGTTTCAATGTACATGCGTCTCCTCTTCCTGCTTTGGATTCCCAAGTCTTAAGTTATCATCCTGCCTTCTTATCTCTTCTGCTTCTTCTTTCATTTTCTGGAGGAGTAGGTAAACGTTGAACTTGTTGTTCTGTCCTTCAATCTGATTATTTGTCCGGTGTCTTTTGCCGCAAACATTCCATACATTGACTGGTATATTTTCGTTGTTCAACCACTGGTCCACAAAATAGTCCAGCAATTTTGTTAATTTTAGATCCTGTGGCGCGCTGTCCATAATCCCGAGACAGTGGATAATGTTCTCAGTTTGACGGCCAACCTGGTACCGATATCCGTCAAGTAGAAGACTAGGTTTACTCTTGTAAGTGGTGATTTCTTCCATTTGAAAAACTACACAAAAACAAAGCGCTCTGAACAACGACTTTCTCAATACAAATAATTTACAAAGAATATAGGCTATCCACTTTACAAATTTCAATCTCCTCCTTGCCTGCACCTTGGATATGCTTGGGTGACTCAGTTATGTGACCTTCACGTGCGCTCGATAAACGACTTCTCTTCTGTGCGTGCTCCAAATACCGTGCGCTGGATAAACGACTTCTTTTCTGTGTGCGCTCCAAATACCTTGCGCTTGATAAACGACTTCTCTTCTGTGTGCGCTCCAAATACCGTGCGCTCGATAAACGGCTTCGCTTTTGTGTGCGCTCTAATTACCGTGCGCTTGATAAACGGCTTATTTTCGGTGTGCGCTTAAAATACCGTGCGCTCGATAAACGGCTTCTCTTCTGTGTGCGATCCAAATACTGTGCGCTCGATAAACGGCTTCTCTTCTGTGTGCGATCCAAATACTGTGCGCTCTATAAATGGTTTCTCTTCTATGTGCTCTCCAAATACCGTGCGCTCGATAAACGACTTCTCTTTTGTGTGCAGCCCAAATACCGTGTGCTCGATAAACGGCTTCTCTTCTGTGTGCGCTCCAAATACCGAGCACTCGATAAATGGCTTCTCTTCTGTGTGCGCTCCAAATACCGTGCACTCGATAAATGGCTTCTCTTCTGTGTGCGCTCCAAATTCCGTGCGCTCGATAAACGGCTTCTCTTCTGTGTGCGCTCCAAATACCGTGCACTCGATAAAGGGCTTCTCTTCTGTGAGTGCTCCAAATACCGTGCGCTCTATAAATGGCTTCTCTTCTGTGAGTGCTCCAAGTACCGTGCGCTCTATAAATGGCTTCTCTTCTGTGAGTGCTCCAAATACCGTGTGATCAATAAACGACTTCCCTTCTATGTGCGCTCCAAATACCGAGCACTCGATAAATGGCTTCTCTTCTGTGTGCGCTCCAAATTCCGTGCGCTCGATAAACGGCTTCTCTTCTGTGTGCGCTCCAAATACCGTGGGCTCGATAAACGGCTTCTCTTCTGTGAGTGCTCCAAATACCGTGCGCTCTATAAATGGCTTCTCTTCTGTGAGTGCTCCAAATACCGTGTGCTCGATAAACGGCTTCTCTTCTGTGTGCGCTCCAAATACCGAGCACTCGATAAATGGCTTCTCTTCTGTGTGCGCTCCAAATTCCGTGCGCTCGATAAACGGCTTCTCTTCTGTGTGCGCTCCAAATACCGTGGGCTCGATAAACGGCTTCTCTTCTGTGAGGGCTCCAAATACCGTGCGCTCTATAAATGGCTTCTCTTCTGTGAGTGCTCCAAATACCGTGCGCTCTATAAATGGCTTCTCTTCTGTGTTCGCTCCAAATACCGAGCACTCTATAAATGGCTTCTCTTCTGTGTGCGCTCCAAATACCGTGCACTCGATAAATGGTTTCTCTTCTGTGTGCGCTCCAAATACCGTGGGCTCGATAAACGGCTTCTCTTCTGTGAGTGCTCCAAATACCGTGTGCTCGATAAACGGCTTCTCTTCTGTGTGCGCTCCAAATACCGTGGGCTCGATAAACGGCTTCTCTTCTGTGAGTGCTCCAAATACCGTGCGCTCTATAAATGGCTTCTCTTCTGTCAGTGCTCCAAGTACCGTGCGCTCTATAAATGGCTTCTCTTCTGTGCGTGCTCCAAATACCGTGTGCTCGATGAACGGCTTCTCTTCTGTGTGCGCTCCAAATACCGAGCACTCGATAAATGGCTTCTCTTCTGTGTGCGCTCCAAATACCGTGCACTCGATAAATGGCTTCTCTTCTGTGTGCGCTCCAAATTCCGTGCGCTCGATAAACGGCTTCTCTTCTGTGTGCGCTCCAAATACCGTGGGCTCGATAAACGGCTTCTCTTCTGTGAGTGCTCCAAATACCGTGCGCTCTATAAACGGCTTCTCTTCTGTGAGTGCTCCAAATACCGTGCGCTCTATAAATGGCTTCTCTTCTGTGTTCGCTCCAAATACCGAGCACTCTATAAATGGCTTCTCTTCTGTGTGCGCTCCAAATACCGAGCACTCGATAAACGGCTTCTCTTCTGTGTGCGCTCCAAATACCGTGGGCTCGATAAACGGCTTCTCTTCTGTGAGTGCTCCAAATACCGTGCGCTCTATAAATGGCTTCTCTTCTGTCAGTGCTCCAAGTACCGTGCGCTCTATAAATGGCTTCTCTTCTGTGCGTGCTCCAAATACCGTGTGCTCGATGAACGGCTTCTCTTCTGTGTGCGCTCCAAATACCGAGCACTCGATAAATGGCTTCTCTTCTGTGTGCGCTCCAAATACCGTGCACTCGATAAATGGCTTCTCTTCTGTGTGCGCTCCAAATTCCGTGCGCTCGATAAACGGCTTCTCTTCTGTGTGCGCTCCAAATACCGTGGGCTCGATAAACGGCTTCTCTTCTGTGAGTGCTCCAAATACCGTGCGCTCTATAAACGGCTTCTCTTCTGTGAGTGCTCCAAATACCGTGCGCTCTATAAATGGCTTCTCTTCTGTGTTCGCTCCAAATACCGAGCACTCTATAAATGGCTTCTCTTCTGTGTGCACTCCAAATACCGAGCACTCGATAAACGGCTTCTCTTCTGTGTGCGCTCTAAATACCGTGCGCTCGATAAACGGCTTCTCTTCTGTGTGCGATCCAAATACTGTGCGCTCGATAAACGGCTTCTCTTCTGTGTGCGATCCAAATACTGTGCGCACTATAAATGGTTTCTCTTCTATTTGCTCTCCAAATACCGTGCGCTCGATAAACGACTTCTCTTTTGTGTGCAGCCCAAATACCGTGTGCTCGATAAACGGCTTCTCTTCTGTGTGCTCTCCAAATACCGAGCACTCGATAAATGGCTTCTCTTCTGTGTGCGCTCCAAATACCGTGCACTCGATAAATGGCTTCTCTTCTGTGTGCGCTCCAAATTCCGTGCGCTCGATAAAGGGCTTCTCTTCTGTGTGCGCTCCAAATACCGTGCACTCGATAAAGGGCTTCTCTTCTGTGAGTGCTCCAAATACCGTGCGCTCTATAAATGGCTTCTCTTCTGTGAGTGCTCCAAGTACCGTGCGCTATATAAATGGCTTCTCTTCTGTGAGTGCTCCAAATACCGTGTGATCAATAAACGACTTCTCTTCTATGTGCGCTCCAAATACCGAGCACTCGATAAATGGCTTCTCTTCTGTGTGCTTTCCAAATTCCGTGCGCTCGATAAACGGCTTCTCTTCTGTGCGCTCCAAATACCGTGGGCTCGATAAACGGCTTCTCTTCTGTGAGTGCTCCAAATACCGTGCGCTATATAAATGGCTTCTCTTCTGTGAGTGCTCCAAATACCGTGTGCTCGATAAACGGCTTCTCTTCTGTGTGCGCTCCAAATACCGAGCACTCGATAAATGGCTTCTCTTCTGTGTGCGCTCCAAATCCCGTGCGCTCGATAAACGGCTTCTCTTCTGTGTGCGCTCCAAATACCGTGGGCTCGATAAACGGCTTCTCTTCTGTGAGTGCTCCAAATACCGTGCGCTCTATAAATGGCTTCTCTTCTGTGAGTGCTCCAAATACCGTGCGTTCTATAAATGGCTTCTCTTCTGTGTTCGCTCCAAATACCGAGCACTCTATAAATGGCTTCTCTTCTGTGTGCGCTCCAAATACCGTGCACTCGATAAATGGCTTCTCTTCTGTGTGCGCTCCAAATATCGTGGGTTCGATAAACGGCTTCTGTTCTGTGAGTGCTCCAAATACCGTGTGCTCGATAAACGGCTTCTCTTCTGTGTGCGCTCCAAATACCGTGGGCTCGATAAACGGCTTCTCTTCTGTGAGTGCTCCAAATACCGTGCGCTCTATAAATGGCTTCTCTTCTGTCAGTGCTCCAAGTACCGTGCGCTCTATAAATGGCTTCTCTTCTGTGAGTGCTCCAAATACCGTGCGCTCTATAAACGGCTTCTCTTCTGTGAGTGCTCCAAGTACCGTGCGCTCTATAAATGGCTTCTCTTCTGTGTTCGCTCCAAATACCGAGCACTCTATAAATGGCTTCTCTTCTGTGTGCGCTCCAAATACCGAGCACTCGATAAACGGCTTCTCTTCTGTGTGCGCTCCAAATACCGTGGGCTCGATAAACGGCTTCTCTTCTGTGTGCGCTCCAAATACCGAGCACTCGATAAATGGTTTCTCTTCTGTGTGCGCTCCAAATTCCGTGGGCTCGATAAACGGCTTCTCTTCTGTGTGCGCTCCAAATACCGTGGGCTCGATAAACGGCTCCTCTTCTGTGAGTGCTCCAAATACTGTGCGCTCTATAAATGGCTTCTCTTCTGTGAGTGCTCCAAATACCGTGCGCTCTATAAATGGCTTCTCTTCTGTGTTCGCTCCAAATACCGAGCACTCTATAAATGGCTTCTCTTCTGTGTGCGCTCCAAATACCGTGCACTCGATAAACGTCTTCTCTTCTGTGTGCGCTCCAAATACCGTGGGCTCGATAAACGGCTTCTCTTCTGTGAGTGCTCCAAATACCGTGCGCTCTATAAATGGCTTCTCTTCTGTGAGTGCTCCAAGTACCGTGCGCTCTATAAATGGCTTCTCTTCTGTGAGTGCTCCAAATACCGTGTGCTCGATAAACGGCTTCTCTTCTGTGTGCGCTCCAAATACCGAGCACTCGATAAATGGCTTCTCTTCTGTGTGCGCTCCAAATACCGTGCACTTGATAAATGGCTTATCTTCTGTGTGCGCTCCAAATTCCGTGCGCTCGATAAACGGCTTCTCTTCTGTGTGCGCTCCAAATACCGTGGGCTCGATAAACGGCTTCTCTTCTGTGAGTGCTCCAAATACCGTGCGCTCTATAAATGGCTTCTCTTCTGTGTGCGCTCCAAATACCGTGGGCTCGATAAACGGCTTCTCTTCTGTGAGTGCTCCAAATACCGTGCGCTCTATAAACGGCTTCTCTTCTGTGAGTGCTCCAAATACCGAGCACTCTATAAATGGCTTCTCTTCTGTGTGCGCTCCAAATACCGTGCACTCGATAAATGGCTTCTCTTCTGTGTGCGCTCCAAATACCGTGGGCTAGATATACGGCTTCTCTTCTGTGAGTGCTCCAAATACCGTGCGCTCTATAAATGGCTTCTCTTCTGTGCGTGCTCCAAGTACCGTGCGCTCTATAAATGGCTTCTCTTCTGTGCGTGCTCCAAATACCGTGCGCTCGATACACGTGCGCACGACGCACATAATTCCTAAAACACTTCAAGTGGGCATAATGCCAATATATCTAATATAATGAAACAAAGTTTCGACTTTGATCATCTTTGAATGGTGATGGCTGTTAACTCTCAAAGAACTGTCATACAATGTTGAAATTCGAACTCGGGATCCATGGAGTCGTAGCGCGCTGCGCTAACCACTCCGCCACGGTGGTCGGTATGACATTACATAAGTCTCCATCATCTGCAGTGAGTAGACAATGGAAAATGAAGTTTACCTAATGACAGGTATGTTACATTCTTTTTGTAAAAGTGTTGCCCGCATCCCTCTTCCTAAAGAACACGCTATTCGTTCTTTTCTTTCATTGGGTCTCAAATGATGGAATTAAGTGTTTCTCAACATTTGATAATATTGTATAAATAAGTATTGATTTGGATATTGTGTGTCACTTTTGCCTATTTACGGAGATGAGGATGAGTGATGGCATGATGAAAATTATGAATGGACACTCACAAACATACATGGCCAGGCCGAGATTCGAATCCGGAACCCCTGGGATCGTGATTTGAGAGAAATAAATAGTGACCGACTTAGTTGAGACGCAATACCAAACCAACCTAAAGTGCAGTGGCGAACACTTCGTAACACCCATGGCTAGGAGGTACCGCGTGGCAAGAATTACAGTTACCAAACTCAGAGCCCTCTGTAGCCTGTTTGAGGCATCGTAGAACTCTGAAATTTGGCGAATCCGCTGTGCAGAGCATGGGGAAGAGAATGCCGATAAAAGAAAATAGTTCAATTTTCCGCCACCAGGTTGAAATGTGGCGCTGTACTTCCATGATGCTGCTCCAATTGGTTATGGATTTGCCTTTACCTTGAAATCTTGCAATAAACGAGAGATTATTTTCTCTTAACTTCCAGCCACTAACAAATGTCTTTCTAATTAAAAACTCAGCTAAATCACTTAACGTGAGTGCTGAACAAGAGTTCAGAAGTGATCACCATGCCATTAAATAAGAAAGAACGTGCATTCCTGGTGAAGTTGTTTTATCAGAATGGTAGCAATAGTGCAGCTGCACTGCGAAAGGACGACGCATGGGTTACGAAAGATGATGAACAAATTTGAAGAGACTGGAGATCTGGGTGTTGCAGCAGGAAGCGGCCGCCGGATGATTGCAGAAGAAGTTGTCACCGAAGTGACTGTTGCAGTGACGGATAGAGCCTCTTGTTCATGATTTAAAGATTTGTACGCCTGACTTATGTTTTTCAATATTCAGTATTACAGCGCCACATTTCAACCTGGTGGCGGAAAATTCAACTAATTTTTTATCGTCATCCTCTTCCCCATGGTCTGCATAGCGGGTTCACCAGATTTCAGAGTTCTGCGATGCCTTAAACAGGCTACAGAGGGCTCTGAGTTGGGTAACTTTAATTCTGGCTACGCGGGTACATGGTCAGCTAGTATTGAATACTTTTGTCAATATATTGAGTATGGAAATATAGATAGCGTGTTATACGAAGGCCACTTTGTGCATTTTAAGGCTAACGGGGAATGGTCCTACGTTTAAAGTGTGATCCGAACCACTACGGGTATCGAATCTGGGAACCCTTGATTACAAGCAGGCTCCAAAAGCCTTGGGGGGGGGCGGCAAGTGGGGATTTCCCCCTCCAACAAAAATCCCCGGGGAAGAAATATAAGCTATTAAGTTTGACTTCAAATATGACTTCAAATATATCTATTAAACTGAGGATAATATGGGAAACACGCATAAAGTAATGCGTTTATGAGTATTTCATTATTTATATCTCTCTGTCTCTCTCTTCTCTTTCAAGATATTGTTAAAAGATCCACACCAATAACGATATACACACGATAAAAGTAACACAAGAATGCAGGACAAAAATAAGTATAAAATCTAATTAATTTATATTAATAGGAAGCAAAATCTAAACGACACCTTGCATAACAAAATAATATATTGAAAAATGGTGGACAATGAAAGTCTTCACGAAAAGAGGAAAATATAATTCATAACAAGCTGAAATTTGGTACATAGCTTCCTTATAACATTAATACAGTAATAACATATGATAAGCCCTTCGCAATCACCCGTACGCCAAGGTCGCCATATTAAATTATGGCGGACAATGAAAGTTTTTATGTAATAAGGAAACTATAATTCATAGCACGAGGCTGTACCAAAAACAGTAATGGAGAATGTAGTTGCATGCAAGCAAATTATGTCCCCTTTCCAAGGTATATCCTGTACGAATTTCTTTCTTATTTTCAGTGTTTAAAGAGAAGACAATGCTGAAGACGTCGATGACCAACATGACAACGATGAAAGCGACGAACTCTTTGATTCAGATATGTTCTTTGTGGTCTGTTACCTACAGGAGTGCATTAACATCGTGATAATCTGATTTAGTATGTTAACAGAACGAGACACGTGAAAACAATAGCCTACCTGATGTGACGGCCAATATTACAGAATGTTGTCATACCTTACACATTTACCTCCCCGATGGCGCAGTGGTAGCGTCATCGCCTTGTAATCAAGGGGTACCGGATTCGATTCCCGGTGGAGGCATATAGTGGTTCGGATCTCACTTTAAACTGTAGGTACAGTCCCGATTAGTCTTACTGTGCATGAAGTGGACTTTAAAAACACCAAATCAATCAACTTACACATTTACCAAATCGCACTCTGTTACAAGTTCCATGCGAAATATTGAAATTATCCGCTGTGCTTTCAATATGGCGCCGTTACCTACTGTGTCAATGATCTGCAGAAAACTTAACATGTTGTAATTGATGTTACTAGATATACCAAGTTATTGTCAATTAGTTCAATATTTATTGAACACTTGAATCTATCCGCCATGTTACAACATGGCGAAATTAACGACAGGGTGATCGCATTATTAATGTTATAAGGAAGCTATACAGCAAATTTCAGCTTGTTACGAATTGTATTAGTTCCAGTATTTCGCGAAACTTTTTGAATGTCCGCCATTTTTTAACATGGCGGCCTTAGCGTACGGATGATCACCGGGGGTGTTTTGTACGTTGATATTAATGCTACTAAGATGTTATATACCAAATATCAGCTTGTTTGGACTTATAGTTCCCTTATTACGTGACAACTTTCATTGTCCGCCATTTTTCAATATGGCGGCCTTAGAGTGCGGGTGATCGCCAAGGACTTTTTGTATGTTCCTATTAATCAAATTTCAGCTTCTTATGAATTATAATTCCCATATTTCGTGAAAATTTTCATTGTCCGCCATTTTTCAATATGCCGACCTTTGTGTAGCCTACAGGTGATCGCCGGGGACTTTTGGTATGTTGTTATGAATGCTATAAAGGCGCTACATACCAAATTTCAGCTTGTTATGAATTAGTTCCTTTATTTTTCCTATTTTGACTGCACTAATCGGAACATCTACGAAGTAGGTTGGAAACTCAAGAAATGACAAGGCCAGGAAAATGTATTTTTTTAAATGTTATTCTCATTTAATTTGCTAAAATAGAATAAGGATCACGAAGCCCTTATTCTTCCAAAGATTTCCATTGTTAGTGTGTGCGTAGATACGAGGGTGGGCTGAAACGTTTTGCCTGTTGATTAATATCTCTGGTTATAGTGAACAGAATTTAATCAAATAAAAGACAATGTGTACATTGACATCTTAGCTTCAGTTCTGGAACATCACTTCCCCACATAGTCACCATCCACTTCCACGCACTTCTTCCAACGGCGCACCAGTCCTTCCATGGTGTCACGGTAGAAATCCTTGCCTTTGGCGAGGGTGGTAAATATGCGGAAGAGGTCCATCAACATTATATATCTCGAAGCAGTCTCTATCAGTATGATTTGGAGGTAAGGTATTAATATAAAGCGTGAGGAGCAGTGATAACGGAGTATGGTAATAACGGGGTGGAGTGTCGTGAAGAGCATCATAATAGCCCGTATTCTGCAGTAGTGGGTATTCCTGTGCGACACGTGATGTTATGTAGCGGGTGCGAAGTGTTTCCAGATGGAACAGGATGTTAGGAAAGGTCATCCTGGCATACAATAATCTGGTGGGGCTGGTTAAGGATATCCTATAGGCAGTGCAAAGAGCATGTCTTTCTAGTATTTGAAGTTTTTCGTAGATGGATCGTGCTGCAGATGTCGAGGCTGCGAAGCCATAGGTAAGAATTGGACGGAGCATAGCTTTGTATGTCATGATAACCAGTTCAGCCTTCAAGCCCCAGGTTGTCCCACAGACTCGTTTCATTATTTTTGCTTTGCTGGTTAAAATGTCGAGCTGATCTTTCCAAGTAAGGTGTTGATCGAAAACAACACCAAGGTACTCCTATTATGGAGTTTTGAACCTTGATAGCTAGCAAATCTGGATTTCTATGGACCCTTTGGCAGGAATACTATTGCTTTTGTCTCGCTACAATTTATTAGGAGTCTCCAACGGCGGCACCAGGAAACGAAGATATCTACTGTTCTTTGTAGGTGCTGATTCAATTGATGGATTGTTCGCCCTAAAGGCTGTATCGTCAGCATATTGGAATGTATGAACGACCATAGGGTGGGGGACAAGGTACATCAGCCACATACAGTAAATATAGCAGCGGTGAGAGTACTGAACCTTGTGGGACTCCCGAGTGGAGAAATATTGGGTTTGATAAGCTGTTGTAGATAGATACATAGGATACTGAATTTGATATGACGTTATAAATCAAACGAATATAATAGGAAGGTAACTGAAATTTGGTTAGTTTATAAATGAGGCTTGGATGCAATACCTTGTCAAATGTCTTTTCTAGGTCGAATAACAATAAGCAGGATGGTTTTTTAAGGCATTGTATTGATTGGTAATCATTGTGGTGAGCCGAAGGTGTTGATCGCTAATACAAAAGGAAGGTCTAAATCCTGCTTGTTGGAAAGGAAGTAAGCTTTTTGTAGTGAAGTGTGCATGGAGTCTCTTTACCAGAATCTTTTAGATAATTTCACTGAACACAGAGGTAAGTTGTATTGGTGGATAGGAGTTTATCGATTGTGGGGATTTGTTGGGTTTGAGAAACATCAGGGTTTTTGATGCTTTCCATGCTATAGGAAAAAACCAGTGCGAAGGATGGATGGGTAGAGCCCTGCCGAGATGGTAAGGACAGCAATAGGACATTCTTTGATACGTCAGTAAGAAAGGGATTCGAATCCAGGGGCAATATTTTGTCTGTGTTGTGTAGCGTCAGTTGTATATCTCCGGAGCTGATGGGGTTGGTTAACATATTACCATCTGGTAGAGTGTGAGTATTTGCAGGTTTTAAATCATCATCATTGAAATTAAAGGAATCCACCGGTGACGGCGTATTGGTGGTTCTGGAGAAATCGGAGTGAATATGTCTTGCAGATTGCCAGCGAATGCGTCAGCTTTTTCTTCATTAGTTTGCAGAGGTGTTTCTTGAAGAAATACAGGATATGAGGTGGATGATTTTAGCCCAGTGAGACCTTTGAGTCTATACCAGAATTGGGTTGTATTTGAAGATCTATTCAGCTGGTTGCAAGCATGAGTCCAGTTTAACCTTTTGTAAGCAAGGATATAATTGTGCACAGTGCGCTGTAATTGACGATGATGTCGCAGGGAATCAAGGTTACCGGTTCGAATATAGTCCCTGTACAGCTGACGGGAACGAGTTATCATGGTTAGATATCGAGGAGGAAGATTTGGTTTGTAGGGAAGAACTTTGGACCGTGGCACATGCACAGAAGTTGCGGTTTGAATTTCTTGAGTAATCCGATCGACCACAGTAGTAAGGTATTCTTCTGTAGCAGGATTTATTAAATCTGATGTCGCTTCTTGGAGGTGGTCTCTGCAGGCTGCCCAATTCGCTTTATCATAATGGAGAACATATCGAGAGCGTGATGGACCAGTGATTACATTGTTTCTGCAGCGAAGTGTAAGATTTATTGGCAGGTGGTCACTACCTAGTGTACCAAGAACTTTAATAGTGCATTTCTGTGCGAGATTTGCAGAACTGATAACAATATCTGGAGTTGACTCAGAGATGGGTCTTGTATGCTCTGGAATATGATGTTTTATTCCAGTGGTTTGAGTGGTAATGAACTGAGAGAATTGCGTTCGTTCTAGGAGAGGTCCACTATGTAATATTGAGGTCGGCCATTATGATATAATTTCGAAATTTTTGTGATATATGTTGTATAAACTCATACGGAATTGGATATTTTGGTCGCACGTAAATTGTGGCCAAGGTAATACTCATATTTTTTAGATACAATGTGGTTACATTATGTTCTGGTATATTCATAAGTGGAATCTGGTGATGTCGAAAGGGGACTTTTGGGGAGAAACCAATTGCAGTACCTCCACTTGCCCTCAGTCTTGGTTGTGGGTTATCACATCGATGTAGCGTGCAGTGGCGGCGATTAGGAGTGGGCGAGGGGGCAGTTGCTCCCCTCCCCACACTTTTTGCAACTTTTGCTCTCGCACTATGCTAAACCTTATCTGCCAAGGGAAAGTCCCCTAGTTTGCCCCCCTAATTTCGTCACTTGCCCCCCATTTTTGGAACCCAATCACCGCCACTGTGTGGTATACGACAGGGTGTCCAGGGTGTGAGGAAGGTTTCATTCAGGAGAAAAGCTGTTATCCCTTCTTCTACTAATAGTTGTTCAAATATAATTTTGTGAAATGGGAGTGAACGGATATTCAAAAGTAAAACCATCATAAATGTGTTATAATATTTAGGAATTCCCAGAATAATAATTTAATTGAGGAAGGTACTTATATGTTCACGGGAGGTTGGTACTTTAAAAAAATTACCCATTACAAATTTGAAAATTGAACACTTAACTTCCTTTATTTCGGATACAGTACACTTCTGAAAACTTTCTTGTTCACATTTATTTGAGACGCAATTAGCGTATGAATATTTATTATTATGTACACAGTTATACATATAAGTAACTGTTCTGCCATCTCTGAACTAAAATGTAATTCTCTTTCTCCGAATTCTAGTGGAAAAGATCAAGACATTTCTGAATGCGTATTAGTGAACAGAAAAGAAATCCCATGTACAACTGTGATATCACGTGTATGTTCAATTATATGATAAACACAACTTCAAACCTCACGTTCATGCAATTATAGAGAATGAGAGATATTATTATTTTGATAAGGAATAAAAAGGTTACTTTAAAAATATTATTTCTATTGTGATAGTTAAGAGCTATTATTTTGAAATTCAGACAAAAAGTGATATTTGGATAGTTGTATTTTTTGATTAAAGTATTTTTTGTTGTTAAAATGGATTATGAAAAATGTGCAATTTTGAGACCCTGGAAAAATATCTCCCATCTGTGGAAAATATTGAAGTTCAAGGTCATATCCTCCGTTTTTCATGAAAAGTGAAATATGAGTAAATTTGGAGTGTTGTATTTTTGGAAAGCAATTACATCCCAAACTTTTGTTTTTATGTATTTTTAAAACAGAATAGGACAGGAGTAACAATGGCGGTTTTCCAGTTTTTTTTTTTAAGTTTCATCAACATTTATTGCCTTGCCTGTTATTCGTGGTCTTTTTTCTCTGTCTTTGCTTTGTTCTGATATTTTCTCCTTTTCACACTACTGTCTTGTTAATATGACATTTAACATGGTATTACATTACAGGAGTTATACTGTAATTAGGATAAGTAGCTAGACCTGATCATTCCTATTCTATTACAGATATTTGCTATTGTATTTCTTCTCCCTTGTTGAAATGGATGTATGTGTGTATATGTGTATATGGGCGTGTTTGTTTGTTTGTTCCAGCATAACCCTCGAACGCCTGGAGCGATTTCTACCAAACTTGGTACACGTATGACTTATAATCTGGAAATAAATACTGTGGGGGTAAGACACCCCTAGCATCCCTAGGGGTGGGTAGGAGGGGTGACATGTAAAAATAATCTAAAACGAGCCATATTAGTATGGAATTCATAGTTTTCCTAGTCTCTAAGATGAATAGTGACACTCCCAATGCCGTTTAACGGCAAGACACCCCTGGCACCCCTAGGGGTGGGGGTGGGAAGGGGTGACATGTAAAATGACCTATAATAGTGTGGAATCCATAGTTGTCGGGGCCGTTGAGATGAATAGTGACACTCCCAATGCCATTCAACGGCAAGAAACCCCTGGCACCCCTAGGGGTGGGAAGGGGGTGACATGTAAAATGACCTATAATAGTGTGGAATCCATAGTTGTGAGTGCTGAGATGAATAGTGACGCTCCCAATGCCGTTCAACTCCAAGTTCATTTTACACCATAGTTAGAATTCATTATATTCCTGTCTAATAGAAGATTGGAATAAATAAATACCTTTGCAACGCCGGGCGATCAGCTAGTAGTTTTATATTAACCTGTATTGTAACGGCCATGCATTCAAATCCTGTCCAGCGAAGACGCTGCCTGACTTGTGTTCCATTAAGCCGGTTGCTGTATGTATTGTCTTACACGACTTGCTGCTTTTTGCATTTGTTACTTTAAGTTAATCTGGTCTCGGCATAGCATTTCTAGGAAGTTCATGATTCAACTTCCAGATTATCCTTACTGTGCATAAAGTGGACTTAAAACCAACTCAAACTCTACAATTCAGTTCCAAATTCATTTTCAAGAAATTTTATTTCAGTTATCTGTACGACGTCGAGTTATTGCAATTTAAATTGAGACCCGTTACATCAGATATTCTGAGAAAACAATATTCCTATCGCCACCGCATTTTAGTGTAATGATTCCTGGCTATTCCTAGTCACGTAGCGGAATGCATCATTCAGCTAAGGGATAGTGGCGTTTATTTAGTGAGTTGCGACGACAAAGATACTGGGTTCGAATACGACGTAAATGCATGTTTCTTTCTTTTGCATAATAATGCAAAAAAGAGCGAAATTGGTAATACAAATGAATGGAAAATGAGTTGCTAAATTAGTTTCAAATTTTCTGATGTGTTTTCCGGCACATAAGGCAATAGAACAAAATGGAGACAAGAAATTATTCACTATTTGAAACATATAAGCTACTTTTGTGTCACTGATCTCTAATTTATATTTTAGCATGACGGAATGCTTACTGAAAAAAAAATTTCTCAACTTTTATGAAAATATTTTTCAGTACCAAAAAAGTATAGCACATTACTTTCGACTTTCTAATGTAATATTCCTTGCAAAAACGTTATTATCTTTGTCACGTCTAAGCAATTTATTTTAAAGCGTACGCTCTGCCATCTTTCGGTAGACTGTGAAATCGTTGTCAAATTGTTTTTGTTTTAGTGTAATTTCAGACCTTTCGAAATTTCTACAAGAACGTTGTTCGATGCCCTTCAATTGTCGAATTTGTTGTGTCTCACTGGCGTACGCACAGGAGGGGGTATGAAGGGGCTACAGCCCCCAGAAATTTTTAGAAATTAAAGAGAAGCAAGTGAAAGCAAAGGAAAACCCAAAATGGTAAGTGCAAAATCGATTTAAAATGACAGCCGATAACTATTTCTGTCTATGAACAACTTTTTTTAAACGAAGGTTTAAAATGGTAATTGGAGCTCATATCGCATGATAAAGGACAACAACGGGCTGTCACCAGAATTGATTTACGGCAATATAAAGGTTAGATTCATGGCAATGAACCCGCGTTCACATTCAGATGTAGATATTGGTACAATTGCGATTGAATTCACGTCATTTTTGAGTTAGGTGGAAATGTGTTTTTGATTTTATTTGTATTTGAGAAACCATTTAACTAGTGACTCATACATTATTTCGCTTACATTAAAATTCAACTGACATGTAACCTTAAGACGCACGTTCACAATCATTTAAATGACTGTATGTGCATTTAATAGCATTACATGCTAAAAGAAATCCAAGATTGTAAAAATTGCTTTGGATGGAACGAATGGTTTTCCTCTCAACTCCTCAACTACCGTCTTTCTACCCGGTGAATCAATTTTTTCCAATGTTTCGAGAGTAGCCCCGTCAATTTCTTGCTTTGAACTGAATAATTTTGGTTTTGCATATGCATCATATATATATATATATACATATATAAGTTCGTAAAGTATAGAAAATGCCATTATGAAATAACTTATTTGTCAAATCAAGGTGCCTTTTGAGATTTCAGGAAAGATTTAATGTAATTCGAACGGTAAAATTGTAGCGATAATTTATATTAAAAAAAATATTGCTTTCTGTGACTTACAGGCCGTAAGTTGTTGTATTTTGTTGTAGTTATTTTACAGTACTCTTCGGCACGGTCTCCGTGGAACTTGCGCTGGTGTAATTTACGGTTTCTATTAATCAATTCTATTAATTACAACAAAACAAGAAAGAGATTATTATTACAATTTTTAAGGAGGCGAAATTGATGCCCCTGGCGAATGAGCACTGCGAGTGGCTCCCTCTCAGTAGTTTCCGTTACTTCGAACTAAATTTGATACACGATTCAAGTATTGAAGTATTTACAAGTTTGGTCTTTATATATATTCTCCTGTTCGTATTTCTATTCGTAGGAAACGTGAAAGATGTGTTTCTATTCGTATGGAAAAGTGACAGGTGTTTTTTATTGGCAGGGAAAGTGAAGAGTGAATGGTGAAAGGTGTAGTTCTATTCGAAGGGAAAGTGAAAGGTGTAGTTTTATTCGTATGGAAAAGTGACAGGTGTTTTTCTATTGGCAGGGAAAGTGAAAGGTGAAAGATGTAGTTCTATTCGAAGGGAAAGTGAAAGGTGTAGTTCTATTCGTATGGAAAAGTGACAAGGGTTTTTCTATTGGCAGGGAAAGTGAAAGGTGAAAGGTGTAGTTCTATTCAAAGGGAAAGTGAAAGGTGTTTTTCTATTCGTATGGAAAAGTGACAGGTGCTTTTCTATTGGCTTACCCTATTCTATTCGTAGTAAAAAAATGAGTAGAACAGGTAAAGATGTGTAAGTGCGGTTGGCAACACTTAACGCAAAATTCATTACGGCGCAAAATCCCCGCACTCTCAGCACGTAAAAACATGGATTAGAGTATGTTAAGTGGTTAAGTTCTTCAAACTTGCACCTCTTACCAGTCGATCGGGGACCATCTCGATTATTTTTTTTAATTGCAACTTAACGCTATGCAACACAACAGTGCTCGGACAGGATTGAACAACGAAGCGACACAACATACGTCAAAAACACAGCCAAGTATTAGTATTCTATACAAAAGTACTTGTGAAGCATCAGAAGTTTGCGAAAATACCGAATACGTGGCATCTAAAATGGACACAGACAGGGGCGCCAACTTTTCATAAATATTGAGTGAGCTCAAACAGATTTTAGTAAACTAACAACGACATCAGAAGGAGGTCTAGAGCTTATAGTGCATAAAGCCATTGTTTGTATTAATATTGTAATACATGAAATAGTACTGCATTACTTAATTGGAACTCTATTAAGATCTAATAATAATAACAATATGTTTCGGCACTATCTATAACCCTAAATTCTAAAAAATAAAGAAGTAAAATTTATTTGCATAAATTTTAAAAACCGGGAAATTACAAGTGTGCTATTCTAAAGTGCCTTCACATTATATAGGATGTGTCATAAGTAATAGCACAAACTAACACAATTGAAAGTACAGAATAATAGAAGCAAAAAAAAGTCTCAGTAAACATGGATCCGGAAATGAGCCGTTTTCGAGATAATTGCGAATGTGTGGTTACAAGTCGCCACTGACTTCAATGACTTCGCGGCTCGTTTACGGACCCATGTTTAATGAGACTTTTTGCTTCTATTATCGTGTACTTTGAACTGTGTAAGTTTGCCCTATTACTTATGATGCACCCTGTATGTGTTCGTGGATTATGACATTATTGTAACCCCATGTTCCTTTATCATAAATCGATGCACATTTGTTCTAAAGTAATGAAAAAATGAAATAAATTGATTCAGTTTTGGAAAGAGGTCACTCCGAAACCGAAAAGTCGATTGTACCATATACGCGTATGCCTATATGTATTTTATAGTTAAAACTAAGGTGCGGATTTTTGCCTATTTGTCTATCTTTGTGCCTTTGTAGTAAAACATAGGCTTTAACGTTTTAAGTTCGTTTCATGGTGTTTCTAGTCCAAAAACGCATTATTATAGTGCCTAAAAATGCCTATTTAGAGGGTTAGAGCCTATTTTGCTTGCTCGTGCCTAAAAATGCCTATTCTGCAATTCTCAGCTTACTTCAAGTTATTTTACTTGACTTTCTCTTTCCCTACATGAAGAAGGTAAGCCTTTGTTAATGTTTAACTGACTGAAATATATTATTCGCTAGATTAGAGGTTCTTAAGGGATGTCAGATCTTTGGAAATGCCAAATATCGCTTAATCAGGGTAATTAAACTGGACAACGTTGATGACTCATACTTGGACAAAACGAAGCCAACCCGCCCCTTCTTTTTTCCACCTGAAAGCTTTAGGAGTCAAACCTTCCTCCATTTAGGCACGCCCTGAGTATAATTGTGCATTGGAAAAAGAAAATTAAAATAAGTTTATGTTCAAACCCTATTTTAATGTCGTTTTAAATTTTGTGGTGTCTTTTAAATCCGTATTTAATGCCGTTTCATATTATACAACGCCTTATTAAGTGCCTATTTTCATCATTTTTCGTGCCTTTTGACTTCCTATTTGAGAGATTTTTAGTGCCTATCAATTCACATCCTAGTTATAACATAAGATACAAAATTACAAACTTACAAGTAGGAATAGCATAATTACAGCATTATCATGTCTTGTTAGACATAAGCTGAAGTTTCACCTTCAACTTACAGATGTTATTAACATCTAGAAGACACTTCATTGTCCGTTCTGGATACATATTTGTTCTAGGAATTCCCTGTTTCGATGGTTCTTGATACCAAAACCATTTCACACTGTTTAATGCTTTCTCATGAACCATCAAGCTGCTACATAGCTTCTGATAATCATCTGTATTGTAGATTTGGTCACTAAAAATGGTCAGCCCATCCAGTAAGGAAACGATTTCAATAACTTCACGCATACATAAAAAAGGGGCCCTAAATGTGAAATACAGTAGGTCTTTACTAGAATAAAAATGAACTTTTACCTTCAAATTTTTACGATTTGAAGTTTGGGGTCTCCTCGTTGGCGTAGTGGTAACGTTGTTGCCTTGAAACTGATGGGTCCCTGGTTCTCTACATAGTTGTTCGGATCCCACTTGAACTGTAGGTCCAATCCCGCTTAGCCTATCTATGCATAAAGTGGACATGAAATAAAAATTCACAAGGATTTGGAGCTTATCTTAATAAGTAACTCGAGTAAACACCTCGTTAATTATGTCATTCATTTTACTTCACTACGCAACACAAAAATACAATTCAATCAATCACTCACTACTTTATTCACACGCCGCACACCAAGGAACCCTTAACACCTCTCAAGACTAGAACTGGTCTATGTCATTTCGGTTATTTTTAGATGCACTCGTAAACATTCCCGGTCAGCCAACAAATTCTCCTCACCACTCTGGTTGTTTGAAGGTCAACGGCCTCTTTTTCAACTCGTCTGCAAGCGCCTGTCGTATACCACCCTTTCCCCTTGCCTGCGATAATTTGGCTTCGAGATTCCCTGGGAAAATTACATGCTTGGAACACTGGGTGTGCAACATTGCCCAAGATTGTTGAGAAAGTTTAGAGGGTAATTTCCCCGTTATATGCAACTCTTTTCCTTCTCCTGTAACAGTTTGGCACCATAATTCCCCATTCCTGGGGAAATTACATGTTAGAATATATGGATTTGCAACATTGATCGGGAACCTCGCGGGCAAGGTTTTCAACTCCTAAGTAATCAGGTTCATCTTCTTGTTGAAATGAACACTTTTATGCACATTTTCTGATAGATGTTTTTTTCTGCATTTTGGTCACTAAGTCTGGTCCTCACAGATAGTCCTGAAAATAAGATCCTGGTGATTCATGTTTTCTTCATTTTAAACTTTGCACGTCCTCCATTCTTTCCGCATCTTTCTGCATCCTTACATGATTCGTTCTGGGGCCGTCGATACATACTAGCAAAGCACTTATTTCGCACAGTGTACACGGGTTGTTTTTCAGATATTAATGAAGTGGTTTTACTAAATTTCAATTACTGAAAGAATATAGGAAATTAATTTCAGCATAAGAACATCTACGAATACTCATGTAACGATTGATTCATTGATTTGCTTTATTTTACTTCGCTTTTGTGTAGCGGAGACGCTAGGATTAATCACCTACGGGTGCTGAGGGGGGTGCGGAATGAAATTTTGGGGATGTGACGTTGAAAATAAAGAAAACATGAGACATGCGTGCATGCTTTAGCCATTACATCAAATACCAATCAACGTTTAGTAACCTTTTATGAAAATATGGCAATGAAACTGAAGACTACAAGTGACTTGCTACATTTTTTGTTTGCTTTGGCCACAACAAGCGTAGCTTGTAGGCAGGCCAGTGACATATATTGTGTCTTACAAAAGAAGTACCAATTTTTAATAGCAATAACGGCGAAAGAATGACAACAGCTACTGATTACTCGACTCCGGTTTTTATGTAATATCAATGTACAAGATATGTACATAAATATGTAACAATAATTGATAAAATATATACCTAAATATGTATTATCAAACGGATATGTAGATAAATATGTAATATCAAAGAATATGTAACATTAATAATAATCAAGTATCCAAGCAATTTCAAGAATTTTGTTAGATATGTATTTTATTTGAACATATTAAACATAATTATAATGACATAAGTTGTTCAAATTAAAATTTGTATCAAATTTATAAACTAAAAAAAGCACAGCAACGTGTACTTATTTAAGAAACCAATTTCTTCAACTATTAATTACTTTTCACATCACAAATTATTGCAGACTATGTAAATATCTAACACCATTTCCGTGTTGCGCGCTGCAGTGGCCTTGTACTGGGGGTGTTAAGTGACTTATTGAGCCACCCTGTACATCATAAATGTGTTTTTTGGACACAGACTTTTATATTTTACATGGACAAATATGTAATAAAATTATGTTTTATATAATTTAAAGGCATTTCTCTATTATTTACTAACCTAAAAGATAATATTCTGTATAATTTTTGTCTTTATGTTATAACGATTTTTCCGATTTTTGCCCAAAGTGATTTGGCAACATTGCAAAATAGCTATGAACTAAGATTAACCATAGCCAAGCGTTTTTCTTTGACGAATTTCATCGAAATGTTACATTAACCTCAAATTGGGCCTGTTTTCATTGCAATTGTATGAAAAACCTTATGAAAGAACTGTCAGTAAAAATTAGCAATACCACTACAAAATTTCCCTTTCTTTGCAATGCTTGCAATGGAGCATGAAAATAAATAAAATACGTGTCAATATTTTAATTTTGAATAACTTTTAAAATATAGCTCCGATAATTATGAAATTTCAGAATCAGTGCTAATTAATTATGGAGAAAGCAATTAAATTAAAGCTCCCACTGAAAAATGAAGATTTAAATTACCAAACTTGACAAATTTTATTGTCCATATAACAGTGCATCTGAATGGACTGGTTACAATATACTGGCAACTATTTAAAAATATGTAACATAAATATTATGCAAGCTTATGTCAGTTATGTAATTCCTTGACATTTTCCTATTCAAGGTATGTATCTAGAAAGCAATAGAATATGTAATTACATACAAATCTGGGCTCTACTAATCACTGTAGAAACTGTCCCTCAGTAGAGGAAATCAAATACGGATTATTTTTCAGAATAGCGTCAATGGCTTGTCTGTTGTGTATCAGAGGCGTCTCGTGAACGCATACAGTGCATGCGTCGATTGTGGGAAAATGGACAGCTTGCTCTGCGACGACATTCATGAGCATTTCTACATTCTAATTTCTTCATATAGGAGAAGTATTTATTTTACAAGAGAGCGCTGAACTAAGCTTATACTATTTCATTTCTTGGATCTGAAGTGACGCAAGCATCAATTGTGGGAAAAGAATTATTACTTTCTTTCACTTCAGATCCAAGAAATGTAATATAAGCTTAGTTCAGCGCTCTCGTATAAAATAAATACTTCTCCTATATGAAGAAATTAGAATGTAGAAATGCTCATGAATGTCGTCGCAGAGCAAGCTGTCCTTTTTCCCACAATCGACGCATGCGCAGCATGCACCGCATGCGTTCACGAGACGCCTCTGTGTAATATAACAGCGGTGTCACTTCAACACGAAACATTCTGCGCTCAATATGACGACAAGGATTTAGTAAGTTATTCCGTAATATGGCAATGCAAGAGTTAATATTGTTTTTGGTTGAAAATTGGTTTTGAAAAAGGGTGCGCGAGCCCCCCATCCACCTTCAATGCGCCGCCCGTGCTTTTGTGCCACTTTTGGCTAATTTTGAAGCTGGGGATGAGTGACGATATGACGAATGGATACTAACATACGTCCATAACCAGGCCGGGATTCGAACCCGGGACACCTGGCGTCGTGGCGCGATATGCTAAACACTCCGCCACTGGTACGCATGTAACGAAACATCAGGAAAGTTTATTTAAAAAAATATTATTCTTATTTAATTTAGTAATATGGAATAAGGATCACGGAACCCTCATTCTTGCAAAAATTCCCTTCAGTTAGTTATTGGAACACATGAATTATTAGACGTCCCTCTTAATTAACGGAGGATATTAATAATACATAAACGGGAGATTAAGACGTTTAGTAATTTACTCCTTAATAAATTAAAAATTGAACATTTACTGCTTCGTTTTAGATACTCTATACACTTAAACTTCCTGGTTTTTTATTTTTATTTAAGACTAGTCGTGTATGAATATTTATAACATAAACAGATATGTGTAGTTGTGCTGACATCTCTGGACAAATATGTAATTCTATTTCTCCGAATTTTCGTGGAACAGATTAAGAAGTGGAGATATTTCTGAATGGTTATTAGTAGAGCCAGGATTTTTATATAATTACATATTCCATTATTTTTTAGATACACAAATTGAACAGGAAAATGTTCACAAATTGTATAACTGACATGATTTTGCATAAGTTTTATGTTACATATTTTTATATATTTGCAAGGATATTACATATTTTACATATTTGCTAATACTTTAACAACATATTTCGGTAATTTTTTTATATCTTGATTATTTTTCCTATATTTTTGATAATAAATACATTACTCTGAAACATGATGAAAATTTGTAGACCATGTGATGCTAATCAATGAGATGCAGGTCACCTAAAATTGACTGCCAAGTCGGAAGACAGGCTAAAAAAAAAGAAAAGGGAACTAATTACTTTCCTGCTTACATTTTTTCTTTCGCTTTTAGGTTTAGGTAAAGAACCTAGTAACTATTTGTCATCGCAGGACAAGAAAACTACTTTCCTGTACGTAGCGAGTTAAACAATCAGTTCATGTTTGGGATAGATTAGTGTATGTATAAACATTGTGTTATCAATGTGTGAGAACTTGTATATTTTAAGTGTTCATTATACTTGTCGCCACCAGGTGACAGGACTGTGCAGACTCTCTTCTTCGGAGACTGTTCAGGGCGTGGTACGGATAGGGAAATACCCGTACTGAACAAGATCAGCGAGAGACATTGCTCTCTACTCCAATGCAGTCCAGTGTCAGTGTGCATTAAATATTGTATATAATCAGTCCAGTGTTTAATTAAGAATCGCAACAGTTCCCTTGTACGTACAAAAAGTATGAAAGTAGCTATGGGTAACTATCTGATATCGCCCGAACGGATTTCTTCAAATTTACAGGGGAAACTACTTACTGAAATCATTTTCTGTATCATTGTGGAGGTTCTTCGAGGTATTTTCTTTCGCGGAAACTAAAAACTTCACCATAGAATGCTGCAGAACAATAAATAATAAGTTGTTACGTAAGAAACTTGCATCTTCTGTAACATTAGGCCGTTGTTTCCATTATGTACGTGCAGATGGCGCGAGCGTCGAAAGTTTTCAGTGTTTCCAAACGTGCCTTTTTTTACGAGAATTTTGTTTAATTTTTTTTAACTATGCTTACCTAACCTAACCCAACCTAACCTAACCTTGCCGGAAATGGTCCGTGGGGCTATCGTGAATGGTTTTTGGGGCTATCCGTGAATTGTTTTTGGGGCTATCCGTCAATGGTTCGTGGGGCTATCGTGGATGGTTTTTGGGGCTATCGTGAATGGTTTTTGGGGCTATCCGTCAATGGTTTATGATGACATAATGAACACGAAAGTAGGATTTTTTCGGTTAAGAAGGTTGAAACACTGCATACCCACTCCAAATCGACAAAACACAAGAACGACGCGCGATAATCCATGACGAGTGCACGCCATATTGTCTGTTACCCAAGCATAACAAGGAAGACAAATAATTACTCGTAATATTAAAAGTTGACACTATTTTATGGAAAAAGGCATAACTTCACCTTAAAGAATCTTCCGCAATGCAGAATAGGTATGTATCAATGCTAAAATTAAGGAAATAAACGAGTGAGAGGTGTTCGGGCTTTATCGGATAAGTACTGTAGCTATGCATTTTCACTCGATTGTTACTTTTGTAGATGCTTTTTTACAATTTGTTTCGAAAGTTACAAAGAGCTTACGTGCTTACACATTCTACAATAATTTCGATGTGAAAAGTAATTAATAGTTGACAAATTGTTTTTAGAGTTTATAAATTTGATACAAATTTAATTTGAACAACATATGTGCTTAAAATTATGTTGAATTATGTTCAAATAAAACAAATATCTAGCAGAATTCTTGAAAATGCTTGGATACTCGATTATTATTAATATTACAAATTTTTGATACTACATATTTAACTACATATTTAGGAACATATTTGATCAATTACTGTTACATATTTATGTACATAGCCTACTTTGTACTTTGATATTACATCCGGGGTCTAGATATTATTCAACAATACATTGTGTCACGCAGTGGCGTACGCAAGGTGAGAGCTGATGGGGCTACAGCCTCTCCCGAAATTATTACAAAATCAAAATTTTCAAATGAAAGAAGTAAAGAATTCGCGAGAAAACAAAATGGTAAATCTAAAACCTCCTAAATGAGCCCCAATTACTAGTTTGTCTTTGAATAACCTTGACAACGAAGATAAAAAATAGCAATTACAAATTTTAAATTCTGTATCCCGTCCCACCTAGAACACAGCTATGCAATATCAACCTTAGAATTCCAGCCCTCACGAAAAGAAATCCTGCGTACGCCAGTGATGTTACGTGTATGTTAGTTTATGTAAAAAACATAATTTTCAGCCATGGTAAATAATAAAAAGGCCACTTTAATTATTATTTTTATTGTGATAGTTAAGAGCCATTATTTTGAAATTCAGACAAAGAAGTGATATTTGGATAGTTGTATTTTTTGATCAAGGCAATTTTATGTTGACGTAGGCCATGAAAAATGAATAATGTGCAATTTTGAGACCCTGAAAAAATTTCCCTCCTCTGTAGAAAGTGTTGAAGTTCAAGGTCATACCCTCTATTTTTCATGATTAAGTTTGGAGTTATTATCTTGGGAAAGAAATAGGACACGACAGGAGTAATCACATTTTTGTTGGAGTTCCGGTAACAACTTCTAGTTTCATTATTTGTGGTCTTTTTTTCTCTGTCTTGGTTCCTTTTTATATTTTTCCCTTTCGCACTTTTGTCATGCTAATAGGGCATTTAACATTCTATTACAATGTAGGAGTTATACCGGGTGTCCCAGAAGTCTTTCCCTGATTACAAACTTTATTCATATCCGCTACATGCAAGGTAGAGATGTGAAAATGGTGCCAAAATGTTGGAAAACTAACCAAGTTTTTTGTTGCAGGTTTGAATAACGTGGCTGTAGTGTAGCAATTTCAGTGCACAGAAAACCGGAAATGTTCACAAATCAGGAAAATGCTCAGCATGTCCTCAGGTATCATGAGACCCGGTCACCAATAACAGTGCAGAGGAAGTTTCAAATGTACAGAATTCTTTCGTCTAGAATATCTGCCATCAATAAGTTGGTATTTAAAAAATGGAATTTATCTTCATTCCCAAATCCTGTCAAGTCCAAGAAACATTGTATGGAAAGATGCCACCCGATGTCAAGAGCATTAATTCCGGATTCCTTGGCACTGACACTGCTACACTACAGCCACATTAGTGAAACCTGCAACAAATAAACTTGGTTAGATTTCCAACATTTTGGCACCACTTTCACATCGCTACATTGCATAAAGCGGATATGAATAAAGTTTGTAATCAGGGAAAGACTTCTGGGACACCCGGTATTATTAGGAACGGATTTGAAGGGGATGAGGGACAATTTCGCACCAGTTGTGCATTTACTTCAATATCGTCCGAATGGGCAACGCTACTGGGGAAAAAAGCTGGTGTTCAATAGAGTATGAATTTCTCCACATGTTGCAAGTGAAAGTGTTTTTTAAAGTTGATTATTAAGCTAGATACGACCTGTAAAAAAATATGACGAATAAGAATTTTCGGAATCCCATGTATTCCTTATGGGGAATCAACTTCAACTTAAAGTTAAGGCTAATCAAGTGGAAGTATCGACATTTCCGCCTGTCAATTACTACTTCAGTCTGTCCTTTTTCCGTTGATATATTTTTCTATAGCATCGGAAGTTTGATATTCCCAACAGAACAAATAACATAATACTTCCATAAGAGCAATGGCCTTCTACGGCCATCCTGACAGTGTTGCCAAACCTGATTCACATAAAAGAGCTAAATTTCACCGTAGACGGAGTAAAAACTTTCAAGGAGCTAGATTCACGAAACTGGATAAAGTGCCTCCTGGGGCAATTTTAGGTGCCAAACGAATTGGGGTGTGGGTGAGGGGGCGCTGTCATTACCGTTAGCTTTAAAGTTTTCACCGTCTAGATCCTGCGGCATCACCCATCTCAATAAACCACCGATGGTCGTATGAAATCGAAAATATGGTATTCCCGGAATACAATATTACGTCTTCTTCACGTCAGCCAAAGCGCTATAAAGGAAAGTAGCTGGGGATGTAATAAGGGGTGGGGCGACGCTGCCAATATAATAATATCACGTCACGTGCAAAATGTATACTTATGACAGAAGTCGTCTATGTAAGCCGGAGCCTGTGATGACATCATAGTGGGGCGGGGCGCAGGTACAATAGTTCATAGCCAAACGAGTGCACGAAAGAGCCAGATCTGGCTCCAAAAGAGCAAAGCTGGCAACAGTGATCGGCAGCTGCCGAAGAGAAAAGGACCTAAGGGAAATTGTCCCTCTCCCCCTTAAGGTGCAGAACTTTTTTAAAAATATAGCTGTTTCCTTACGATTGTTTGAGATATGTATTTAAGGACATGAAATCAAGTAAAATGAACATACTTTGTTGCATCTCTTTGCAATTATTTTCCCATTTTACCCCCTCTTTGATGCTTCAGCGTTCTTCCCCTCCCCACCACTCTTCTACGTACTAGTCTGGCCTTGAGACTACGAGTGGTGCCAACTCAGCAAAAACTCATTTTCTGAATGCGATACCGAGCAGTGGCCTGTTTTTTTTAAAGCCGAGGGCGGTGGGGGTTATTTTATTTATCGTACAACAATCACTACGGAAGACAATCTGATAACACGCTTACCTGTGTTCTTTTTTAAAGCACTGAAATGTTCTTGTTCTTTACTCTTGGCTGCATATTTTTGAAATGCAAAAATCAAATCATGCCGGGTCCAACGAAATCCACAATCTGCTCTGGAAAGCCCCTTACAGGACAGGCCAGTGAAATTGTTTACAATGTTGCAACATATTTGCGAATTCAGAAGGAGTTACATAAACTTAATTACTCGTATAAAGTTGTCGAGTCCACAAGCGCCGCCACGGGAGTATCTAAATGGATGGTCTCTCAAGTTTTGAAAGAATTGGATTGGATTGATTTGTTGTTTTAAGTCCACTTTATGCACAGTAAGGCTAATCGGGACTGGATGTACAGTTTAAAGTGAGATCCTAACCACTATGTGCCTCTACTAGGAATCGAACCGGGGATCCCTTGATTACAAGGCGACGACGATACCACTGCGCCATCGGGGAGTTCAAGTTTTATAAGAAGGAAAAGAGTCGTTGGCGAAAGGTAAGCTGGAGTTCTGTACTCCGACACGTAGAAAACAGCCCAGGAAAAAGCGAATACAAATTTCGTTGAAAAACCTCAGACCATTCCGCTCCCTCCAGGTTGCAACACTGCTAACCAACGTCGCTGCGGAGAATGGAGTGGGGAAATGTGGTGTGAGCTGTGCAACAGCGTCTTGTCTTTAAACTTGTCAAGTTATATAAAATGGTGTAATATAATCATTGCAGCCCCAATATTTCCCAAGATAACGTAGCAAAACCCGCGAGAGAAACTATAACTACAGTTCTCTATGCGGTCCGCGCGCATTATATAGGTGGGTTTCATGTGACGTCAGGATGCTCACAGCCGCCATGTTTGCGATCAATTTTATTTGTCGTTTGTAAGGAAATATCCACCACGTAGCTTTCGTTACATCTGCACGAACTGCAGTTTTGTTTTAAATCACGGATGTCTGTGTTAGTACTTTCCAGCCCTCCCGCTTGAATTACATGTGCTTTCAAGAAATGGCCTCAATCATGGCTGCTCGAAGCTACAATGCAACAACTTGTGTCGCACGTGAAACGCATGTATATACAGAAGGCGCAGAGAATGAGAGCATTGAATAATGGCATTTTATCAGCACATTTCTTTGCTCCTTTTTTAAAACATTTTCAGAACTTTTGTTTCCCTTTCCTAACCATAATTCTACACCTTAAAATCCTTTCCCTATACAATATACTAGAATTAGGCTACGTAGCTAGACCTGACCATTCCTGTTCTATTTGTCTTTGAATTTCTTCTGCCCTTGTCCCAAGTGGTTTACTCAATTTAGTGTTGTATATTGAACCTGATTTTGCGACAGACACCCATCCGAATACTGTCCAGCGTGCGTGACTTGTGTTCCATTGAGCCGGTTGCTGCATGTATTGTCTTATGCGACTTGCTGCTTTGTGTATTTCATATTTTGAGTTAATCTAGTCTCTGAGATGTAACTTTGCATTAAAATATGGCCGATTTGTCTGCTCCACGTTTCAATTGTTGGAAACATAGTCAGGTTTGCGATTGTTGCACTTGTTGCATGGAAGTCTGCACATGTCCATGCTCAGTTGGCTAAATCCCTGGTGTTTTGAGTGATATTTCAAGATTAAGCGGATGTCAATGTTGCAAAACGTGCAGGAAGCTGACCAACTAGCACCAGAGATGGCATCGGTGGAAGATATTAAAGGGTTAGCACGGTCTGTCGTAGAAGAACCACGCGCATAGATACCGCTCTGCTCCAGGAACGAAGGAGACACCATCTTGGGAAGAACTTCAGAACCACCACTACATGTATGGAAATTGGGAAGGAGAACATCTGCAATGAAGAATGGAAAGTGGCTGATACACTAGATGTGCCGAAGATCTGGGTAAGTGGAGCAGACTATGTTTCAAAGTGCAAGGAGCTTTTCCTCAAGTGGAAATAAAACACAGTAAGTACAAAATTAGAGAAATCCTTGCACAGGAAGACACGCGAGGAGACCCCTTTCTGTCTGAGTAAAATCAGGAAAGTAGATTTGGACTGGAGTTTGGAGTGTGAGACCTGACCAAGAAGATCCATGCAGCTGGCAATAAGATTACTCTAAATTTGATGGACGGTTGTGTGGATTAGAAACCTCAGCGAAAACGTTCGTTCTGTAAAATTCGAAGAGACACAATTTGGAAATATTCGCAAAGGAGCTGTAAATAGGAGCGAGAAAGACGTGCCTCACTTTGGAAAAAAAAATGCTTCGTGAAGAGCTTACCCACTCAGAAGAAATCGATTTTTTCTATGATTTGTAACTTCCTATCTTGCGTTCGGTTGCGATGTTTTTAACTGGCTACAAACTGTGGACAACGTTTATCTGCTCTTCAACCGCTTAATGCGGTATCTACCTGGATGTGAGATGTAAATAGTTAGGTTAGGGATTGTAAATAGTTGCGTTAAGGGCAGTGATGTGCCGTAGACTATAAGTTTACGTTTACATGCGTTGTCTACACGTAATCTACGCGTAGATTACATTGGGCTGTAATTTACATAGACTACGTAGACAATCTAAAGTACATTAAAATTAATTTTCAAGGGTTTCATGAAAGGAAAGTGACATTTTCAAATATATTGGTTCCTAACGAAATGAAAATAATCCTATTTACAACAAAATTCTTCTTCTCTTCTATCATCAACTATCGAAGAAGATAAATAGTATGCAAAAAAGAACAACAGATGGCAGTCGTGAGGCAAAATTAGTCTTTCTTCCATAAAACACTAGAATATTTCCTATATTAGGTTTCTTCCTATGTGAGAAATTGTTCGAATTTGGAAGAAAGAGTATGAAAAGTTCTCCTCAGACATCAAAAACTGATACGCAGTATAATTTTATTTTAATTTCAGGACGCCCTTTGCTAAGTTATCACCTTTCGCCATGTTGTTTACATAGATTACGTAATCTACGTGTATAAAATAGTCTACGTGTAGAATGTAGACGCACATCACTGGTTAAGGGCTGTAAACAGTTAAGACTATATATAGTTATTATAAGATTGTACACATTAGTTTATGTTAGCAATAAGCTGTGTGTTCAACCCAATCTTGATGTGTGGCCAGTTTTAAGTCATTGTTGAACTTGAAGCAGTCAAACAGATCTTTGGCAAGCATTTCTTTCATTTCTGTGGAAGGTAGAACACTGATGCATTAGCATAAACCAAAAACTGACCTTGATGGAGTGAATTGACTTTGTAAAGTCTAAAGACAGTGTATAGGGTGATATGAGGTACTTGTAAAGGACAAAATATAACGACTAGAATTCCTAACACAAAACAGTCTAAACTTCAGTAAACTGACAGCAGATCTAATGTAGAGTGATGGAGTAAACGAAGTGAATTGAAAGGAAAAGTGAAAGACACTTTAAGATCATTAATATCTCAACGTAACCGACACACGCGAAGAACGAAAAATTAAATAAAATTACAATTAATGAAATCTGATACTTGCCCTTCTTATATTTACATTTTACAGTATCTGCTGTTGACAAGTATAACGTCTCACGCATTTATCTCTTTATGTACAAAATTTATTTACACTTCTACACTTCGCCGTATATACATCTTTTCATAGCAAATCCGATATCAACTGCTTCCGGTTGCCTTTTGCCCCAAAACACAGAAAATTGCACTTATCAAGACTTTACTCTACGAGCGCAGTTTATCACGCAGAGGTCCCTACGCATAGCTACGGCGCTTACGCTCTGTGTGTATCGCTGCTTCCAACAAACTGTCAATCCATTGAAGGACGGCTACTTTCTGCGATCTGAGAGCCTGAAAATCCGAGAGCATAAGTGAGAACGAAACAAGTCGGAACCTGTATTTATACCTCCGACAAACGACCCGCCCCCCAACCACCGAGGCAAGGTCACATTGTTATCTTTCAAACAAGGAAGCCGTTGAGGGAACCCAACCGTTGGCTTCCCCGACTACAGGGCAAAAAGCAACCTAGGCAGAGCATGTACAAAGAAATACACTTTTACATACATACTTTCCAATTTCCAGCTGTGTGCGTAAAATCCACACAGCACTGCTTACACAAGGATAAAACAGCTGTGGCTGATCTTGCCACCGAAGGTTCCTGGTTCGGGTCCTGGTCTAGGAATGAATGTATATTTGTGTGTGTTCATTCATTAGTTTCATCTGATCCATCATTCATTCTCATGGTTTCTGTTAGTTAAAAATTAAAAGACACAATGATCAAATATTCTACCAAATACTAAGATTATAGAAACATAGCTGAACTTCGAACGTAATGCGAAGTTCTTTAAAGTCATATAATTCATTTCTACAATATGTTGTCGCAATTGTACTGCACAGTTTAAAAACCTCATTTTTTCCTTATCTAAGATCCTCACTCTTGCCTAACCTACTCGTGTGTTTTCTTTCCATAACGAATTATTTCTCGCGGTTGTACGTTTTGGTGAGTAGATTAGGCAGGTGCGCGCGCAGACTAATTTATTTGGGCTGCCTTAAGAGAGTTTCAATTTCATATCTTGACAATGTTAGGCTAATTGTCATAACTTCATGTTACTTTTTTCCAGAAACTACGTATTAGGTTGTAAAGATGAAATTTTAACATTACTTTAGCAGGGACGTGCTTACATCCACCGCTGGAAACAGCGTTAGCGGGACAAAACTGCTTGTTCCTTTCTGTTACTTTGCGGCGCTTGGCAGAGGCAGTGTTGCTACATGAAGATCAATTTTCCTTGAAGGGAAATCCAGGCCCAATTTCCGGAGAAAAGCGAAATTTTATAAAAGAAAAATATAAAAAATTGCGTGGAAATTTGAATATGTCCACTCCTATTTTTTTTATTTGCATTATTTACATTGGTGTTTTATTTCTATTATGTCTAATTCATCTTGATAGGGGAGTGTTTCTAAGTATATATAAAAAATAAGATTTATTGGTCAAACCAGTTCCAATTTCCACGAGAGAGAAATATGCGTGTAAAATTACAATCAATATCACAATATTTGTTTGTTGTTTTAATACTTCTTTCTATGATTATTACTATTGCTCCTGATATTATGAATATAGAAATAACAGATGGTTAAAAACATCAAGGCTGGTACAATTTTAACAGTTATTATTTACTTACTTAAAATAAAATATCACTCCTCCTTATCGTTCTGATTAGGCAAAGTGACAGAAAAATATAATACAGTACTATGGCGACATCTAGATTTATTCATATCACATATGCATCGATACTCGCTAGAGGCCCATAGGAAAGATCTAGTCCTGATTAGTTTATCCGTGTATAAAATGGACTTAAAACAACAACTTAACAAAACTGTAGCTATCTAAGAATAAAGCGAACTTAATAAACTTTTTCACAACTATCGAAATAAGAATCATCGAAGTATTTGGATATCCAGAACTTGTAGACTACATGAAGATACAGGCCTCTTGTATTGGTGAAACCGTTACCTTATAATACAGGGTGCGTCACGGGAGGCTGACGGTTTTCAAATGGAGATCTCGAGGTAGGGAGAGGGGGTAGTGATGATAGTAAGGCAGGCCCGTACCCAGGGGCGGGGCAAAGGGGACCATGACCCCCTCGAGTCATGAAATATTTTGATGCAAATCTACAAAAATATCGTGGATGATTTTTTTAAGGTTTTGCAAGAATTTAGATTTTCTTCTTGTATGAATGAATGGGTTGTCTCTGGAGAGAGGCAGACTCCAGAAGTCTGCTGTCTACTATATTTAGTAATTTTAGTTTTATAACCATTTATACAAAGCTACTAAATGTTCCAATTTGGTCGGGACAGTTCACCATATTTACTCCCTGTTTTGACTTTTTTCGAACTGCAGTCTTGATGAGAAAATGTCCTCTTTTTGTGGTTTATTCATATTCAGACATGTTCTTCATTATAAGGATAATTCCACAGCGTTGGTGGTCACATTCAGTGTACGAATTCTACCACCTTCCTACCAAAGATCTTGTTCTATTAAATCCTCCCCCCATTAAAATTTTCCGAGGGAAAGAGTTTGTGTTATAACAAAGATAAGCAATTAGTTTGGACTTCAAACATACTTTACTAAGAATAACATCATGAACACATACAAAGAAGGAATAACAAAGAATGATGTCAGCCTGTGTGTGAATGTTGCATACATCTCTTGCTCTTGCTCTCTCTCTCTCTCTCTCATTATAGCTGGTAACAGCATGGAGTAAAAACGTACTTCTACAGTCATAGATAAGATTTTAAAATTATATCAAATTGGACTAGTAAGAAATGGAGCCGTAGCTGCGAAGGTGGTTTTCATTGTCACCCTAGGCCACTGGAACATAGAAATTAGACCGACCTGTTATTTCTCACCTCCTTTCGTCGGGAATAAAACATAGCATTTACATGTTCATTTAATAGGAAACTAATGTCTTCTTAACGTTCCTCATTTTCTCTCCACCTAGTTATCTTTAACTTGCAATCGATTTCGCATATGTGAACAATAACACACACTGCTTCAATGAAGATGGTGTGGAATGCACAGTCGACTGTCCTTTTATTAACCACATTTCTTGAATGCTAAGTTTTATTTTCATCGGATTCAGAGGAAAGAAGTAAGTACATAAAATTTCTACAATGTCTAAGTATGCCAGCAACATCTAGGAAGGGTGAAATATATGTCAATTATTAAATAATTAATGATATTAATTAATTATGTAATAATTTACATATATTTCATGACAGTTATATATATAACCAAGATTTCGGGCTTGTCCCCCCAAGAAAATCCTGGATACGGGCCTGTGTGGCATTGAACTCGCTCGGTCATGCCACTTTCGGCACTGTTCGGGTGGGCTCGGCTCGACGTGGCAGCAAGAAAAAATAGAGAGAGTGTGTGTGACGTCAGCTGAAGCCAAAATAGCTTCCGGCGACCGCCATGTTGGGATGTGCCACTCGCCTGTTGCGTCCATTTGTTAACATTCGGCGAGAGGGAATTTAGTGACGAAAATTAAGGCTGCTTGTTATTTTTCTTTATGTTTAAATCGTCAGAAACAATAACACGAACAATAACTTTATGTTCGGCGGCATTCCGTCGAATTGAGGCTGAGTAAAAGCACAGTACAGCGAATCTTACACAAGGATTTGGAATTCCATCTGTACAAAATTTATAAAAGTATGCACCAGTGAAACAGAAAGTAAATTTCGTGTGGGTATTAATGTGTCTGACAAATTTACAATTCTTGACGGGTTAAAACAAGGAGATGCATTATCTCCATTGCTTTTTAATTTTGCCTTAGAATATGCTGTTAGGAAGGTAAAAGAAACTAAAGAAGGACTAAAATTAAATGGTGTGACTCAGTTGTTAGCATATGCAGATGATGTAGACTTACTGGGGGATGATATAAATACAATTAAGAATAATGATAAAATATTTTTCAAAGCAGCTAAAGAGATAGGTTTGGAAGTTAGCAAAGAGAAAATTAAATATATGCTTACAGGCCGAAACTAAGTGTTAGGTAATAATCAAAATCTAATTATTGATAACAACTAATTTGAACCAGTTTCCAAATTCAAGTACCTAGGAGTAATACTAACAAATGAAAATGATATTAAAGAGGAAATAAAAAGCAGGCTTAATTCAGGACATGCATGTTACTTTTCTCTTCATAAACTTTTGTCTTCTCGTTTAATATCTAAGAAACTAAAAATTAAAATATACAAAACAGTAATATTGCCTGTACTATTATATGGAATCGAAACTTGGTCCCTTACATTGAAAGAGGAACATAAATTGAGAGTATTTGAAAATACGATCCTTAGGAAAATATTTGGGCTTAAAAGGGATGAGGTGACAGGTGAGTGGAGAAGCTTACATAATTTAGAACTACATAATTTGTATTTATGTCCAGATATTATTAGAATGATTAAATCAAGAAGACTTAGGTGAGCAGGCCATGTGGCACGAGTGGGAGAGGAAAGAAGAGTTTAGAGGATTCTTGTTGGGAAACCTGATGGTAAGAGACCAGTAGGAAGACCAAGACGAAGATGGAGGGATAATGTTAAGATCGACCTAAAGGAAATCGGTAGGGATGGAAAAGAGTATATAGATCTTGCTCAAGATAGGGACAGATGGAAGGCCTGTGTTGCTGCAGCCATGAACCTTCGATTTTATGAAGGCTAGAGAGTTAGTTAGTTATTACAAATTTTTGATCGTGCAAATGTTACCCCAAGAACATTATCCACAACGTTCAGCCTTCGCCAGAAATATGCTCGCCATTTTCGCAAACATAAAGATGCCATTCCTATGGTGAGTGCAGCTGACATTGCGTGTACTGCTCTCACCCCGTGCCGAGCCCAGGCTAGTCGATCCGAACAGTGGCGAAAATGACATGACCGAGCGAATTCAATGCCACCCTACTTTCATCTTTACACCCTCTCCCTGTTTCGAGATCCCCATTTGAAAACCGTGCGTTTTCCGTGACGCACCCTGTACATGTGTTCCTTGTTCGATACCTTTGTGGTTCTGATCCAAATTAAACTGTAAGTCCCTTCGGTATCTGATGGGTCCGAATTAGGTGAAGGACTAATAAGAATAAATAGGGCAATAGCGAAAATTACATCAATAGTTACACACACTTATTTGAAACAAACAAAACATTTTCTTTCCAACAGATTATTCACCTAATTCGGGCCCACCAGCTGCCGCTGCAGCTGATAAGTATTGAGCCTTACCCAGAAACATTGAGCTAGGAGACTGAAATTTGCTGGGTGCACTGGTCAATTCTTCTATATATAATGGTGCAAAAATGACTTTCTACGATTTTATCTTCCCTTTGATTTTCAGGTCCAAAGTGAAAATGGTAGCACCTCCAGAAAAGTTGGGGAAAGCTCTCCAAAGGCGTCATCCTGTTGCATGCATGACAATGGCTCGCCACACACTGCAGGTGAAACAATGGTGACACTAACCTCCTTAGGCTTTCAAGTGTTGCCTCATCCACCCTATTTGCCTGACCTGGCTCCATCTGACTATCATCTGTTCCCCATTTCAAAAACCACCTAAAGTGTTCAGGAGACAACTAATGCTGCAAATGAGTGGTTACGTTTGGACCTGAAAACCAAAGGGAGGTTAAAATCATAGAAAGTCGATTTTTGCACCATTACATATAGAAGAATTGACCAGTACACAAGCCTCCTACCTCAATTTTTTCTGGTTAAAGCTCAATACTTACCAGCCTCCCCTCGTATAATCTGTGTTTGAGAGGACTTTCTTGTAGTTTTCGGTCCACTTTATGCACTGATAGGCCTGCAGTTTAAAGTTGGATCCGATCAACTAGGTGCTTCCATCGGCACGGGTCCCACTTGGGACGTTACCACTACGCCATCAGTGAGGTTCATGTTTTAGAGGAGTATTGGACGGTCGGACAAGGATTCGTTGCCCTGTATTCCACAAGACGTTAGTGCTCTGCGTCTTCTTAAACCTGACAATATTAAGAAAGTAACAGAAAACGAATACAATGAATTATTATTATGGAAATGAGTCGAAAATAGAACATACAAAACTACTGACCAGAAATTAGATCTTCCAGGTTTTTTTTATTGGTATCGGCTCTGTCAACTATCTCTGGGGGATAGAAGAGTGAACTAAGAATATTAAAAGTCAAGGTTTTGTTTACGTATGCATTTTTCTTCATTATTTTTATCGACACTATTAACGTAACTACAGGTAGAAAATCGATCCAAAACAAAGAAAAATTTGAATTCGTACTGAAGCTTAAAACCCAATTAGGTAAGTACTGACTTGGAAGAACGTACGTATATATAACATTCATTTCTACCCCGAATATGTCACTGATCACTATGCAGGCATTTTCTAAGATTCAGCTTATACTTAATTGAGAACAAATCTTATTTCAGTTATCTGTACGACATCGAGTTAATGAAACTTAAATTAAGACCACATTGCATCACATATTGTAAGAAGAGAAGTTGAAACTAAATACCTAACTAAGAAACCAATATTTTAAGTCTGCTGTAGTCGACAGCGTAATGATTCCTAGCTATTGCACTAATCCAAACTGAAGAAAGAATTTTGACTACTATTCCCAAAACATAATTATTTTTGTGTCACTGATCTCTAAATTTTATTTTAGTATAACGAAATGTCTATTGAAATTATCTTTCTATAACTTTTGTGAAAATATTTTGCAATACGGAGAAAGTACAACGCATTACTTACGATTTTCTGATACAATGTAAGGGGAACAGACCTTATTATCTTCTGACTACTATTCCCAAAACATAATTATTTTTGTGTCACTGATCTGGAAATTTTATTTTAGTATAACGAAATGTCTACTGAAATTACCTTGCTATAACTTTTATGAAAATATTTTGCAATACGGAGAAAGTACAATGCATTACTTACGATTTTCTAATATAATCTCTCTTGTAAAAACCTTATTATCTTCGTTACGTCTAATCAATTTAATTTCTTCAGTATGCTCTGCCATCTTTTGGTAGACTGTGAAATACTTGTCAAATTGTGTCTGTATTAGTACAATTACAGACCTTTCAAAATTTGTATAAGAATGTTGTTCAACGCTTTTCTGCTATATAATTTGTTGTGTCTTGAACGCTCTTCAATGTCAACTGAAATCCGCATGGCAGACTTTACTGCTACTTTTACCCAAATTCTGGTGTTAAATTATATTTTTGCTTACACCTCGGGACAGTGTTGTAGTCTAAACATTTTAAGAGGGTACGATAAGTTTCGTGAAAAGTTATGTGGAGACCATGTTTCCACTAACTTTGGATTAACTTTCCTGTAAATGTATGGATTAATTTAACTACTAGAGAATATGCCATTGGTGGTAGAATACTGTTCATGATTATATACCCATAATTTGGCATAACAGAAGCATGTTACAGTCAGTGACGGATCTACAAATCTTGGGAGCCACGCAAAATATTGCCAAAGGCGCGGGAAATCCGGGGTGGGTAATCTAAGGACGGAATTTTTCCGACTTTGTCCCCGCATAAAGCGGTTCTGGGGCCCACCGAGCCTCAATTCAAATAGTACCTGGGAGGAGGGTGGGGTAAATGCGGCCGCAGCGTTGTGCTGATCACATCACCTCCAAAATGGTCGACATCGAAAATATGTGGGGCCCTTCCCCCACATGCCCTAAATGTGCCTTCATGGCACAGCAAACTTTACCTTTACCAGTATATATTGTATTCGTTTCTGTACCCCTGAGTAACTACGTTTATTTTTTACATACGAGAACCCTCTTCTATGTCAATGGCTGAGGACCCCCTAAAGGCTTAAGTTTGGAGCTTGTAGATCCGGCACTGGTTACAGCACATAAGGAGTTTTGAATTTAAAAAGACACGCGTATTTTTATAAATGATTGAACGTGAATCAAAAGTCACGTTAAATAGGAAGTTATTATCCTGTAGCTGATTAATTGTCCGTGAATGGTTGAATGTCCAGCTTACTGGTGCATGAATCGGTCGCCGTGGTCTGTTGAGTGGCCATCGTTGTCTCCAGACCTGACACCAATGGATTTTTTCGATTTAAAGGCGCTCGTCTACTCAGTTGAGATTCAAAACATCCAGCATCTAAAGGAAGCATTGTGTAATGTGCAGGCATCATTATGCCGGACGTTCTGCAAAAGGTTCTGTAGAACTGGAAACTCCAAGTGCACAAATGAATTGGTGTTCAAGGTGCACGCATCAAGATATATTATAACTACCTATGTAACCTGACTTTTGACTCACCCTGTAATTTATGGGCTATGCTGCATGATGTATTTGTAATTTGATTTTATTATTGATATTGTTTTTGAGAATTGTCAATTTGTATACTGTTAATAACTTAAAAATAATACTGCTAATAACTTAAAAAAACAGACACTTTGGGGGAGAAGACTCTGAAGACCGACCCTGTCCAAACTATCTCTGGAGACGAAAACAACTTTGTGGATGTAGTGACGTGAGACGGCTCCACCAATGAACACATGAGAGGGAACGGGATTGCGTGGGGGGTGGCTGCAGTTACCAGCCTTCGCTCTGACCACTCGATTTTCTCCCCTTCTCTGACGCCATTCACGGCCTTGCTCCAGAGGTAGTTGTGTCAGGGTGAAGCTGCCATACATTCACATATTTCTGAGGCTAGACTGATCAACTGGTGGACCTTCAAATTAAAATTCAAATTCTTTATTTGCGTGGGCGACAGTTTGTCCCAGATCACGTGAAAACAGAAGTATTTACCGTAACAAAATCCTTAAGTAATGGTCAAATTACAAATGTAAAAAAACGAAACGAAAGTAGATGAAATACACATTTTGTAACACTCTAATGAGTGGGACTCGGAAGTTGATGTCGACATGCTTACGTGTGAAAGAATCTATTATCGTATTGACATACTCCGTACGACAATAGGAGCACATCCAGAAGAGTACTTATATAAGACATAAAACTTTTCGAGTTTATTTGTCTTGCCAGCAGTTTATTTGTATCTTCATTAGTTTCTGATGTATTAATAATTAAAATGTGTCAGACACTTTGTGTACACCCTGTATATTCCTGAGAGAAATAACCTGTTAATGCTAGGGTGATCCTGGTTGGAATTGCAGAATAGGGGTTTATGCAACGCTGTGATGTTAACAGTACGAGACGATATCTGCGATTTGCCAAGGCTCCGTAATAGCACTGTATCCTTGTAATTTAGGCATCCCGGGTTCAATTCCCTGCGCAGACAAAGTGCATAGTGCTTCTCATTCTTCTTTACACTGCAACAGTTCTGATTAACTGATTAGAATGGATTTGAAACAAATGTTTTCGATTATATTTGTCGTGGCCACTATATTTACAGTATCCACAATACTTTCCGTATCGCTTGTAATATCTTCCAAACAATTTTGATCGGCCGAAGACTCTGTGGAATGGGTGCAATTTCAACCAATGTCCAACGTTGGAATCGTTGGCATATCACCTGCATGGGTGTTATAAATAAATTTTCTTTATTTCTTTCTTATATGTGTCCAGAAAATGACAAATTGACGCAAAAGTGTTCTTTTTGTACACTTTTTCAATGCGTGCATCAGATACATTTTTTAATTAAAAAGATCTGATCATATTCTTAAATTTTAAAATAATTATCAAGTTTACCTTGGAAAACAGAATGAACCATCTGTGTTTCATCAGCGGTCTATTAGCAGCAGGGGTGCCCACAGGGTGGTTTCATGACGCGCCTGCACCATGGGAATTTTATTTGGGGGGGACAAAATTCTATACCAATTCTATATATCTTCACTCAAAAATGGGAGGGGGTCGTTTCGTTTGATTGACTTGTTACTGATTTTTAGTTATGGTTATTATGTACAGTTTTCTTACCTGCCTGTGGGTGATCGCGGCGATGGAGTTGAAATAAGATACCACCACCAGACACATTGCTAAGAATAAGGTTCAGTACACTAACAATGACAGTGATCCCTTACATTGAAAGAGGAACATAAATTGAGGGTATTTGAAAATAAGATCCTTAGAAATATATTTGGGCCTAAAAGGGATGAGGAGACAGGTGAGTGGAGAAGGTTACATAATTTAGAACTACATAATTTGTATTCATGTCCAGATATTATTAGAATGATTTAATCAAGAAGACTTAGGTGGGCAGGCCATGGCGCACGAATGGGAGAGGAAAGAGAAGTTCACAGGATTCTTGTTGGGAAACCTGATGGTAAGAGACCAGTAGAAAGACCAAGACGTAGATGGAGGGATAATGTTGAGATGGAGCTAAAGGAAATTGGTAGGGATGGAAAAGAGTATATCCTGTAGATCTTGCTCAGGATAGGGACAGATGGAAGGCCTGTGTTGCTGCAGCCATGAACCTTCGATTTTATGAAGTAGAGAGTTAGTTGGTTAGTTAGTGAGCCTGAGAAGTTTTGTACGTTTTATGTTAGCAAACATGAAAGTGAGCTTAAAGTAGCGAAAGTAAACATATATTTCTTAAATATGTCTATATTATATTGTTCCGCAAATTTTGTCTGACTAAAACAATTTGAGTAAATAATTCGGCATAAAGGGGGGTGAATGTTCTACCTTTTGGGAGGGAGTACATCATAGGCCTTGGGGGTGGGTGGATGCGCATCCCTGATTAGCAGAAGGTAAACCACAGTACATGTTCAAAAAAATGCATTCCCGTAGGGAAATCCATGAATATGTTACCCGTAAGCGGAACAATTTCGATTTATCCCACCATTCTACCGTTGCCAACAAATCATATTTCCCCTTTTTGGCTCCCAAAACATGTAATGCATTGCCTGCGAACATCGTATTCATAAACAACCCAGTAAGTTTCGTAAAATATTTACTGTTAATGGAACAATGGCAGAGTTGCGGTATATACTGAGGGTATCAGGTAACTCACTACTTAGAATTGTATTATTTTATAATTATTAGAGAAGAAGGTCTAAATATGGGCGAAGGTTTAAATATGGGTTTTGGAGTTATCAGTGCTCCCGGGTGCTGCAGCCTGGCAGAGGCTATTGGAACTGGTTATCTATCAAGGACAAAGGTTGCGGCGCCAATTCGCAAGAGAAAGTGGTGGTTATTTTCGGCCTTGGACGCTGTTATAGAATTGCGACCTCCGAAAACTTTTTGCAGGTATGTTTTCACTCAGCGATTTCTGAATTCTCATCTGCTTTGTATAGGTTATGATATTAGCGGTACATAAAACAAATGTGCGCTTTTATAATGCCATGATTTATTTGTGAAATATCTACCACGGAGAGCGAAAATAAATTGAAGAAGAAAAATAGCGTTATGGTCTAAATATGGGCTGTGAAATGAGGTCTAATGTTAAGATCATATTTTCAACAAATATTTGGATGTTTTTCTTAATTTCGATTTTTCCCATTCCGCGTGATTTTCAAAACAACAGATTATTCATACATATGAATTTTATAATGTTTTAACGATAAATGACGGTTTTTTTTAAATTTTAATTGTTTTTTGTTATATTGCCACTAGTAGCCCATATTTAGAACACAATTTTGAAATACATCATTTTACAAGTAATGTAAATTCCTAAAACGGACGCTATTGGCGGGAAAGGTTTGAGGAGAGGATTCCCTAGGCTCCACGTGTACTGGGACATATAGCTGTCAGGTGGAAACTGATCTTTCACAACTTTCTTTGAAGTAAAGTGGCGTTCGAATCAGGACTTCAACTGTACCCTGCACCAAACCCCACATTAAGTATTGACGTGGCGTTCTGAGTCAAAATAGCGTATCCTGTGTTGCCACACTAGTTAATGCTAGTGCGCAACACTAATGTTTGGAAAATACTAGAGAATAAATTGAGAAAATGTTCATATGATTATAACTTATTATCGTATTTTCTATTTGTCTTTTCATTGTTAGTTTAATTCTTTATACTGTTACAATTCGCTGATTAGTCACATCCGTTGTGATAAAACACTTTTATGGATTGTTATTCAACTAAAAATTCCCAGTAATTTATATTAAAATTATTACAGATGTATTTAATTAATATCAAATGTATATTGATAGGACATGTGGATCATTTCATATTTTACTCAGCGTTATAGTTTCTAACTACAGGCGTCAAATGTTTCTGGTCCTTGTTAGATATTTACTATGGTTAAGGTGAATTGTCTATCGCGGAATGATTATCCGACAATGCCCCTACAATTAATTGTTGTGGAACAATAATAGCAAGATACACCCTTTTGTAAACGTTTTACCTACTCTTGTTGCATTTACATTCACTGGCTGGCATATGCTTTATCTTCACTTAAAAAATGTATACTTTTCAAAACAATGGACTTATCGTCAGATACGAAAGAAATGCATTACAAGAAAGTATTTCCTCAACCCAAGTACACCGAACTGAAAACGAAAGTTGCATCATGGGGGGAGGAAAACTGCAATCGTCCCTCCTTTCCCTCTCTTGGAAGTATTGGGCTGTAGCCTACCACCTTCTTGATTTGGCTTCTATAATTATCGTAAAGTTTTAGTATATTTAAGGGAGTTCATATATATCTGTCATGCACTGAACTATGTAGGATTTTTTTTTCTGGAGCGGCTGTAAATGTTCACTTATGAGGGTCACTTCGATGAGCCAGAAACTGAACAGAACACATTTTGGGCAAAATTGGACTTATACCCCACCCCCTCCTTCCAGGAAAGATAAAATGTAAACATTTCATGAAATGCAAGTTAACTCGAAAGCAGTGGTTAGAGTGTGATGACGATTTTAGGGGGTGTAAATACACGTTTAACACCAAAATGCCCACACATGAGGCCTTTGTAAAAACTTGTAGGTGTGTGTATGTGTCTATAAATCACTATTCAAAAGTTGATTCGCACTTGGCTACGAGCGTTAAGTTCATACTTAGCTATCGCCATTCCATACTGAAGTGTGATGCTAATTTTAGAACACCCTGTAGTTTTGGCGATCATATACAATTGCGTTTCCTGTATTATTTGGGTAATAATTGGTCATTATTTCTGAGAAACCATGCTGTGCTCATTATAATGATCATCACAGACAGAGGTAAATTTTACAAATTGCATCCTATTTGATATCATTACAGCGCATATGTGGCGATATAATTTGTGGTCTGTTAATGCTTCATTAACTTTCTGGTGATTAACTAACTTGAAGCAATTAGCAAATCTGAGTTATAGACACTAGTGACTCATCTCTCCTGTCTGAATTCATCCTGGGCGGAAGGCAAAGGAAGAACCATTGACGTAATTGCAGTGTTGCCACCTCCTGAACTTCTCGAAAACAGAACACATTAATTGACTGATTTGCTTTATTTTACTTTTTGTGCCACTTTTGGCTAATTTGCGAAGATGGATATGATGAAATTGATGAATGGAGACTCACAAAGAACCTGCATGCTCAGATCGGGACTCGAACCCGTGAACATTGATGACGAGGCGACCACCAGCCATCGAGTTGTCCGGTACATGCGTTCCATGTGTGTATTTTTATCTCACCGTGTAGTGTATTTCTGAACCCAAGTAATTGCAATTATCCCATTTCGTGGTTGCTAGGATACGACTTGGTGGGTGATGTGCCCAACGAACCAGATTCGAGTCCCGTAAACCAAATGTTCATATTGATAAAAGAGCCTAGAAGCATGAGTTAGGTGTGAAGGCTTCCTATTGGTAATTTTACGAAAATGTGAAGTTCCAAAGAAAATTATTGGCCCCTAACACAAATTCACTAGTTTAAACAATTGACAAGAGTAAAAAACAGACTTTCCCCTTTTTTTTCGTGCATTGATGCACGCACGAGAAGCAGCTGCCACCTCTAGATAAAGGGGAAAATGATTCCTTGTTTGTTCTTCCATATAATTATTATATTCCTTCTGCTTTTATCTCTATTAGCTAATTTGTACATTTCTCCTTTTCAATTTCAATCTTAAAACAGTGAATTCTTACTTATTTCCCTCTCTTGTCGATATTTCTTTTATTACCTTTTCTCTTCCTTTTGCAGTGTCGTTATTTCATTTACTCCTTCTGTTTTCTTTCTCCAATCTTTTTCTATTTTTCTTTACTTTTCTCACTCTTTCTCTAGTTCCGCTACTCACTGTCTCTGATTCTTCCTTTCCCATACTTCATTTTCGATAGGTTCTTTAATGTCTGTCCTTATTCTCATCCTCACTCACTCTCACCTTTCTCTTTCTGTTATCTTATTTATCTTCTTTATTTCACTTTGTTATATATATGTTATGGTTTGATTCCCACTTCAATTTCCCAATTAGCTATATCTTCTCTCTCTCTCTCTCTCCCTCTGTCTTTCCCCCACTCTCTTCGTGTGTGTTTTTTCCTTCCCCCTCTCACTCTCTATTTATCTTTCCCTTCCTCTCTCTCTCTCTCTCTCTCTCTGTTTTCATTTCTCTTCCTCTGTCTTTCTCTCTCTATCTTTCTCTGGGCCTTTCTCTTCCTCTCTCTCTCTCTCTCTCTCTCTCTCTCTCTCTGTGTCTCTTTTTCCCTTTCTGTCCCTCTCTGTAATTATTTCTCTTCCTCTCTCTCTCTCTGTGTCTTTCTCTTCATGTTCTTCCCCCTCTCTCTCTCTGTATTTCCCTTCCTCTCTCTCCCCCTCTCTCTCTCTCTCTCTGTTTTCTTTCTCTTCCTTTCTCTCTCTCTCTTTCTCTGTGCCTTTCTTTCTCTTCCTCTCTCTCTCTCTCTCTCTCTCTCTCTGCCTTTCTTTCTCTTCCCCCCTCTCTCTCTCTCATTCGCCCTTCTCTTGTCTCTCTCTCTTCATACCATGATCAACTAATTTTGGCATTATTTGAAACTTTCTCCCACAAGCTATACGGGTAAGTTTAGACAACTCCACGGTGGGCTTGAATTAAACGCACTTTCACCCTCCCGGACCGCATGCCCATATGGGACATCAGCTCACCGTACATGTAGGGTCAAGACCGTGCAGTTGGCAACGACAGGAGTATGACCAGTTCCACAGGCATGAATGAAAGTGGGTGGGGACTTGACCTTACACTTGAGCCAAAAATCCATCTTACGGAGGAGGGAGGGGCTGGGGAGATGGCTACAAAGATGCAATGTCTTCGGAACCGGTTTTCATTTTGTAAGTAGAAGAAGGCGTCCCAAGCGTGGAATAACTCCCACGACATTAGGAAGTTGGCGCGCAAATGCAGTAACTAATGGAAGAATGAATGAGATTGTGTAGGGTAGTGGTTGAAGGCACCTTCCATGCATTTGTATAGTCTTACGGAACGGATTTTGAGGTGCAAAATTATGGTCGGGGAAGGTGCTGAAAATGTTTTAAAAAAGGTGAAAAAATGTGCTGATAAAATGCTTATATAGGGTGTTCCGTATAGGACGCCGAATTAGAAAATTAAATAAAAATAGGGATCATACCTGATCATGAAAATCGTTATATTTTACATATATGTAAGCAGTAACATCACCCATGAAATACAATGTCAGACATATGTCCACCCCTACTGAGTCTGCATGCATTTATATGCTCCACATAATTATTGATAACTCTCTTGCAGATGTCTGTCCCGATGCCTCCAATCACCCGTACGATTTCCGCTTTCAGTTCCAAAAGGGTTCGTGGTTTGTTGGTGTACACCTGTGATTTCACAAACCCCTATAAGAAGAAATCACAGGGTGTAAGGTCACACTCCAACTGCCAAAACCCACATCACACAGTCGTTCTCAGCGGATGGATGGATTTCACGCTCCTGGATTATTCGGGGATTTTTGGAAGGGAACCACAACAAACGAGTCAAAACAATTGCGGATACATTAATCGGCATGACAACAGATACCAACATTGGTAAGAACAGGTCTGCCAACCTCGAAACAAAACAATAGCACTCGATTCAAATTCGGCGTCCTATACGGAACACCCTTTATTTACGTCTAAAACCAGTTACCATTAATATTCTTTATCCAAAACTGTAGCAAGTAACATAATTAGTAACAATTACATAAAGTAACCAGTATTTAGGAAGTAAACATAGATTTTACTAGGTTTCAATCAACTTTTCTGTTTTCGAATGTAAGTCGCTGACGTTATGAGATCAAGAGATCCTTACATGTGGAGAAGCTACATTATCTTGGAAACTATTGGAGTTGCAATTATTATATTGAGTTGGTGTTCAAAGTCCACTTTATGCACTTTATCGGGACTGGACCTACAGTTTAAAGTGGGTTACCTCCACCGGGTATCGACCCCGGAACCCTTTCATTACAGGGCGACGACGCTACCACTGCGACATCGGGGGAGGCCCTACAATGATTATATTGTACAGAAACTTCATAGCTCTTGTTCTGCTCTACAAAAATAGACTATAGGATTTTATGTAGCTTTTCAAGAAGAAGGAAAATCATTTATTTTTCTGTCCATTTTTTTTAACAAAACATGAAAGAAAGGAAGGGGTCTGAGCACTAAAGCACCAAAGAGGAACTAGAAAGGGGATAAATGTGCTAATCTCACTAAAAGGTGCAACGAAGTGTCATCATTTTATTGGATTTCATGTCCTAAAATACATATCTCAAACGATCGTTATGAAAATAGCTATATTTGTGGAAACATGCTGCACCTTAAAATCCGTTCCCTGGTTACCATAGTAACATTAAATGTGTTAATATTGATACAGTTATATCAGGACTACGAACAACTAAATATTATTTATTAGATAACATCTATTCTGATGTAATCCTTGAATATTCTAAAGCAAATTTCTTGGTAAATTGATGCGTAAAACCTGAGAATAATATTTACACACCAATATTGATGAATATTATGAACAATTTTAAATACAGTAAAACCTCGTTAATCCGGACTAATGGGGGGAATAAGTTGACCGGTTTAACGAAAGTCTGGATGAACTGAAATAACCTAAAAGAACAGTAGAAAGTGCAATATATCAACAAGACACGTTTATTATGGTGTATTTAAAGGGCATAGTTCTAAATACACTGTACAGTACAGTAAAATGTAATCCAATACTGTACATACAATGCAGTACGTACGACGAATACGATTGTTGTCTTCAAGCCACATTTAAAACCTTTAATTTTTTTTTGGTGCCTGTCCCGATTAAGCGAAGTCTGGCTTATCGGGGTTAGTATTAACTAGGTTTTACTGTATTGCAATTTTCCATTATCGGTATCGGCGGGAATCGGTAAGAGTGTCGGCATTGGTATCCGTTCAAAGTGTTACCAGCTCAAGCCTAATCAGGACCTACCAATGTTAAAACGGTTCCCTTGGAATCAGAGGAATCCCTTTGGAGGTACAAAACATTGTGGTGTGAATGCCACTTTAGACTCTATACTCTGTCCAAATCTCTGCAGCGAGTGAACGAACACAAGTCTCTGAGCAAGTAGTGACTCGAGAGGGCTCCACCAATAAACACGTGAGAGGGAATGGGAATGCGTGGAGGGGGAAAATGACTGCAGCAGCGTTCACTGCTTTCCTCCTTCCACTCGCTTTCCCCCTTCTCTGCCGATATGTGCCCCCTTGCTTCACAGTTTCCCGGGATAGAGTATAGGTCCAGTCCCTATTAGCCTATCTGACCGTAAGAAGACTCGATTGTTATTTTCATTCATGATTTTTTTCCTGTTTGCGGAAAACTCCCGAAATTTATAACAATTATTTCCTGAGTGCGAATTAAAGGAAGGGGCGATGACCGACCCCCCCCCCCCCCCAGTTATAAGGTCCAAGTATCGGCAGAATTAACGATACATTTTCATTCCTGCCAGAAATGGTTTTATGCCCCTTCATAGCAATTTGCAGATTTAAACCACAACAGAACTGGAAATAACTATACTGTTTTTCGAACCGAGTGGAAAAAGATATATACATATCTGCTGTGAAACTGATACTATTTACTCGAAACATTACCTCCAAATCAGACAACAAAAAGTTGTTCTTTCCGGAATGTCTTCTTCTTATCAAGCTGTATCTTCTGGTGTACCTCAAGGCAGTGTTCTTGGACCTCTTCTCTTCATCCTGTACCTTGATGATCTCCCAGAATATCTTTCCGAGTCATGCAAGAACCTTCTCTTGTTCGCTGACGATTGCAAAATATATAGTAAAATCTCCAATTTCAGTGACATGACACTTCTGCAAAAGAATTTAGATTCTCTAATAAAGTGGTGTGAATTATGGAACTTAAAACTCAACCCTTAAAAATGTACCATGATGACCTTCTCCTTAAAGAAAAACACATTTAATACTAAATATTTCATAAGAAATAATTGTGTTCAAAGAGTTGCCGCACAAAAGGACCTGGGCGTCATATTTGACGAGAAACTTTCCTTTTCTGAGCACATCTCTACAGTCACAAGGGGTTCAATGCGTATGCTGGGTCTTCTCTATCGTTTCACGGAAATAAACAACTTGACTGCCCTCAGCACCTTTTACAAATCTTTTGTGTCACCTAAAATTGAATACTGTTCTCCGATCTGGTCTATGGCATGCCCCTCAAATTCAGAGAGACTAAATTCCGTCCTAAATTTCTTCCTGGCCATTGTTCGACACCGAATTCCGTCCACAAAACACTTGCAAAATTCCATCCTCCTGCAAATGTTAAATATCCAAACTCCACAAGAGAGACATAGACAGGCTGACCAAATATTTCTACATAAAATAGTGAATGGCAACCTCAGAAGTGACCGCCTTCTTCAGGAAATTCACTTTCGTGTGCCTGCCCGCTCAACAAGAAGCACTCAACTTTTTGCCTCTCAGAAGCCGAGATTGTGTCTCATCCAGCGCTCTCTGTTCCATAGACTGCCCAGTGAATATAATAATCTAGGAAGCCAAATAGACATTTTTGAAAATCTGGACAGTTTTAGAAGAAAGTTAGCAAAAAATATGTAAGTCTTTTAACCACATGTAATTTTTTTTATGTTATTATTTTTGATGTATTATGTTATTATTTTTTTGTCCTTATGTTCTATAAAAACGTTCCAATGTAAAATGGCTAATGCTGTATTTGGAATCTTCAATTAAATAAATTAAAATAAATTAAAATAAATAAATAAAAAGAAATAGGATATTATTTTAAGTATATATTAATCTTGGTTAAAGAGAATAATGTGAATAATAAAGTGTTATTAAATTTTATGGAAGGTTTCTCGTATGATAATTCTGAAATGAATTTATGTACATATTAGTTTCTTTATACGGAAGAGAGACATCTAGTGTGGAAAAATAACAACGTGTGGAAAAGGGCAGCTCAGTACATTAAAAAAATACACATTTTGCACACTTATAGTGCACTTTCTTCTTTATAATATGTACAAAATTTTCACTTCAGGTGTATTAAAGTGAACGTATAGTGCAGCAGATATGTACGATCCGAATATGAAGTTAATTCTTTATTATACACATTTGAATCGCAATGCTGCTTAAGTATACATTTTTAAAGCGAGTTTTACACATCTTTTTTCACAGTAAACCCTTACACTTCCATAACTCTTTCTGGAAAACATGATAACACCATTTTGTAATGAAAGAGTTATCTGGATTACTGTTTTATACATTTTTACAATTAAAAATATTATGAGCGAAATAAAATTTGACTTGCTATCGATTTATACGTGAAACAACGTTTGGCAAATAAATATTTTTTTTGGAGCAGTGGAACAGCGAATGTTGAGAATAGGTGTTACTGTATTAAAAATAATGATTTATTATATTATATTTTTGCGTTACTACAGTTATCACTTTTCTTCTCAAAATAGTGGATTTTATTCTATTTTCAAAGCCAAAAAAAAATAGTTTTCTGCAAACTGAATATTTGCCAGTAAATTTGAAAATATTGAACTATATTACGATAGATTATATTATAATGGTCAGAAACAAAGATTGCTGGTTCAGATATACATTCTCAAGTATCGAAGCAGACCTCCGTGGCACAGATGTCCCGGGTTCGAATCCAGCACTGCGCATGAGCTTAATTTGTGGGTGTATTCATCATATCGCTCATCTTCATCGTTGCGATTTTTAATTAGCAAAATTAATATTCCATTATGTTTGCATGCGAATATTACTATAAATATACATTTCTGACATATTCTCTAACTTAAGTAAAAACAAATTTTATACTACCAATTCCCTAATTTATATTGAAGGGAGACTTATCCCCCCAGTCCCTCTGGAGATTGTGAATATTAAGGTAAATTACATTCAAATTCCCAATGATAGAAGTTAAAATTTTCAAATACATTTCAGGATGAATGAATGAATATGTCGATTATTTGGATTTTAGTTGAAAGTAATACAGGGTGTCTCAAAAGTAATAGCGCAAACTCACACAGGTGAAAGTACACGATAATTTAAGCAAAAAAGTCTCAGTAAACATGGGTCTGCGTACGTGTGGGTACAAGCCGTCATTGATTGCATTTTGTAAACTTCTTGCGCGATCCGAGGTTTGCTTTGTTTACAAAACAGAACATTTCCGAGAAGTGGCGTTGTAATCAAACAGGATGGACACACTCAGTACACAGTCTAATCGTACTATTGGAGTCACTTTTCTTACTGTATTATTAGCATTGTACCAACTAGGACGACGTTTACAAATAATGAAGTCAGTGGTGGCTTGTAATCATACATTCGCGATTATCTCGGAAACGGCACGTTTGCAGACCATGTTTACTGAGACTTTTTTGCTTCTATTATCGTGTACTTTCACCTGTATCAGTTTGCGCTATTACTTATGAGACACCCTGTATACAGAGGTTTTCAAAACTAACTTGACAACATAAGAGACGGCAATAAATGAAAACTTGCTTTTTTATGAACAACGCATTTTTTTTTTAGAAAATGTGTTGTTAAATTTCCAACAGATGGTAGTAGAGAATACTACTGGGCATGGCCTGGTATACTGAGCACAGTGTAAACATTGCGTTGCCTATTGAGAAGTATTTTTGTGTGATTAATTACCATAAAATAATGCAACGATTGTTTCGAAAGGTGTTTAACAAGCACATACCAGAGCACCACCCACCATTCTTAAAGGGCTTGAACAGTTCATTGAGGATTAGCGATTGTAGTGATATTGTGGTTTACCCTAGTTAGTATGCAAAATTTTATTTGATACCTATTATCATTTTAAAATTTATAAATTATTTCTTTATTCGTTTCGAGATGTCGACATCATTTTGAATATCCTTCTATTATATTTCTTCCCTCTAGTTTTGTGCCTCTGTTTGTCATTCTCCCTCTCTGTCTTGTATGTCTCAGATTTTATCTCTATATGTATTTGTTCTGTGTTTCTTCCCCCTCACCTTTTCTTTCTCTCCCTCCCCATCCTTGCCTCATTCTTTCTGTTTTTCATCACCTTCCTCGGTCTTCCTCTCAGGTTTATTTTTGTCATTCCCCTCTTTTCTTATAGAATTTCTCTGTCTCCATGTCCTTCTCTCTCTCTCACACACACACACACACACACACTTCTTTCTTTCTCTCTCCCTGTTTTCGCTACTGCTTTTGTTTCTCTTCAGCTCTCTCTGTCTTCTTTTCAAGTTTCTTAATCTCAGCCCCCTTCTCTCTCTCACCTTACCCCAATTTTTGTTTCTCTTCTTCCCTATGTTTCCCTGCTTTTTCTTACTTGTATGTCTCTTTCTCTACCTCTCTCACACACACTCTCTCAGACACACATTTCCTCACACAGACGCACCACTTCAAAGGTTAGGCCCGTCTATTTCGCTATACTTTTTGACACTAGGTGCAGTGCAGGTGTATCAGGCAGGTACAAGGAAATGGCGTTCAACCAAGCGGTGTTGAAGTTCAGAAGATTCAACAAATGCCTGTCTGCTGCTTTAAACGTTAATTTGATTAGTTAGCACGCACCACGTGACCATACACCATTCATTACACCGCTCCAGAACGTAGTGCAAACGGTGCAGACAACAAATACACTACGTGACCCCAAATGACCAAAGTGGACTAGACGATATTGCACCGTGAACCACGTAGATGCGCTAGTGCAGACAGAGTCAAACAGTACAGCGAACTGGACGGGCATTTGTTTCACTTGTTGTGAGCTGAATATAGAAATAGTAAAGACATTGCAAATATTAGGCAAGTTTTATATATGAAATTCATAATTTAATTTCCATTATTCACATACGAACTTTTATTTAAAAAATTACCCATTTGCCCATCTTGGAGATCCTGTCCATACACTACACTGTACACCGCTCCCGAATGTAGTGGAAATACCAATCATACACAATGACCACTCTGCGTTGCACATGGTAACCAACTAAGGCGTAAGTTGCAATGGTTTCTTCGTCGCATTGTAATAAAGTGGTCCCGGGTTCGATACCCAGTGGATCCCACTTTAAACTGTAGGCCCAGTCCCAATTAGCTTAAAACACCAACTCAATCCAATCCAGCAAAGAGAGTCAGAAAAGCACAACGAACTAGAGATGTTGCACGAAACACGTATTTTCCTTACGTTACACGCCTTCAAACTTCTGTTTATATTTTCAAATCATTTAGCTTTCATGGAGCTTAAAGCATTACAATGGCTACATTTTTAAAAAATGAAAAAGATTTGAATGGTTTTTTTTTTTTTGGCGATAGAGAGAATAGGAGGGAATAGGCTGTGCTACACAGCTTTAGGCCTACAGTTTGAAAGTTATAAAGCAAGATATCGTGAAAGACGAGTCTGCTTTCTTGTCTCCATTATCCCCGAATGCCTTCATGATGCCATTTGCACCTTTATATCACTAAAATAAACCTTATGTCCGAGTCAATGAACCCACAGGCCCATACCCCTTTCAAACAATCTTTCCAAAGCGAATTCAAGGCCGACTTCCAACCGTAGTCCCACAACAACCAATTACATAACCAACGACAAAATTGCCATAGAACAGGCCAACCGGTTGCACTATGCTCGTATCCTTATCTGGCTTACTTAATTACCCCTTTACCAAGTTCAGCCGCTTCCCCAATTGATTACGAGTTGGGAAGAAGCCCCTGGTTTGTCGACAATGGTTGCCACATTATCTTCTGGTAAAGGAAGGACCTTGAACATGCAAGCGAGATACGCCGGACTAGTTTTTCGACCCTTGTCGTATCAACACCGTGGAGACATGGGGAAAATCATGTAACAAACATATATTATTATTTCGCCATGTCACAAATATAGTCGGACAAGCGAACAATTGGGAATCCCCGATAGCAAAACCTCGCTTTTTAAAGATCTGGTAGAGCATTTCAGTGCCGGACTGGGAACGGAAGTACTGTCCTGGAGTCTTAAGAACCGGTATGAAATCACAGCGCAGATCGGTTACTTTGACCAAGTTTCCTTATTGGCTGCTTTGGGAAGGGGATTCTTAACGTTGTCGGACGTTGGTTGTTTGGCCGCGAGTTCCTTCGAAGGTAAACGCGGCAACAGAGGGGTCACTGCCATAAATGCAGTTCCCGCGCCGGATATAAGAGCGGCACAGGAATAGTTCTATTTCCTTTGATCGTGACCGAGCACAAAGCGAGTGCCCGCGCTGTTCTGGACAGACGGACGGGCCAGGAGTAATTCTTACCGCCAAACCCTTTCCTCATCCTGGGCATGCAATATACGTGTGGCTATAACCAAAATATTTCACAGGTCTGAAAAAATCAGAGATTTCTGTCGCTTTAGTCTGAAGTACATGTGTATTTCTGAATATAAACATTATTACAATTAATACACCCCCACACACACACTGGGGGGTAAAGCCGGAGCGGGGTGCTAATCACATCATCTCTAAAAGACCGAGATCGAGAATGTGTGGGGCGCTACAACCACATTTCCTAAATATGCCTTCATGGCACGGCGCTATATGCACGTTGAACTTTGCCTTATACAGTACAATTTATAGCATTCATATAATCTTCCCCTATACATGGAGACAGTGGTGGTGATTAGCGACTTTGCCCTCGGACTATGCTAAACCTTATCTACCAGAGGAAAGTCAAGTGCCCTAGGCCCCCCCCCCCCTAGTTTTGACATCTTGTCCCCTAGTTTTTGTACCCAATCACCGTCACTGTATGGAAATGTGATATTGCCACGAGGGGGCCTTAGCTGTTTATGACAGACAAGTACGGAGCGTTAGAACTGCAACCAGTACACCATCTTTACTATTTCCTTTTTCTTGAATATCCATTTGTCGGTGTTTCTCTGTCATCCTTTACAATTTCAAGTCAGTCAAAAAAAAACATATCCACGATCAGCCCAAAATAAGAAAGTAAAAATATATTTCATTTGCACAAATTGATTTTTTACTAACAATTATTATATTAAATACATTTTTCCCTTTTGGGCGGGCTGACTACCATTCTTGATTTTCGTATGTTTAAATTTTAAAAACTTGAAAATTTCAGAAGCCTCTTGTCTCATGTAATTTGCATTAATTGATGTTTATCGAAATATTTTAATATTAACAATTATTAATTTTAATACAGCACGTCATTTCGCTAATCGGTAATCTTGTCGCTGTTGTAGTCCGCGACAAACAAAAGGAAGGACCACACCATATTCCGTTTCGTAAAAATGTCCATTTCGTACCCTGGGCGTAACTCATGGTCGTTCCCTTCTAAAGCTAAAGTCATGAAAATAGTCCAGTCAAGGTCACGCTGCCCGCCTGCAGTGTTGCCAATGAGCGACAATTTCAACCGACGAAATCAACCGCATACGTACAGTCATGGACACTTCTGGGTTGTAACACTTCCATTAACTTTCGATGGAATCATCACAACCCATAAGTGTCCTTGACCGTACAACGAGTGAAGTGTCGACCGAGCAGCTTAGAAGAAGTGTGGCAACCTTGGAGGCCAGGGGTGTGGAGGAGGCAAGGGAAAGCTTCGACCCTGACTGATAAGTGCACAGACTAATGGAATGGTAAAAATTAGAAATGAGTTCGTTCATACTTGAACTCATTGCTTTCAGTTCGTTGGTTCTTGCCAACTATTGTACACCAAACAGCACATTTACTGTGTTCTATGTGGATAAAGGTGATGAAATAAAATCACTGAAAATGTAACCTCAGTAGAGGGAAAATTAATATTGCTAAACTGCAAAAATCATACTTGAAAACTTATTTACCTTTGAATATTTTATCAGACAAAACCTTTGAAGACCAACTCTCTGATGGGAATCAATTCTACTGATATTATGGACTATTGCTGGAAGAAAAGTATTGTCCAACTGGTGCATTTGAAAATGAAATAAATGCTCGGTTTAAAATTATTGTCTGGCGCGCTATCTGTTGAAGATATTTTCTTCAAAATGTTCGGCAACTTTTCAGCTGTTCCTGTCTCCTGTGCAAGCTGTGTATGTCCACGATATTCTAGAGCAGTGATTTTGAACGTCATGAATAGTTCAATTTGGTTCAAATCCAGATCCAGGGGGTACACCGGGCGCCCAGACAAGGAGGGCACGGGACGAACAGAAAGAGAAAAGTTGAAAAAAAAAAAAGGGTAAGCGTCACAGCGCCATGGTGCGAAATAAGCTTCTCGCTTGGGATGCCTAATCAGTGGCGAAAGTGTGATTTCATTTCGGGAGGATTTTTGGAATGCAAATTTAGACGAGTCCCCGTGGTGGAGTGGTTAGCACGTCGCGCTACGAAGCCAGGGGTCCCGGGTTTGAATCCCGGCCGGGTCATGGATGTTTGTGACACAAAAGTGACGTAAAAATAAACGAAATCAATCAATCACACGAAAGTCTGGAAAGAAACCGAGAGAGTCGAGAACCAAGTCTCGTACTCATCTCAACAAGTCTCGAAGGATTTAGACTCGTTCTCGTCTCGGCAATATCCCTCTAGGAAAAAATCTTACACAATTTGTCCAGCCATGGTTGTACAGTCACGGACAATTCTGGGTTGTAAGAACACCATTGACCCACATATACACATCTTGTTTAATTTCATTGTCTTACTTTTCGTAAAATTTAGCATATTTGCTTTCTTGACTGTACCTAACGTTCATAGGCCATTGCTTTAGTGCTATCTGATTTCTGTTTTGCTGTTTTTCAACGTTTCTTAACAACTTCCTCCACTTGTCAATAGTTTGCAACATTCGCGACCTTCGAAATAGCCACTTTTGCTGACAATCATGTTGATTCCGTACTGGTTATGTTATCAACCTGTTTGACGCTCTTTGATAAAAAGACACATTATGGCAACCCCCGGCTGTTATCAAGGTAATTTCTTGTTTCCGCTTATTCAAGCGCCTGCTAGCTGCTTGCAGACATGAAATGGACAATGTAAGCTGTGTTTCTAGTTTGCAATGCGAACGTTGTTTTTAATTTCTGAGGGAACTCTGCTAGAAAAATATATACATTTGACACGACAGGAGTGTAACTTATGAACTCTGATGCAGTGCGAAGAAAACAACAGAACCGAGTAACCAAATAAATCGAAGAACTTTTCGAAGGCGCTATTAATATCAACCTTTGCGTCATATACCGATTCCAGAAACTTACAGATCAATGAGGGTCTAGCGCCTAAACCCTCGGCTCTGTAAGGGTTTGTGATGTCTTATGATTTGTCTATAGTTGTGTGGCGTGCATATTCACAGATTTGTCTAAGGCATAGTAATATTTACTTCATTTGACTTGAGTTAATTTGATTTTTGTTATTTTCTTCCACTTTTTGCTAATCGCGACGATGAGTGATGATATGGTATAATTGATGAAAGGACACTGACAAAGAACACGCATGCCCAAGCATGGATTCGAAACCTGGACGACTCTGCCAAGAAGGTCGACTCTTTAATTTATTGTTATTGTTCATAGCATTCGGTATTGTGAAGATATTTCTAACTTGAATTCGCTGAGTCAAAGTAGCTTTTGTTATTGTTTAAGGACAAATTATTGTTTAGAAATTAGCCCCAAAATTTGCAATATATTACCTTTACAATTTAGCAGTTTGCCTGTTAACTTACCGAAAATGGGCGCATCTGATCTTCGTATGCGCATGCGCATTAATGCTATATAATAGCATATTACTACATGAAAATATTATTTTGGGTCTTAAGTTTACCAAAAGAATTATCGTGCAAGGCCCTTACTAACTTACATTTCCACACTATCTGAGTGTTTGTGACTCATATAAAAGTAGGGCTTATGTCCCCCATGGCCGTGAAAGGCGAAACCGTTGTGGAAACCACCAGCGTACATAGGATTTCTTTCGTACTGGACTGTAAAATTCGATATCTTATAAGTGCGTTCTACGTAGGGATGAGCCACACCACAGACAAAGGCATATTTATCTGTGGCTACACCATCGTTCACAACACTTGTTACATTCGTTTTCAAAGTCGTTCAAAGACAAAAATGGTATGTTCCTGCCTATTATATTGTTTGTATTAACCACTTTCTTCATGAGTTCATGTGAAAAATCAAATTTTTTGACATAATTTCTGGAGGGCTCAAGCCACATCAGCCCCTCCCCTGCGTACGCCAGTGGTCGAAACAATTTGTTCAACTGCATGCACTGCTTGCTAGAGATATGAAAGGACTTTCTCTATCCACTTTGAGAACGGATTTAATATAAACAAATACATGCGACTATCCACAAGAAACTCTCCCTGCATATGTTTTACTTCTGGTTTAATTTTGCCCATGAATACATTGGCTGTAACTGTGCATACAGCTCATAATATAAGGTGCCACAACTTCAGTGTGGCACTACGTTGAGTGACATGGCTTTATCTTAGGCGCAAGATTCCTGCACAACCGCCATTACCAATGACCAATAGAATTTCTCACAAACCATGTCGTTTTGTTTACATTGATTTCGATTTTTCAACGAACAAGGAATATTTGAAAACTGAATAAAAACGAAAAGCACAATCGGAGAAACGATTGTGCAGGAAAGCAAAATTGAGTAGCGGAATCAAAGGGGAAAGAGTATCCGGATTGAAGATTAGGACTTAAACCCTTTCGTGGCTGCATCGCCTGCATTGCTGTTACAAAGTTTTGGAATGAAGAATTAAGTTATGTTATTCAATGGTGGTGAATGGAAGGGAAGGTTGTATCAGGTTTGTATAAGGCCTCATCTCCTGTCCTGAAGCATCGGTCGCATTGACCAATGAGCAGAGACTCAGTGGTAGATCTGTTACAATTATAAAGGTCCTATATGCACATATATATGTCAGTGGCGTATTCTAGGCTATGGGGGAGGGTTAGAAGAGTAGGTGAGTAGTGTAAAGTCTGTCAACACTCTGCGCAACTCGCTTCTTTTATTTATTTCCGTTATGTTTTATGGCCATCTATACATTAAGGTACACTTTTGTAGAATTTTAAAAACGAGTAGTGCTCTAAATAGGTATGTCTTTTAAATCCATTAAAACAATCTCGACTCGATTCTTCAAGCCTTCAGTCTTCAATTTTCCTTGTAATTTTCGAGTGTAACCGGGTATGCAACCACGCATAACAAACTGACTTGTGACTGCGGATGCACGCATAGTTAGTCAACGTTTTCAAGGTTGCCATGACAACGGCAGTCAGGATGTAAACTCCTAAGAAATCAGGTTGCTAATTTCAGAATCACCGTAATCTTCTATTTGAAATGAACCAATTTATTCGTAACGTAAAATCAATTGTACTTGCGTGTTTTAGTTTGAATTCAGGCTTCGCAGAGAGCCTTGCTAGCCTACAATGCAAGCTCCTGATACATCCCCCCGCCGTATATACAGGGTATCCGGACTAGAGGTGTACAAGAATAACGGCTTATGATGCGAAAATTACTCCTTATATTGTCTCGTAGTGAAGCTCAGTCGATAGCTATCGATCCCAGATTTCAGTGGTCCACTAGAACAATCAACAGTACTGGTGAATCACGCATGCGCAGAAACTGCCTGGCCACCGAAATCCCCAGATTTGTCACCATTAGACTTATTTTCATGGGGCTTCAATAAAGATGTTGTGCACAAGAGGAAAGTTCACGATTTTCGTGATTTGAGACAGCGTATTGTTGCGCTAATAACGAATGAAATGCCGGTTAACACTTGGCACGAACTTGAGTATCATTTCGATATTTGTCGAGCTACAAATGGTGCCCACATTGATGTGTACATAAAAACTTTCTGAGTTACTTTGTACAAAACCGGAACAAGAAAGTTAATAAACTTTACAGAAGCTAAAATATATTTTTCAGGTTTATGGATTGAGCCATGTCATCGGTCGGAGCGACAATTCCCTTAGCTGACCAGAGATGTCGTTCTTCTGGAGAACTGGATCCTGGACTAAAGAGTTAACTTTCCCTTCTATATAGGGAATTTTCGACACCGATTTTCATCCTTTTAATATGCAATGAACACTACATTTTTAAAATATTTACCACAATCGAGCTGGACGTTAACATACGAAGGAAAATGACAAAGTTCGAGGAATATAATTTAAGGAATTTATTTAAAAATACAATGAATGTTTTCCTCATCTCGCTTTTTAGTGCACATTATTTGCTATATTTTACTTCGCTTTTTATGTAACTTTTGGCTAATTTGCGAAGACGGGGATGAGTGATGATATGACGAAATTGATGAATATACATTCAGAAACATCCATGCCCCGACGAGGATTCGAACCCGGGACCCCTAGTGTCGTAGCGTGATGAGATAACCACTCCGCCACACGGGCCGGCGCTTAAGTGGACATTAGAGAAAGATGATGGGCATATACATTGTACAAACACAGCCAGAAAGTGTTGCGCAGCACAGTGGCGCAAATACAGGGAGTCAGGTGTCATCCCCCCCAACCTTGGACTGAAATGAGTTTTGGGGGGGCAAGGGGGAGCAAACATTGACGGTCCAAGTGTACCTTCCGGGGGCAATTACAGCCCACAACTTCAAATTGTATGCAAATAGAAACACTTTCCGGAAAATGTTCTTGCTCACTTCGCTCGCAGTGCCGGCTTTTCTTGAATTTATCAAGTTAAGGACCGTAGGTAGAGGGTAGCGGAGGTCGGCCCTTGGCGCGGAATGATCTAAATGAAAGTAAGTTGTAAGAGTGATTGATTGATTTTTTTGGTTTTGAGTCCACTTTACTCACAGAAAGGCTACAGTTTAAAGTAGGATCCGAACCACTGTGTCATGTGCCCCCACCGGGTATCGACCCCGGGTCACAAGCCGACTATGTTATCAGTACACCATCGGGTAGGCATGGCGTCCCGTGAAATTATTTGCGCCCTATTAAATCAATATTGATTACAGACTGCAAAAAAATTGGATCCAAAAAATTTCTTGCTCGCCCCGCTAGCAACATTTCATTCTTCTCTGTAACACATTCTAAATTTCCCGACAGTTAAATAAAACTTATTTTACTTGATTTTGTTTTGCATGCATGAACAATTGTTTTAAGAAAAGGGAACGTTCACATTTGAGAGACAATTTATGTAATTTTTGCTGTTGGTTTATTGTGAGATGGATGAATTGGATGTGTAATGTATTTACATAATATACTATGTTATATATCATATGTATTTTGAGAAACTTTAAATACTTGTACATAATATAGTGTCCACGTCGCTGCATGTTACATATATGTGAAACATGTATCGTGCATGAAAGTTATACATGTTAATGTAAAAAAGAATTATATTTTGAATGCATTTATCAAGCATTTTCTGTCTTTCAAAAATAGTTTGTGTGCTTGTTTTCCATTATTAATGTGAAATTGAACGTGTTGAAACAATAATTCAAATCGTTTCTTCGAACACAAATGCTTTAGCACAAACTTCTACATCTGTTTGAATAATTTACGAGGATAATAAAGTCTTTCATACTACTACTACTACTACTAATAATAATAATAATAATAATCCCGGCGCGGGCATGGATGTTTGTGAGTGTCCATTCATCAATTTCAACATATCATCACTCATCCACATCTTTGCAAATTAGCCAAAAGTTGCACTAGAAGCGAAGTAAAATAAAGCTAATCAATCACTTCACTATTGCCCATGTCAATGTTCGTTCCCTGGTACCTAAAATTGACGATATACGTCTCACGGTAGAAGAAAATAATTTGAACGCTCTTCTTGTAACCGAGACGTGGTCAAAATGAGCCCGACACACGTTACGTCCGGTCACTTGCTGAGCAGTTCCAGCTCTCCCAAATCTTAACAGAACCCACTCGTATCACGCATAACACTCAAACCTTAATTGATCTGATCTTCGTAAATAACTTATCTGATGTCGTAAATTCTGGGGTCTCTGTACCAGTCAGCAACTCCAATCATTGTTTGGCATATGTCTCTCTGCGTTTCAGCAAAACAAAGCCTAAGGGCATACAGGAACTATAATGCGATAGTGAAAGACAGTCTCGAGAACGACCTAAGCAAAATAAATTGGAATACGTTAATGGAATTTGCAAACATTAAAGATAAAGTGCGTTTCTTAACCGAAAAATTGCATGCTGTGTTTGATAAACATGCTCCATTGAAAACCGTTCGCGCAACCAAGAGAAAAGCACCCAGGATAACAGAAAATGTGAAGTTAATCATGACATTAAGAGATAACGAGCTACTGAAATTTAAGCGGACAAATAATTCTCAACATTGGACCGAATACAAGAGATTACTTAATTTTGCAACATCGGTCGTAAGGCAAGAGAAAAAAGCGAATATCGAACATATCATAAATTCGTCAAATGATTGGATGCACATATGGCAACACATGTGGAATTGGTGTTATAGTGTTAAAAATAAAATCAGGAAACTTCCTCCCACATTAAATGATGCTAATGTGCTAAATGATAACTTGAAAATAAACCACGAGAAAGTTTCTCAGCAGTGTGAGCGTTATTACTCTGGCTGTTTTAGTGAGTGTGCTTCAGTTTTCATGAAGTGGATGAATCCGTTGTCAGAAAATCCACGTACAAAATCCGATCGAACGCGGCCGGAGTTGACGGCATATCTGTAAAAATGATAAACCTCTCACTTACCCAAATCCTTCCGCCATTAACGCATATCATTAATTATTCCCTCATCACAGGCTGTTTCCCGCATTCTTGGAAGGAGGCGAAGGTCGTTCCCATACCTAAGAAACAGAACCCGAGCTCTGTAAATGACATTCGCCCCATTAGTATTTTGCCGGTACTCTCACAAATCATTGAAAAAATAGTAAACGATCAAGTTCCTAAGTACATTGGTGACTTTAACATTCTTCCCCCGCAACAATCCGGTTTTCGTCCTCACTATAGCACGCAAACCGCTCTCCTGAAAGTGATATTTCGGACGATATTTCCCATGCAATGGACAAATCGCATGTAACAATGTTAGTTTTCCTTGACGTCAGCAAAGCTTTTGACACGCTACCAGATAAACTACTTCTTGCAAAGCTAAAGTTTTACAAAGTTTCCCCAATAGCAGTCAAATGGTTCGAGACGTATCTCCGTGGAAGGCAACAGCGTGTATTAACAGATAAACTGTCGTCGCCTATGTTAGTGAATGCTGGCGTCTCTCAGGGTTCAATCCTGGGTCTTTTGTTATTCACGTTAGCAGCTGATGACTTGATTACGTCATTCAACTATTGTAATGTGCGCTGTTATGCCGATGACACGCAATTGTATATATCGACAGATATATTTAATTTACAAAATGCGATTGCACTGTTAAATCAGGACTTTGAAAAATGTAAGCAACTGGTGTGAATCAAATGGCTTAGTTCTAAATTCAAATAAATCTTTATTTACTATTATCGGAAACAATAATCTCCTGAAACAAATTAATCTCAGCGAATGCAAAATATTAATTGAAACTCAGAACACAACATTCTCACAAACAATACGAAATTTAGGCTTGACCATGGATTAAGAATTAAACTGGTCTGAACATGTACTGAAGCAGTGCGGTAAAGGATATTCAGAGCTAAAGAGCCTTTACACGCTTGTTGACTTTATTACACCAAAAATTAAATTAAACTTGGTCCAATCTTTAATACATCCTCTTTTCGACTATCGCGACGTTGTTTACGGGCCAATAATCGCAAAAAGGCTCTCAGGGAAAATACAGAAAGTCCAAAATGCATGCATGAGGCATGTCTACAGATTTAAAACTCACGAACACGTTCTCCCTGTGCTTAATGAGCACAAAATTCTCAACATGGCAAGACGGAGGGAACTACACATTACCTGCATTACTTGCAATGTTATAAATAAAACCATCGCGGACTATCTGAGTGTAAAGCTTAAAGCCAGGAGTGGAACGCACTCATACTCCACCAGAAGCGCCGCTAATCTCCATATACCTCGCTGCAGAATTTCTGGTTCGAAATCTTCGTTTAGTTACATGGCACCTAAAATCTGGAATGCACTCCCGAACGAAATAAAACAACTGAACTACAAACACTTTCGTAGGGCAGTGTATGATTCACTGATTGATGATCAGAAGCAAAGTAAGACCACATATGATTAAAAAATGTTTCCTGTGAATTATTGAAAAAAACTGGACCGAAACTAATTAATAATACATGTAATTTTTTTCATTTATTTGCACACACGCACTGTATATAGGTATGTCGTCATCTGTTTTCCTTTTGTGATTTTCTATATGTAGTAGTAGTTCCTTATAGTTTCTTTTATGTTATTTTATTTATGTAGTGCCTTATAATCTTCATATAATCATATAATCTTCATGTAATCTGCTGCATCTTTCTTTGTCGGGTTAGGTGGTAGATCAGCATTTGCTGAATCTCGTCCAAGAATAAAGACCATTGAAATTGAAATATTATTAACATTATTTTTATTTGCATTATCATTATTAAAATTATTATTATTATTATTAGTAGTAGTAGTAGTAGTACTATTACTACTACTATTATTATTATTATTGGTACTTTTATCCTGGTACTTGCCCCGCCCCAGACAAAAATTCGTGGTTGCACCATGGATAATAAAATGATGTTATGAGCAATTGGATAATGGACAACATGGACAACATAAGCAGGCTTGTTAAAGGTCCAGGAATTTTAAATAAATTCAATTCCGGTCCAGGAGAGAAAATCAGGAAGCGTAAATGGGTTCTGGACCGTAAAGAACCTCTTTATCAGTAAAGTATTTCAATTCGGTCCAGGGACCTCTTTTCACCGATCAATTTAAATACGGTCCGGGAACCTTTATTCCAGGATCAATTTAAATACCGTCCAGGAAAACTTCTTTTCCGAATGAGTTTAAATAAGGTCCAAGGTTCGTATTGAAATGAAACAATACGCAACTTGGATCGAATACGGACCTGACGAAGTGACGGCGCCAGGAAAAAGTTACTGGGGGGCGGAAGGGGGGGGGGGGGCGGGCGACAAATATTGTTGGGGGAAGTCACATTGAAACGCTCTAAAACAGTCTTTCTTCTCACACCGAGGATGCTACTAAGTTAGCGAAAATTCTGAATTTTTCCACTGGCCGGTGAGTGTTTCCTTTCACCTTCTTTGATTTTTACTTAGCCCTTTTGGCCCTCCTTGCTTTTATCCATAAATATAGGTAATATATATATATATATATATATATATATATATATAAATATATAATAATAATACTTATATTATTATTATTAGCTATATTCATTATGGTGTTTGTGATTGCCCTTTATTCAGAGTGGACGTTTACTGCCTAAATAAATTCTTCATTACGAGTTTATCTCCATATGATTCGCTTTAATAAAGGCATTAATTCTTTTTTTTATTCGTGGGAACTGCCACAAGTTACATTGTCTCTAATGGCTTCTTTCAGCATTGAAAGACATTTATAATTTTATAATTCATCGTCTTTCTTGACATGAAACTTACTGATAAATATTCAAGTTATAAGATAGGTAATAATATAAATGACGGAAAAATTTTTCGACGAGTTTCATTTTCTTGCAAAATAAACATGACGTTGGAAGAAACTAATCTTAAGTATTTAAACAACGAAAGTCACTTAGTGAAGTGCAATTCTCCTGTAGGAGAATTCTGCTGTATGTGCTTTGGAGAACACATTGCCAACCTACGGTATCCTGTTTCGAGCAAAGCATTTCAAAGGTTTCAAACACGAAAAGGTTCTTTCACATGCTGCATTGGAGAGAATACAACTAGCGTGTACCTCTCACTCTACCACTCCAACGTATGTTTGTGCTACACAATTACATGCACCTATGGAGTTTTTGGGAAGAAGTTCTTCGATTTTGATGTACGAGAAAAAGCGAACCTGCTTCTAATGATTGAAGAGTGACAAATCCTAAAAAGCGTTCTTTTACCTGCCCGTGATACAAATATGTTTCTTGTTCCTATCTCGCAATGTATTTTCTTTCGTGTGACATCTGTGCGAATCCACTTCCTGGCTTATTTGGCTGAGAATAAATGTGGACATTACGCAGATTAATTTGTTTTGAATACATATTTTGAGTGTAATTTGCATTTTAAGGTTCAAGTTCAATACATTTCCGAATAATATCCCCTCATTTTGAAATTAACTTCAAGAGTATCGAAGAAATTCCCTTTGGTAAGGTTTGCCTCAGACTCATCATCTTGAAATTGAAGTAAGTCCCCAAACAGTAAGAAACCGCGAGGCATCCACAGCAACTGACATGTAGTGTCGGCTTTCTTGGATCATTTTTTTGTCTCGGGTTCGATACCCGATGGAAGCACTTTAAACTGTAGGTCCAGTCCCGATTAGCCTTAATGTGCATAAAGTGGACTAAAAACACCAAATTAACCAGCCAACCAAATCTTGAATCACCTTTGAATGTATTTTACTAAATAGCGTTGTCACTAACAAGCCACGATTAGAATAATTTGCCCGTACTACAGATGTGTTTTGTGGTCCTCAGAATGTTCGTGATGTTTTAAAACCATCCACATTCAACGCTTTTTTCCAGATCTTAAAACTGGTTAAAACTTAGGTTAATCGCGACGATTACAGGACATACATGAATGAGAAATGGCCTACGGCCAGGTCGGCACTCGAATCTTGAACGAAAGTCCAAACACACAAACACACACACACACACACACAAACACCCCCCCCCCACACACCCCCCCCCACACACACATATATATATATATATATATATATATATATATATATATATATATATATATACTAAAACAAATTAATATTTGTTAGTCAAGTTGGTATTATAAGCAGGAAAAGTGATATCATGCAGAATACACCACTTAGAAATAGTGAAAATGGTCATATTCTTAGAACTCTCTTATTATTCGATATTTCATTTGCTTCAGTTGGGGGGACGGACGGGGGGGGGGGCGAAGTGTCTGACTGGGGAGGCGCCCGCCCCCGTGCCCCCTCTGGCGACGTCACTGACCTGGCGATAAACAATTATCCACTTTTGAGCATGAAAGACTAATCCAGGTGCTGGCTGCTTCGTCGAGAATCTAAAGTGCAAGGTAGAAATGGGCGAAACGCAAACGCTGCAGTCACGTTACCACTTTCCATACAGTCCCATTCTCTTGCGCGCGTTCCTTCACTTCACTGCTGTAATATCTGCTGGGAACACAGCAGCCTCACGTTACCTCATCGACGACTCCTATTGGCTGCGGTTCCTGGACCGGATGCCAGAGCAACACGTGACGGGTTTGGTTGAACTCAATGAAACGCCACACTAATATAGTCCATTGCGTTATGTATAGTAACTCTTCGACAAGTGAGTTTTTTTAAACTGCGCTACGTATTCTACAGGGTGTACCAAAATTCCCATTACCCCCCTTTGAATTGTAGACAAACCTGCAAAATGTTATTTTAACAGCGTGCGTATGGTGTGAGGATGGTATACCATCAAATCAGACCAATGCCCACCATTTACTCCAGAGGATCTGTGTGCACACTGCCATTTTCATGGCACAGTATTATTTGTCTCCAGGTGCGATGTGAAATCCTCCGTAACATAAGATGTCAAATCTGGATTTCAGGTCGCCATTTTAAGAGAATACCTCAATGATGTGTTCAGAGACAAATGAATTGGGCGAGGATCGCCAAATTTACCAGCACCTCTAAAATGGCCACCACAAAGTCCAAATCTGACATCTTGTGATAATGCGCTATGGGGACACATCAAACAGAAAGTCGCCCATTCCGGTGCGTTTGCTTTCCTCACGGCAGCCATGTTACGTAGGATTTCACATCGCACCTGGAGGCGAATAATACTGCCATGAAAATGGCGGTATGCACACAGATCCTCTGGAGTAAATGGAGGTCATTGGTCTGATTTAATGGTATACCATCCTCCTATCATACGCATGTTGTTAAAATAACATTTTGCAGGTTTGTCTACAATTCAAAGCGGGGGGGGGGGGGAATGGGACTTTTGGTACACCCTGTACAACCGCAGTTTGACATTCCAATGTAAAAAGTACTCGCGGACATTTTTAGAAGTAACTTTTAATCGGTCAACACTGCTCCAGGAATTGTAAATAAATTCAATCCCGGACTGGGAGAGAAAATCAGCAAACGTAAATGAGTTCTGAACAGTGCATAACCTTTTCATATTTATAGCATTTCAATTCGGTCCAGGAACCTTTTTTCCGGATGAATTTAAATTCGGTCCAGGAACTTTTTCTTCCAGAATGAATTTCAATTAGGTCCAGGAACCTTTTTTCCAGCATCAATTTAAATACGGTCTTGAGTATTTGTATATACATTCACAGTCATACATCCAGGTACTCTAGGTGGATGAAGTTCGAACTGACACCTGGCGAGAAAAGTCGCAACTGCGCTACTCAGAAGACGAGCGGCTAGGGACAGCATTAGCAGCTTGGGAAATACATGCTAAGAGCACCAAACCTGGCGTGCCTAACCTAGCCATGTATGCATATAATAGCTTACATAAGCAAAATGTAACCTGCCGAACTTATTTGCATGCTTATTTATGCTATTATATGCCTACGTGGATAGGTTACGCAGGCCAGGTTTGGTGCTGTCAGCATGTATTTCCAAAGGTGCTAATGCTGTCCCTCAGAAGCCTTTCGATTCGATCAACTTCGACAGCGACGAAGAAGAACAAAGCTGTGAGCTGCGGATTCAGACACGACCGAAGTATCCTGGTAATATTTGTCATCACAGAAAATAAAAGATGCCGTAAAAACACTGTATCGCAGCCGTGTAAAGAAAGCGTGGTATTTCCAAGTGTCAAGCATACATCTAATTTCAAACTCACAAGTACTTCGCCTGGATCCAAACCAGAGAAAGGTTAAGACAATGCTACTCACCAAGAGACTAGGCCATCCGTACGTGTCGGATCCCCAAAATGGACTTTGCAGCCAATCACACATATTACAAAACATGTGAACATCTGTTCCAGCGGACAGGAGGGTGTTGCCAAGTAACACTCGCATGTCGTTGCCACTTGTACGCACATGTGATTGTGCTTCCTGTCTTAACATGTGAGAGACAAACATCACAGCGGAAGGAAACGGAGGACAGGAACAATAAATGCTCCCCCCCCCCCAATTATTAGACACTGGCGAAGAAGACCTGTTCATCGCATCGTCCGCAGGGCGTTCAAGAAAGGGAGTTAGTTTATTTGAGCGTAAGAATCAACATCGAATGTCGCAATAGACCCGTGAAGTCTCATGCTTGAGACAGTGTGTCTAATTGATCTTAACGATGATCTGGTCTGTTATAATAGGTGATGAAAATCACATACTGAGAATGTCTCCAAAGACAGGCCCGTACCCAATATTGTAAAACTATCTTCAAAAAGAACATGGTCGAATTTTCAGATTTTGCAAGAAATTCGATTTTCTACTTGCATAAATGTTCTTTTGGTTAATTCACATTCAGACATGTTCTTCATTATGAGAATCATTCACAATACGTATCATTTAACTTATAAATATATTATTTTGTAAACATAGATTATCCTTTTTACAAATCAAATCAAATCATTGCAAAATAAAACAATTAAAGAAAAATTGAAAGCATCGTTAATTTGAGAATAATAAACTATTCGAATGCGTTAGAGAATAGAATGTAATGAATTTGTAGATGTGAATAGTACCACACACTGTTTGAATGAAGATGATGTGGAATGCTCAACCGACTGTCCTTTAATTAGCCACATTTCTTGAATGCTAAGTTTTCATTTCGTCGGGTTAAATCGAGAAAAGTAGGTTCATAATATTTCTTCAATGTCTGAGTATGCCAGCTACATCTAGGCAGGGGGGGGGGGGGCGGTGCGCAAATCTATTCTCATCCTGGGTGCTGAAATCTCTAGCTACAGCTCTGATAAGGAAATATTTCCTTTCGAGACACCATTAACAGATTTACACCATTATAGAAATATACCACAATAAAAGTATGAAATCTTTATTGATCATTATTAATAGAGAGCAATAATAATAAATAAAATATAACCCTTATTAAAAACATTAAACCTATCTTCTAATTTCTTGACATTTTGATGCAGTTATTAAGGGAATTAATGTGCTAGTTTATAAATGTAGCAAATTAATTTCTTTATGTATATTTAATTATATTAATTAATTATTGATATATATTTTTTGACAATAATACATACATACATATAATATGCATAGTTTCGGGCATGTTTCCCTCTCAAAAGAATCCTGGGTACGAGTCTGTCCAGAGAGCTATGTTCGGGTAGGCGGGTCGGAAGAGGGTTCTGGAACATAAAATATATTCGAGCCTCATAACCAAAATTTCTGAGATATCTGAAAAAGAAACGGAATTTTGTACCGAAGTATGAATGCGGTAATTGGTTTCGAACAATACTTCAGTAATTTTGGCCTGACATCCGTGACAGAGTCGGCACAGCAAGATAGAACGTCAAGAGTTCGAATCCAAAAAAAAGAAATTCCAGTGAATCTCGTATATGATATTAAATTTGCAATACTTCTTATGATTAATATTTTAATACCGCAGCTGCAACACAGATGTCAGTAAGCCTATAAAACTTTAATATTGTAAAGGATGAATCCACATTATGCAAGACAATCAAAATGAAACAATATGGAGTTTAGAAATTTTACAAACAATTTTAAATTTATAATGCACTGCTGCACTCTTATATACTGTGAAAATAGTAGTATTATACAATTCTAATCTTACACATTAAGCACACTGACCATACGATTTGTTATTTTTATCACAAAATGACAAGTATTATGATATTATGATACTAGTGGTAGACTCAAAGTTAAAAAAATACTAAATTTAAGAGATTGAACTAAAATAAAGTAATCATTTAATTGCAGTGGAAACTAACACGTGAAAGTGAGATCTTTTGTTTCAAACAAATAAAAAAAATCAAATAAAATTTACATAAGTTTTATTTCTTTAAAGAAATTAAAAATCTTTTCCAACAAATGCCGAGTTTATCTTTCATTTTGCCTTAAGGGTTTTAGGTGACATTTTTAATCAACTTTAAAATAAAATAATAAATTATCTTAACATAAATGGCCCAAGTTTCTCAAATCAATTTTACCAAAACTTAAATTATAACAGAGGCACCATTATAAGAGTCATGGCAACTGTATTTTTCTCAAAGTTAAACGATGGTACCACAATAAGATCGTATGTCCCTGAGAACATGACACCCGTAGTATTTGGATACATCACTAGATGGCAGTGTGATTAACGGTTATTGTACAGAGGGCAGTGGTGATTCATTGTTAAATCAACCGTCGTGCCACCGTGGGAACAGCGTTCGTGTATCAAAAAAGTTATTCTTCGGGAACGAAATGCCAGAAAATGCCACAGGAAGCTGGTGGAAACTGAGGGAGAATAGTGCCATGCCGCAGTATGCGCCTCTTTTGTTCCTGTAATGTTCCTGTGCTTTCAGACATGTTTTGGTTTGTTTTAGTTGATGTCTTAAGTCCACTTTGTGCACAGTAAAGCTAATCGGGACTGGACCTACAGTTTAAAGTGGAATCCGAACCAATATGTGCTTCAACCGAGTTTCGAACGCGGGACCCCTTGATTACAAGGCGACGACGCTACCACTGCGCCATTGGGTAGGCCCTGCTCTCAGACATGTGGCACAATGCTAAGGATGTTAAGGTTGTTTTCTCGCTTCCCTATCTCACATCTGGTACACTAGATCTGCACTGTTCATACATTCCACAATATCATACACTGCCACCTTCCATTTGTATATTTCGGATTTTTGTACTGGTCCCACATTCTCGCGAGAAAAATAATGTTGCCATGACTTTTGCTGTAACCCTCGTATAATTAATCTACTGGAAGGAAGTGCCACTTCACTCACAATATTTCGATTATTGTTATTTTTAATAATATTATTGTAACCTGAAGTAGAGTTGAACATAATAAAGTACAGCTCGGTCAATAAATTATAATTATGAGCCAGTTAAGTTTATTATGACTTACAACTCAATAGATATTAACGAACAGAACTCAATGTATTTCAACGAAATGGAAATTTGGATGAATAATGTATGACCTAAAATTTTTGGGTGCGTCGTCAGGTATGCTCATCTTGCACCCTTCATAGTATACAAACAAAAATCCTATTATCTAAAACCCTTATCTCAGAGTTTAAAAAAGTGGTGTAAAAGGCCCCTTGAAAAATATTACAACAGCTAGAGTGTAAAAGACATACGCAACACATTAGAGAGGCATGGAGACGTTAGACAATTCCTCACAAACAGTAGAAGAGGCCTGACCTTCTAAAAACAGTTCTTCAAAAACTGTCATAATCTCACAACATGGATGATGACTCGGGAATGGATTTTAAGGTGTAGTGCATTTCCAAAAACATGCAACATGAAATCAAGTGTCCCTTCATCAATATCATCATATCATCACTTATCCTCATCTTCGCGATTAGCTAAAAGTAGCTGCAATGAGAAGGAAATTAAACCAAATCAATAAATCAATCAAGGACTACAACCAGAGTTTACCTTTTCGTAGCACATAATACAAAATTTCAGAATCAGAAAGAAAAAATTCAAACAAATACATTCAACTATTATTTAACATACAAATGTTGAATTCACACAGGAGTACAACCGATGTCAATTTTTAGAAGTGTCGATGATGATATTCTGCCACCTTGTAACTCTTCTCTTGTGACACTGAGTGCTTCGTTGCAGAGTTCTTAAAGGTCCAGGATTTTTTTTTAAAAAAAATTAATTCCGGTCCAGGAGAGAAAATTAGCAGAATTTAAATAAGGTCCATGAACCTTTTTTCCCGGCAGAAGTTAAATACGATCCAGGAACTATTTTTTGGATCAATTCGTATCATTCTACAGAATGATGGGCATCAGAACCAGTCACTTTCACAATTAATCAATGGGTGATGTAACTTATCCTTCATCCTCGATGATGAGAGCATTCGTCATTAACATGACAAGTTAAACACTTGGCAATTTTAAAGGCACAACTAAAACTAAACAGCTTAACAATTAGAAAAGACAATGGTCACTCATTGGGTTTTATGAACCTTTGAACCTGAATCATGGCTGGGTTAGGATAATTACCTGTCTATCTGAAGAATGATGATAATTTCGAAGAATAAAATAAACTAAATCCTCTCTAGGCTTCGTTGCAGATTGACCAGCGCCTCGCCACACTCTCCCTCAAAATCCTTTCTCCAAGCTCCTCTCTCTCCTCAATCCAAATCAAAAGTCAGTCCCTTCTCAGTCTGTCTCACCTCTACATCACCCAGGCCATGGAGACCTTCCTCCATGCCGAATCGTGATTTTTACTACCTCTATTGCTAACAGCTGACTCCATAGGCTGATGGAACTTCCTATATCCTGAATACCTCAGGAGGTTTGCATAGCACAACACTGTGCATTAACCATACCACAGAGGTTGAGACAACTGAAGTAAACAAGTGAATGCGCTGGTCAACATGAAGCATCAGTGAGGCCTTAAATAAAATATCTTGCGGATTGATACGAATTTTAATACGGTCCAAGTTCCGTATTGATTCTTTTGATTGATTGAGTTGGTGTTTTAAGTCCACTTTATGCACAGTAAGGCAAATCGGGACTGGACCTACAGTTTAAAGTGGGATCCGAACCACTATGTGCCTCCCCCGGGAATCGAACCAGGGACCCCTTGATTACAAGGCGACGACGCTACCTCTGAGTCATCGGGGAGGCCTAGAGTTCTGTATTGAAATAAACCAATACGCAACTTGGACAGAATTTAAGTGTTGCTAGAAAAGAAGTTCCGTCCTGTTACGGAACCCAATGGAACCAATTACAATATATGGGTCCGGGAATTGTAAATAAATTCAATTCCGGTCCGGGAGAGAAAAGCAGCAAGTGTAAATGTGTTCTTCTAGACCGTAAAGAACCTTTTTATGTTTAAAAGTATTTAAATTCGGTCCAGGGACCTTCCTTTCCGAATGAATTTAAATACGGTCCAGGAACCTTTTTTCAATGAAACAATACGCAACTTGGACCGAATTTAAATTGTGCGAGATAAAAGGTTCCGGTCCAGCAGTGGAACCCAATAGAACCCATATGGGTTCCTTGACCTTTAACAATCCTGTATCATTGTCCCATTGCCCTTCATTAGGCATCATTATCTAAGTCTTCATGATGCATCATTATCTACGTCTTCATGATGCATCATTATCTACGTCTTCATGATGCATCATTATCAACGTCTTCATGATGCATCATTATCAACGTCTTCATGATGCATCATTATCAACGTCTTCATGATGCATCATTATCAACGTCTTCATGATGCATCATTATCAACGTCTTCATGATGCATCATTATCTACGTCTTCATGATGCATCATTATCAACGTCTTCATGATGCATCATTATCAACGTCTTCATGATGCATCATTATCAACGTCTTCATGATGCATCATTATCAACGTCTTCATGATGCATCATTATCTACGTCTTCATGATGCATCATTATCAACGTCTTCATGATGCATCATTATCTACGTCTTCATGATGCATCATTATCTACGTCTTCATGATGCATCATTATCAACGTCTTCATGATTCATCAAGTCCACCTAGGATATTGCTATCCTCATGAAGTTGTAGGATCTAGTTCGGGTGGCCATAATAGGTATTTTGACCCAAAAACGAGACATGTCATGCACGTCAGTTTACCCTGAGTAGTGTCAATATGTACCTCTGACGACAACTCTGATTTCTTGACCAAACGACCACAAAAAGTTGAAAAACTTACTTTCTCTCCCTGTTCCGCGCCTCATTTAGTGCGCTGACGATATTTCACGGGCGCAAAAAGGCAGTGATGAGTGAAAGATGAGCTCTCATTCTCTCATCCTTCTCATCCCTCTCATTCTTCTTATTCTCCTCTCATCCTCTTTTTATCCTCTTCTCATTCTCTCATCTTCCTCTGATCCTCTCATCCTCTCATCCTCTCATCCTCTCTATTTTTAGAATATTGTCGTCAATATTAGAGATGAAGTTGGAGTGCTGGAATCAACGGGACCAAATGTTTATATATATCGTGATCTTCGTAAACCTCTCCTCTCATCTTCTCATCCTCTTATTCTCTCATTCTCTCATCTTTTGAAAGATGAGTGCACCTTATCGTAATTTTCCAAGTCCGGGAGCCAAATGTTTATATATATCGTGACCTTCGTAAACCTCTCTCTCGGGGGAGGGAACGATGTACCACACACACACACACACACACACACACACACACACACACACACACACACACACACACACACACACACACACACACACACACACACACACGCACACACACACGCGCGCGTATGCCTCTTATTATTTCCGTATTGTAACACAAACAAACAAACAAAATAATAATTGTTGTTTTTTAGGATGCCTGGCCCCTATAACCTCGCCAGGGTGCGTGGTGCCCAACCAAAAATGTAAAAGTTTTCTAATGGCTGCGGTTATAGATTACCGCACCTCTGTAGAGTTTCACGTGTTTTTTTTTTCCCCCAAACTTCCATGAAACCCTACAGAGGACCTCCGTAATGCATGCAACGTGTACTAACGACTCTAGTGTTATTTTGATGTTGTGATATTTTTGGATATAGAGTTTTATTGTGAGATATAGATAAAAATAATTATGTTTATTATTAATATTTTCTTGATGAAGATGGAGAATGTATGTGTGTGTGTTACAAATAAAGTTGCATGCTTTTTTCTAGTGTGTGTGTATGTGTTTTTGATGTTTCGACAGCATCTGAAACGATAAAAAAGAAAGAATTTTATTGTTAATTTTCTTGTGTAAAAACAACAACAAATTTTTTTGTGCAAATTTTCTGATTGTCTTGTGCTATAGTGATGAAAAAGATATTGTAACTGATAACTAATGAAATTAATATTGTAACTGATCTGAACTAGTGAAATTCGTATTGTGCCATTATAACTGATTGTGCTAATACTAAAAATTTCTTATTGTGCAACAAAAGATGTTAAAAACTTGTTAAAACTGCTCTGTGACCCTCTCGTTCTTCACGTCGTAGGCGAAGGACTTCTCTGCAATCAGGATGACACTGCATAGGGTATCCTCGGGCAAGGCATCGTGGAACTCGCAGACGACCTTGATGTTGGTTCGATCGTTGACCACAACCTTTTTTCTCTTAGATGTGTTGATGACGGTCATGGGTCTCCGTGCTTTGAACTCGCTGGGCGTGTAGTACATGTCCACACTTCCCTCGGTCACGCGTTTGTAAGCCGAATACGCTTCGTAAAGTTTGAGGTAATTGTTTTTGGTCATGTCGAGGTTGTAATTCTCGCGCGGGAACACTTCGTTCCTGCCATTCTTCAGATAAACGTTCTTGATCTTGCAGTCGTCGAATTTGCTGTAATCTTTTTCCTGATTCTTGTCCCTCCCGGTCTGAAAAAGCACTACGACGAAATCTGGCATGTCGAACTGTATGTTGTTGAACTGCGTCGTCACGTCGAATTCCATGTGACTTCCGGACGCCATCTTCTGCACGCACTGGTAACCGTGAAAGTGAATCGGCACCTGCGGACTTTTCAAGATCTCCGCTTTGTACTTGAGGGCGTAGTTCGTTTCGTATTCCACCACCGGCATTCTCAATTCCATGCTCCGGATGACGCATTTCGCTGCTTCGGGTAGAGTGTTGGCTATCGGCGTGGTGCCGTCCGGACCCAAAGTAGCGTATCGCATCAGTGCGTCGTTGTCGTTGGCCGCTCTTCGAAACGTGACCCTCAGTCCTCCCTTCCACATGATCTCCTTGTAGTCTGAGAAGAAACCCGGCAGCAGACGCATGGGAAAGAGCACCGTGTGACTTCTCGTCGATATTTTGGTCCCGGCTTCGAATCCTCCCGCTTGATAGTATGCTGCGTCCGTTTTGGATAATTTCAACGTTCCCACTGCCGTCGACGTGATGCCTGGATAATCTATTCTGTCGATGACGGTATTGTGTTTCCTCACCTCCACCTGCGAGAACAGGTGAGGCACGAAGTTGTCCACGAGTATCAAGTTTGCTGCTGCAGGAAACGCGTCTCCGCTTTCTTTCTTCACCACGTCGAATTGAAGGTAGAGGTCCGCTCTGTGAGGATGAATAAACCCGTCGCCTACGTCCACGTCGTATTCGATCTCCCTGTTCGCTTCGTTCAGATTGGCAAACGTGCGACGGTTGGGAGGGAAAGATTGCAATTCGTAACTTTCGATTTGCTCCATTTTACATGTATGGTTATTTATTATACGTTGATCTCCACGATGGCAGTAGTTGTTGCACCTGCGAAATCCACCACGTCTCCTTTCTCGTTCGTCACCACCAACTCTATGTCGTCTATGCGGTTGCGACATACTGGAAAATAGATCGGCGAAGAGGGCGTGTAGATGATCGGTTCCATGAATTCGGAACTTGGTTTGAAAGTGGCTATGATTCCCGTCTGCTTGTGACTTCCTAACAATCCGTCCGAGGATTTCGTGATCATACCTTCTGCCACGTTACAGTGTACGTTCAGAGTCTCTATGGCCAAGAATTTAGGAATGTTGGTTGCTGTGTGCTTGATGCCAGCTTCGAGTTTGGTGTCGTTCTCGAAACCTAAAAGTTCTCCCATGGTGCCCAGGTCCACGGTCTCCGTCGCGGATAGGATTTCCACTCTGTGAGTGACCGAATTTTGAGAAAAGTATGTGCCTTTGGGTAACTGAGCTTGCAAAGTGGAAAGATTGTATTGTCCTGGCGTGACGACGATGTGTTCGCTTCCGACGCTAATTTTGTTGTTGTGCTGCGTAACATTAGGTATGAGGTACATGCTGTAGAATGCACGCAGAGCCACGGATTTAGGATAGACAATGTTGTCGTGCAGCGTGAGTTTCAAGATTGAAGATTCGCTTGTGAGATGGAACACGCCCATCCTAGTGATGCTGTTTCAGGTTCCACAGTACTTTCTGGAAATCTTCGACCGTAGGGTTATTTATTTTAGAGAAAAACGCGAGCACGGAGAGGCAGAGATGACCGCAGTTCACGTCTCCGAAATCTTGAATGCGTTCGTCGTTGTAGTATATGGAGGTTTCGCTCGTTTTCAGATAATGAATTAAATTTGTAGGTGGAACACCTCCGAAAGAATCGAAAACGAATGCTTTATCATCATTTTTGTGGTAACATATCCAATGCGTGCCTGGATTTTCTTGACCGTCCAAGTTGACTACTCCACATTCTCTTCTTTTCACGCTTGAAGGTAACGAGTCGGACATAAAAACTCCTCTGAAGTGTTTGATTTGTAACGGTTCGATCAGAGATTCAATGTCTCGGTTGGTGAGTGCTGCTGTTTCTTTTTTTTAAACTTCTTCATCACGCCCTTCCCCCCTTTCTTCTCCATGGCCAGGTTGTGACGTTTCTGTTCTTCCAATTCCGCTTTGTTCTTCTTTGAGTCGATGACGGTTTTCGCGCTGGCGGCACTTCCGCCGGCCAAACTTCCAACGGCCCCCAATGCTGCTAGGATGGCCGGGATGCTGAATATGAAACCTCCGATCTTTTGCTGTTTCCGCGAACGCTGCAACCGTCTCAATTGAGGTGTGCTGAGCAGTAATTTCATTCCATGTCCTTTCGACAAGCAAGAACGTTTCTTCTCGCGTTGTTTCTTGGTGAGTAACTCATCGAGGGCACCTAGATTTTTAAGATTGGAGTATGGTATCTGGTACACGACACCCTTGGGCTTCATGTTGATGCTCTATGTGTTATTTTCACGGTATGTTATTTATATATATTCTGAGATTTTTTCTTGTGTAGTTTTTTTACGGTATGTTATTTATATATTTTCAAGGCCTCGCAGTCGCTACACAAATTCTATTACGTGCTTCGTTTTCTTGCCAAGAAGTTCCTTTGTCCCCTTGTACACGATTCGAGTTTTGTTCTCGATTAAAATAGATAGCTTCTCGTCGGATAACATGTTAGCGTATCGATCTGGTAAAAATAGACTGTATTGTGCGTTGAGCAACAGGCGTACCTTGGGACCATACTGGGTAGAAACGATTGAACCGGAAGTTATCGTGTAAGGTTTGTCGACTTCCAATTCCCGAATTTTTACATACTCGACTGACAAATTTAGCATTTGTTTTAATGCTTGGAGATCACTCATTTTTTCAGTTGTCATATCGAAGAAGAGAAAAATTTCAGTGTGTGTGTTAGAGAAATTTAATTGTTTTTTTTCACGATGTGTGTTATTTATATATACCGAAGATTATTTTTTTCACGATGTGTGTTATTTATATATCAAGTTTTTTTTTGGCATGTATATATATATTATTATTTTTTTAACAGAGGAAGAAAGTCCGTGCTTCGGAAAACGCGATGATGTGCGTAATGATATCTTCCGTCTCCTGCATAGACTTGTACCAATCTACTGTGTACCATCTTCTTCCCTGCCTTGCCTCGTGCAATTCGTCCAACCTCTCGTTTAATTTTTCCCCTGCAGCCAAAAGCAGAATGTTGAGATCACCACACCTCAGGCCGCTGATCTCCCGAAGATGGTCCTTGAGAACCATTTCACAAGGGATGCGAAATTCCGGCGTCGTTCTTGCCATGATTACAAGTTTATTAACATCTCCGTTAACTACCTTTTTGAATATTTTAGATAGTAGTTCGTGCGGCAAATCAGTTATGCAAGCCATGTTGTTTTTTTTACTGGATGTTATTTATATACCCCACCCCAATTTTTGTTTTGTGTTCATGGCGATGGTGGTACCCAGTGCGGCGACCCGTTCACCCAGCGATGCGTCTCTGCTCACGAACCTTTCGAAAGCTGCGTGCTCTAACTTTCTGTCTGCTTCGTGACGTGCATCCAGATCCGTCTGCGTGGTGTTGTAAGCGATGTCGTGATCTTTGCATGCGGCGTCCAACGGATTCACACCCTTGTCTCCTCTCTCCAATCTTTTTTCGAGTTTGGTACCCGGTCCGCAGTACTGGTAGCCAGGTAGATGCATCTCGAAAGGTAACTTGTTGATGATGTCGTTTACGAGTCCCTTTCCTTCGGCCACGTTCCAGAATTTCGGAGGCAGCGTGTTGATGATTTTGATGAGGTAACCTATGCCCTTGTCGTCGTTCACGATGAAGTTGGAAAGTTTCGTGCTGATCATGTCCACGATGCCAACCTTCTCGTTGTAGAAATTACGGTTGCCTGCATTCTCTTCGCCGGCTATCACCAATAATCGGTCCACGAGTTTCCTCACGTCGTCCACCCAAACGAATTCTTTGGGTAACGTGTTGTAGCGTTTGACCCCGCTGCCTGTTTTGACCTGGTTCCAAATCGGTTTGATGAGATTCCTGTACTTCTCGCCGCTGCTCGATTTCACCCTATTCTGCGAGGCGTCGTTGTTTTGGTACAAGGCATCCGTCATGATCAGAATTTCCTTGTAACTCTGGTAATCTTCGTCGGTGTAATCTTTCGGCTGCTTTTTGGCAACGAGTTCCCACAGTCCCACCGTACCCGGATACCTGTTCCAACTATCCTTGTCGCCTAAATTGACTTTAATGTCGTTGCCTTCGAAGGTCACCTTCGATTTCCCAATCTTCCACACCACACCGCCGCCTTCGCTGGTTTCCATGCTGGGATACAATCCGAACACTTCATCCTTGTCGAATTTCCCCGTGCTCAGGTAGTCTCGTGCCAAAGGTCCCAACTCGATTTTATCCGAAGACGTGCTGCCTATGGCTCGACGTCGTGTCGGTGCATCCTTCAGTTCGAACGGCGTCGAAGGAATGCTTGAAATGGGCGTGGGTACGGCGTAACTTTTAGCTGCGAGCGGTACGAGTTCGTTGATCAAATTTTTATTTTGTTCCGTGACACTTTTAATTTCTTTACCTAGACCGCTGATGGCATCGATCACAGGTTGATCCTGACGTTTCTTCTCTTCGTAGAATCCGCGATTTTCGGATTTCCAACCTTTGAAGCGTTTCGCGAGGAAATCGCGAAGCTTGAGATTTTCGTCTTCGATTTTTCGTTTCGTCATGACGTTATTTATATACGTCGTTTCTCACAACGTTGCAACGTTTAGAAAGTCGTTGATTTTGTTTCTGTATTTTCCGTTGTTGGGTTTTCTCGTCATGTCGATCGTAGCGAATCCGAAATCGTCACCGTTCCAGCAAGTAGAGCAGCAGCCTTCCGAAAATTGATTGTAGTTCATGTCTCCGCCTACGTAGTCATCGTACGCATGCTTGAGGTTGGTGTGATCTTGACGAAACAAACATATGAAATTAGCGTTGTCGCGTACTAACTGTTTTGGAATTTTGGAAAACGTTTGAGCTAGGTAGAAGCAATCCATTCCTTTGTGACGACCTTGCGTGAAAAAGTTGCGAATTTCATTTTGATTTTCCAGGATGGCGTCGTCGAACACAACAACTGAATTTTCACGACAATCGTCGAGTGGTTTTATTTCCGAGGCGAACGTTGCAATGTCCAGACCATCGTACAGTTTCATCAGTTGCTGGTATTTGGATTGCTCTAAACTTTTCGAGAACACGTACAGGTGCCTGTTCTTCCAATCTAACCAATTCGGTGCAAGGAGAAAATTGTCCACGAGCAGTGTCGTTTTTCCACACCCCGAAGGACCTACGATCAGACAGCGGATGCTGTCGGGGAGCAATTCGCCGTTCTTTTTCTTCGTTTGACTTTCCGAATTAGGTAAACGTTTCACAACATTCCACGTACTCATAGAATCACTTCGTTTGAATCGATCCAACTTGTTTCCGGAAGTCCCAGCCATTTCACCAAAAGTTTGTTGCCTCTCTTGCGCAAAACTTTTTCGATAAGGTACGTGTCGGGGTATTTAGTTTTAGAGAGTTCCTCCTCGTAGAAGCGCCCCAATAAAATTTCACCGCCACTGTCTTTTATTATATACGTGTGACGGTTCCCGGGTAGAACTCGAACCACGGTAAAAAGTTCAGTACTCCAGTTTCGTGTAAAACCCCTGTCGAACGTTCGCTTCAATTTACTAACCCTCACCTGTTCTCCAATTTTGTATTTAGCTTTTTTTGTCGTGGGCGTGTACTTTGGACAGTAAACGCTAGAAATTAAACGTTGCTCGTCAGACCTGGTAACGTCAGCTGGCTTCATGCCTATCGTTGCGTGCCGTGTGTGATTATAGTCGTTAACAAGTTCCGGAAGAATAGTGACCCACTTGTAGCTTCCCTGAAGCGTGAAGCGTGACCACATGCGCGATTTCAGAGTGCGATTGAATCTTTCCACGATGCTGGCCTTGACGTCACTGAAGGTCGAGTAATGTTGAACGTTGTGTTTCCGAATAAACTTTTGGAATACGGCATTGTAAAATTCCTTCCCTTTGTCCGTGTGCAGAAACCGAGGTCGTCTGCCGCCGCTTTCGCGAAAAATTGTTTTGAATGCTTCCGTGACGCAAGTCCCCGTTTTCGCCTTCAAAGGTAGAGCCCATGCGAATTTCGAAAATGTGTCTATGACGGTGAGGAGGTACTTGTTGCCCTTGTTCAATTTATGCACGTTTTTTAACTTGCCGCTACTCATCTCCACGAGGTCGCTTTCCCAGAGGTCGTCGATTCCCTTGGTTACCACAGCCAAACGTTTGTAGTTGCGGCGTGCAGGTTTATGCAATTCTTGGACGATGGCTTGCCTAGACATTTTTTATTATTTTTAGAGATTACGTTTCAAAAGAAGCACCAGCGTGATGGGATTCAAAGAGGGTGGCACTTCGCTCGTGTTTTGAATGATCAGCTTATCGCCGGCACTCACGTCGAAAACAGTAAGATCTTCGTCTTCGTGTATTTCATATATGTTGCGCGTTTCGTTCCAACGCGCCAGAGGAATGTTTCCTGCTTTCTGGACACCACGATTCGATATCAAAGTCATGGTGGGAACGCTAGCTTTTCTGCCGTGAGACCAGTACGAAAATTCGTTTATCTGAATCGTGCCATCGAGGAGAAACTTGTAGTACGGATGATAAGAATGTAGCATGTACAGTTTGTTACCTTCGACGAAGGTGGAGATTCTCTGTTGATTGGGTACGCTGTTGATTTCGATGGCTTGCAGAGAACGCAGTTTAGCGAATTTAGTGTCGACGCTAACGAGGTTGCTGTGAAGCTGACCCAGTGTGTTTTGTACGGGCAACAAATGTTCGACTATGGTATCCGTTACGGTAGGAAATGACGGTTTGATTTTCACTTCCACGTTCAACTGCTTGTAGCTTTCGTTGAGTTCTTGCAACTTGGCACCGAAAGAGGCCAGCGTCGATTCCTGCGTTGATTCCAGCACTCCAACTTGATCTCTGATGTTGACGACAATGTTCTGAAGGTTCTCGATTTGATTCAATTTCGAGCTCTTCTCGGTAAGATCGTTCACGATGATTCGCATGTCTGTAAACTGCGTGTGAAGGTCGGCGACGCTCTGCGAAGTGGGCAGCGTCGACACCAGCGAAGCAAGTTCGTCTCGAATCTGTTCCACGTTCGCCGTTTCCGTTTCCAGTCGTTTCAGCATGCGTGATATGTTCCTTTTCAAAGCGTGTAATTCTTTGGAGGTAGGGAGATTGGCCACTTTACTCTCGAGATCACTCAACGAACTTTTGATGTCACTCGAATCTGATAGTGCCGTCACCGCCGTTTTCAATTTTTCCAAATCTTCGCTCGAAGGCACGCTCGTTCGTAACGATTCCAAGTCACCCTGTATGTTGTCCAGTACGTGATGAAAATGAGTAAGATTGGATTCGACGTTCAAATTTTCCAAATATTGGATCTTCTGCTGAACCGTGCTCAACGTGTCCTGAATACTCGTCAACACACTTGCTTCAGCGTGAATATTTTTAATTTCTTCGTTGATCAATTCCAAGGACGCCTGAAGCGTAGCGATGGTGGTTTGAATGTGTTCGAAATCTTGATAGGCCTCCAATTGAATTTTTATGTTCGCGACGCTTTTACCGATGACCTGCAGTTCGTCCGACGATGGTAGGTTCGTCATGGTATCTTCCAAAGTCTGCAACTTGGATTTAATTTCTTCCAACGTGCCGGTGAATTCTTCTTGTAATTTGGAAACAACAACCTGTAAGCGTTCTACATCAATATCATTCACCACGGTTTGAAGTTCAGAGAAATTCTTTTCTATTGTGGAAGTTCGCTCTTCGATTTCGAGTTTCAATTTTTCCAAATCTTCATTTTTCGATTGAAATTGCTGTAATTTGGCCAAATCATTTTGAAGCGAATCCATGCTCAACTGTATATTTTGAATGTTGTCGTAAGAAGGTACGTCGACATAATTTTTTATCAGTGTTTTCAGTTCGGAATCGATTTTCAGAATGGGATCGAGACATTGTGTTTGGAGCGTAGCGATTTCCGACTCTAAACTTTTGTTTAAGGTCTCCTGTAAAGCGATCAAATCGGTCCTCAACTTCTTAACACGAACGTCCAACATGAGAATCTCTTCTGCATGGTCTACACGCTTGGTGTTGCCGAAAATATCGTTAGGCATTTTTGGTTAACGGTTATTTATAATAGGATAGATGATTCGTAATTCTACGAAGAGAGGAATAAGTTTGTCGTAGTCTCCGAGGAGTTCCACGTAAAGATAATCTCCTGCAGACACATCGTACGACATGTTAGAAAGTATCTTGTCGTGCTTCATTCGAAAAATGTTCTTGCCGGTAGAAATTTTGATTTCGCCTGTGTTCTCCGGATTCACGGTGATTTGAAGTTTCCCGTCGATCGGAATTTCATAGAAATGTAAATTGTTATTAAAAACATAAAACATCTTGCCCACATCGTTATTTATTTCCGTCCATATACTATTAAGATGTACAATTAGTAGACCATTGAGTTTAGATAACACGGAAGGTAAGAGGTTATTGGAATTTGGTGATGCAGTGTCCATGTTGCTTTGTTTGCGAAAACCAAAGAGATTCATTGTCCTTGTTAGTTATTTAACACATTGTGCTTTTTTGCTATTCTTCAAAACATACGGAGGAAAAGAATGAAAGGGGGAGCCCTCGGGCGATGAAAAGTTGCAACCTGTTATTATGTTGTTAAGCCCGCTCCAAACCGAGGCTCATTAAATTCAACTCTTATTTTTCATCGCCCGAGGGCTCCCTCTTTCATTCTTTTCCTCCGTCTGTTTTTGAAGAAGAATGGCAAAAACACAGCGGACTTCATGGCTATGGGGTTACGGTTAACACACGTCACATTTATCGCTTCCATTGTAGTGCCCCCACTCTCGCGTGTGGATTTGACAATTGAGAACACGTAACTTGTTGTCCGTTGCATCCAATGCGACCTTGCTTACGCGCGTTGTGTACAAATCATGCAATTTACTTGCAATGCGATGATCGGTGCTGAGTTGCCTTTTACCATGAAAAAGGCATTCCTTGTAGTCTTGCATGCTAAATTTGCTGGTACTTATTTTTCCCACCCCCTTCGCTTTCTTGATCTCTTTTTCTTCTGCAATCTTTACACAGTACATTTTGGCACGAAGCCCCGCAAATTCGCTGATGTACTCCCCGCCAACTTCATCTTTGAACTTTCCAATCGTCATTTTGTTTTCTGCCGAATGTAAGTGATGGCCTGATGGTAAGTTGCTAAAATCAAACAGATGCTTCATCTTAGTCAGATCATGTTCGAGGCTTGGTGTTTGGATTAGAAAAATGAAGCTATCCGTGTCAATGTAACATATTTGGATGTTATCTCCATAAAAAGGTTGAAACTGATCGTAGTACGATTGGTACATGTGCAATTTTGATAGTTCAAGGACAGTGGCACCTATGGCAATCGGCTTGTTGAGCATCACTTGCTTCTTGTTCCTCTCGACGAATACTAGATTCTCGTCGAAAATGGTGAAGTTTTTGAAGTAGGGGGACGCGACGATCTTTTCAAATTTCTTTTCGTCCGTGACCAACGTTGCGTCGATGTAATTACGCACGTTCTCCATCGTCTTGCCGTAGATGGCGTTATTGAACAGTTTGTACAGATCCTTGTCTGCAGGCGATGTCGATTGCGCTCTGCGGCGCGTGTTCTCGGTTATGTAGGGTTCCAGCCACTTGCTCTGTCGGAACTTCAATCCTCTATGAACTTTCTTCAACTGCAAGCCGTGACTTATGTAAAATTGGAGGAGTCGGTAGTGCAGAACGTAATTCCGCTTGTTCTCCATGCTTAGTATGAGTTTTGGCTCCGATCCTCCAGGTGGCTTCTCCTTGGTGGGGGCCAGGGCCAATCCATGATGTTTCTCGTGAAGTGTTTCGGGATAATCGAGATCCACTTCCAAGAAACAGCCCCATTCATTATCTTCGCTCCAGTTGAGAAAATCTTCGCAGGAGAGTTCCTCTTCGGTCATCCACGCGTAGTCGCTGATGGGAAGACACTGGGACATGGAGTGGCCGTACAGGTTGTTGACATCCCAGTAGACAATATAGGTGTTGGGCTTCGATGCATCGTAACCAGGCGTATGAGGATTGTTTGCCCGAGCATGGCGTCGGGGGCATTGGACGATGCCACCGCGTATCGCACTCTCCATGAAAGCATACTGTTCCTTCTCTGCGATGAGGCCCAGTTCCACGTTGGTGTATTTCATCATCGAAGCCCAAGTCAACCCCGGCGTCGTGAAGAAATACGCAGGATCCAACTTGTATATCGCGATGCATCTCTTACGAAACGATTCGAAAATATCCATCAGAAGTGTCACGTCCAATTTCAGATAGAGATCGTGATAATCGCGAAAAGTTTGGCAATTGAATGCCGTCCATACACTACGAGCGTGTTCGTAGTCCTCTTCGGAACAGACGTCCTCCGTGAGATGAGAATAAAATACCCCCCGGGGTGGAAGTTCCGTCTCGTCAAATTTCTCGAAATCGTTGACGTACTCGTAGGGGTAGACGCCCTTGCGACGCAACAGATTCAAATTCTCATCTCTCCCCGAAAAACATTTTTGCTTGGTGGCCACAAGATCTTCGTCGCCAAGTTGAGATGCAAGGCTTGCGAGGCTGGAGGACAGGAAATTGTAAGAGTCCAGGATTCGCACTTCCACACTTCCTCCTTCTTGGAGAGGGATCCACACTCTCACTGTAATATACTTCTCACTCGTTCTCGGAATGATGGTGATTCGAGAAGTTATGTTGTGGAGCTCTTTGACGAAGAGATGTGTATCGTACTTCTCCGTGTAGTGCAGAAACACGGCAACAAAATGCGACTCCTTAATTTTAAGATTGCACGAATTACAGATGGTGCTTAGAAATAATCCATTCTGGTGGTTATGGTGGACGACCTTGTAATTTTCGGGGGTGAAAGCCTGGTTACACTCCTCGCATCTTGTCGCCGCATCATGTCTCTGTTGTTGTTCTGTTGTGAGAGCAGGTGGAGAAACGTAAGAGCCTTTCAGGCTGGGTGCAAGTTCTCTCGCGCATTCCGCTATCTTCTTAACAAAATGTTTTGCCGCATCGGGTCCGCAATACAAGATGACATCATTCAATTTTTCTCCGTAGATGGAGAAACTGCAAGGCTCGTGGTGAAAAATTTGGATCGTGCTTGAGGTAGAGGGATCAGGGTCGCAAGACGTCATGGGAACTTGGAAGCTTTCAAAGTCGGCATAAAGGACGACGGGGTGGTGGAGAAGAGCCTGGTGTTTCTGAAATTTCATCTTGGTTCCGGGTTCCGGCATGACATCTTCGGGTTCTGCATTCACGGAGCCAAAACACTTGTGCTGTTCTCTCATCTTCTTACCCCCGCGAAAAATTCTCAAGCATCGATCGCAAATTTCGATCTTATCGTGATGCTTGGTGATCTGTCTTCCTACTAATCCTGAGAAATTCCGAATTAAACTGTAACGCCCATCTACAAGCAAGAGTCGAATTACATTATTCTGGCTTCTAGCAGGTCTTAACACACGAATATTGCCGGAATCGTCAACCCCAAACACAGAAATATCGATATCTTCTCCTTTTTCCTCTCTATAGTTTTTTAAAAATTGATTGATCTTATTCAGGGGCACAGGATAGGAAATTCCTCTCATCATATTCTCGTATCTTCCCTCGTATCCTCTGTAATTGGACAGGCGTTCGGGGTGAACATTATTAGCTGGGTGTAATGCGGCGATGACAGACCATAAGAAACTCTTCTGATCATTACTTTGTATGTTCAACACTGCATTTTGCTTTTTTTTTTTTTTTTTTTTTTTTTTAGCGCTGCGTAATGGTTTGAAATTGCAGACTCGAAGTTCTAACATGTGGTTGTGACCGCAAAGACTCCATCCACTTCCTCTACCTTCAAACTCTTCTTGTTTTTGTGTCAAGTGCTCAAATAGCCGTGTCACTATCTCGTCAAGATTCTCGTTATTGTCATCGTGTAAGCCTTCACACCCTACGTAAAAGCTGAAAGTGCTTGACTCGGACGAGACAACTTTCTCATACAGCAGGGTCAAGACGAGATGAATTTTAATTGCAACATTGACGAGGCAATCACGTAATTTATCGACTACCAGAGATTTCACATTGTTGAGGAAGATGCTCGAGTCACACTTTTCATCGCTTCCAGATTTATAGGTCATGATGCGTGCACTTTTATTCAAAGCACCGTCTTCATGCGCATCAATGCGAGATTTCTTTGCCGGCGGGACTAGGACATCATGATCCGGTAGACGACATTTTTTCAAATGCCTAGCAATGTTAGGTTTAGAAATTAATATTCCACAGTTGCGACATGCCACTTTCCCGCAAAGACCGGAGGGACCTGGTTGCGGTTCCATTTTTTCTCTCTGTTATTTATATATATATATACAGAGAAATTTTTTGGGGGGGTTGTGGTGATGGTAGTGGAAAGCGCACTGAAACAGAAGGAAAAAAAGTTGAAAAATGCTAGATATTTTTTCCTTCCACATATATATTAGACGCAAACAGTATGTATGTATGTATGTATGTATGTATGTATGTATGTATGTATGTGTGTGTGCACTGTTGTAGGAGGTTAAAAATATACGACATGTAAGTGTGTGTCAATTTTTTATGACTCCTCTGAATATGTGTGTGTCAGACGCAAAAACAAAAAATATTAATATATCATGAAAAAATAAAAACTTACCTTTCAACAGAGATAGAGAGAAAAACTTCAAAATAAAAACTTGTAGCTCACTAAAACTTCCACGATGATATATATGTATACTGCCAGATAAACAATTAAGAATACTGAACTGCCACGATTGACGTTCACCTTTCAAGAGAGATAGAGAGACTTCAAAATAAAACTTGTAGCTCACTAAAACTTCCACGATGATATATATGTATACTGCCAGACAAACAAATTAAAAAATACTGAACTGCCACGATTGACGTTCACTATGATAATAATGTACAAAAAAACTGGTAGGTTATATAGGAACTCCTCTCCTTTTTCTCCTTCTCTCCTTCCTACTCCACGCGACTCTCTTTGGTGAAAACACAATGAGCGCTATAGTCAATGTCCTAGCAAATAAAAACCCTTGTTGACTGATTTACTCATGTTATATTTTTTTCAACAAAAGATTTTGTGATGCGCACAATATCCTGTGGGGGACAAATAACAATAAACGGATGTTGATAGTTCCACCCATGTATGTATTGTCGATCATTTCCCCTCGGCCTCTATTCCACGCCCCGTCAGGGTGTGGTGTGTGAAACAAACGATTCCCAGTATAAAACTCAAAAAGCGGAAGATGCTGCTGTGTTTGCTTCCGCCACATCCCCCTCTGATTCTATTGTTATCAGGGATGTGATGGATTCTTCATTCAGAACCGTGGGAAAGCTGAAAAAAAATAGAATCTCTTCGGGCGAAAGAGGATGCAAGGTAAATGGGTTCGGGGAGGGGTTGCTGTGGATAGTTTGGTCCGTGATGAAAATGTTACATTGGGCGACGAAACACAATTTCTCCACAGGGACAGGAAAAATTCTACCGAGCGTCGCTATCCACGCGAACATTAGATATTGCCTGAATGCTTTGGGGGGGCTTTGCATAGGATTATCAATTTTCGTTTTAGAGAATAATCTATGTAAGATTCTAGCATCAAGAATAAACAACGTTGATTGAATTTTTGACAACATTCGCAGTACAAATCTAAACTCGTGATGATTTCGCCGTTACCACGCACCCTGGCGAGGTTATAGGGGCCAGGCATCCTAAAAAACAACAATTATTATTTTGTTTGTTTGTTTGTGTTACAATACGGAAATAATAAGAGGCATACGCGCGCGTGTGTGTGTGCGTGTGTGTGTGTGTGTGTGTGTGTGTGTGTGTGTGTGTGTGTGTGTGTGTGTGTGTGTGTGTGTGTGTGTGTGTGTGTGTGTGGGTACATCGTTCCCTCCCCCGAGAGAGAGGTTTACGAAGGTCACGATATATATAAACATTTGGCTCCCGGACTTGGAAAATTACGATAAGGTGCACTCATCTTTCAAAAGATGAGAGAATGAGAGAATAAGAGGATGAGAAGATCAGAGGAGAGGTTTACGAAGATCACGATATATATAAACATTTGGTCCCGTTGATTCCAGCACTCCAACTTCATCTCTAATATTGACGACAATATTCTAAAAATAGAGAGGATGAGAGGATGAGAGGATGAGAGGATCAGAGGAAGATGAGAGAATGAGAAGAGGATAAAAAGAGGATGAGAGGAGAATAAGAAGAATGAGAGGGATGAGAAGGATGAGAGAATGAGAGCTCATCTTTCACTCATCACTGCCTTTTTGCGCCCGTGAAATATCGTCAGCGCACTAAATGAGGCGCGGAACAGGGAGAGAAAGTAAGTTTTTCAACTTTTTGTGGTCGTTTGGTCAAGAAATCAGAGTTGTCGTCAGAGGTACATATTGACACTACTACCCTGTTATGAAAAACCAGTGAGGCCTACTTATAGTTATTATTAACATATCATTATCATTATTATAAAACATGGGTTACATAAATGATACATGATAAAAATAAATGAAATCTGATCTTCCGTTGTCAAAAGGTATTATTTACACTGATTCAAATGGGTTTGGTTGTCTCGCAGATAACTGTTGACTCTGAATAATTTCGGATTGCTGGTTCCAAAAATGAAATCCATCTTTGGCCATCACGTCTAGCTTTTTTTCCGAAGAAACAATGATGCATTAACTGCCTTCATTTCACAACAAAATGCGTAGTTCTATTATTTTCCCAACAGATGGCTCTCTTTATACGGTTGTCAAATATTGATTTTCTACATTAAAAATCCGCCAATTTTGAAATAAATATATTCATTCAGAATTGTATAAATTAAATTTACTCTTCACGTTAACATTTTTGCTTAAAAATTGTATGGACATTAGTTACGTAAGTTTTATTTACAAAATCCTTCACAAAAATTTTCTTTACAAATTGTCTAAAATTCAATGTTATAGTATGGTGGTCAGAATTTTTATCCAGGTCAGGATTTTTACCCACGTCACAAAGTTCAATCAACCATAATCTTAATAAACCTTTTAATTAAAGGCCTTTGATGATTTGCGAAGTAAAAAGACATTTGTTTCTTTACCACTGTGGCCATAATCACATCCTGAAATAGTCTACTTCACATGTGGCCGAGTTACTCAGAATTTCCACATACATAACTTCCTTAAACAGGGCCCATTTTACCCCAAAATGTCGGTCATAGCAGAAGTGGCGATGAAGGACAGAATAATAGTGATCATTACACATTCATCTGACACAATTTAGTACCCCCTCAAGTATTTATGAAACAACCTCCCGCATAGTAATTTAGAATATCAAAATGGGTCATTCTTCAATTGTAAATGATTTTACATTAATTTCGTATGCAAATATGCACTAAGTTAAGAATGATGCCAATTTGTGAAAATGTTGAATATGAGAAATGTTACGCTCTCCAATTTTGACTCTCTATATGGGAACAGAGTTGTGACCTAATTTTTAAATTTTGTTTTCTTAATCTTCCATTTTTCAATATGGCATTCAGATGTGACACGTTTTGATTCATAATTTCGTCTTTAGTGAAATAACCAGGTTTCCGTCCCTTGAAACACTACTGATAGAGATGTACAAAACATTTCATTTACTACGTCACCGGTTTACTCCCGTCTTGCCGAATTCCCTTTCTCCGAATATATTGAAGACAGGGAATTTTTCCTACACTGGAAAATGTCAGGGAATGAAATGAGAGAATTTCAACGAAGTCAGAAACTCAATGTACACCTCTGTTCACATGAAGTGGCACTCTCGTTTGAGTTGAAGCCCATCTTCAGAGGGGATGGAATGTGTCGGTACACCTAAAGTAAAGTACGCCTAAATGTTAAAGAAACAGTACCCTGCAGTGTAAATAGTAAAATTTGAATGATGTAGGTGAATAGGTGATAGGCAACCTTCATGTCATACTCCTATCCCTATTTCACTTTCCTCTGTCGTGTCTTCTTCTACTAACAGTTTAAGTCATTGTTTCATGTACAGATTACTAAGAGAGCCTCCACTCCTTCCCATTTATTCCAATCTTATTTAGTATCCAGGGTTGTATCTAAAGGTATACGGCGGTATACGTCTCTTTAACTTCACTCATAAAAGTATAGATTCTGCTTAAAGAAAAACACATTTAATACTAAATATTTCATAAAAAATAATTGTGTTCAAAGAGTTGCCGTCTCTGGCGTCATATTTGACGAGAAACTTTCCTTTTCTGAGCACATCTCTACAGTCACAAGTGGTTCAATGCGTATGCTGGGTCTTCTCTATCGTTTCACGGAAATAAACAACTTGACTGCCCTCAGCACCTTTTACAAATCTTTTGTGTCACCTAAAATTGAATACTGTTCTCCGATCTGGTCTATGGCATGCCCCTCAAATTCAGAGAGACTAAATTCCGTCCTAAATTTCTTCCTGGCCATTGTTCGACCCCGAATTCCGTCCACAAAACACTTGCAGAAGTCCATCCTCCTGCAAATGGTAAATATCCAAACTCCTCAAGAGAGACATAGACTGGCTGACCATATATTTCTACATAAAATAGTGAATGGCAACATCAGAAGTGACCACCTTCTTCAGGAAATTCACTTTCGTGTGCCTGCCCGCTCAACAAGAAGCACTCAACTTTTTGCTTCTCAGAAGCCGAGATTGTGCCTCATCCAGCGCTCTCGTTCCATAGACTGCCCAGTGAATACATACATCTAGGAAGCCAAATAGACATTTTTGAAAATGTGGACCGTTTTAGAAGAAAGTTAACTAAAAGTATGTAAGTCTTTTAACCACATGTAATTTTTTTTATGTTATTATTTTTGATGTATTATGTTATTATTTTTTTGTCCTTATGTTCTATAAAAAAGTTCCAATGTAAAATGGCTAAAGCTGTATTTGGAATCTTCTATTAAATAAATAAATAAAAAAAAATGCGGATACCTTGTACGTACTTTCGGTTCGTTTAAATTAATTTATGTAATTTGGAAAACACCCCAGTGACCTTAATACAGTCATATAAGTGTACTTCTGATTTCACGAGGTCGAGAGCATAATGCTAAGGTTCATCAATGACCAAATATGTTTATTTAATTGGATTAACTGAAATAACCTAAGAGAACAGTATAAGTACATTAAAACTCCGTTTATAGAAACAAAACACGTCTATTATGGTGTATTTAAAAGGTAAAGGCCTAAATACACTATATAGTACAGTAAAATGTAAAGCAATACTGTACATACTCGTACAATGCAGTACGTATATATGCATTACCCATTTGACTTCTAGCCACATTTAAAGCCTTGCATTCTGCTTTTTTTTAATTTTTTTTCCTGTCCGGATTAAGCTAAGTCCGGCTTATCGGAATCAGGATTAACTAAGTTTTACTCTATATTCAATATCACACGTTGAGAGAAAAAATATCATTATTGACCTAAATACATTGATGTATACGATATCAGTTTATAATTAAATATATTACGATTATAATATATGATGAACGTGATGTATAGAGATGAAAAATGTCTACCAAAACTTAGTGATATAATTTTAGTCTGTAACATTGTATTTTGGAACTTTTTGTGTATATATATCGTCCTGTTTTTGTATCTTGTTACATTTGTACTTGGTGCAGAGTCTGAAGAAGACCTTAATAGAAGGTTGAAACGTTACGTTTAGTTTATGTTTTATAATAAAATGTATTTCTGCCTTGGTCAGCATATTGAGTTTTTCATTTTTTATATGCTGTATCCTGTACAAGAAAGAATTGTTTTGTTCTCGTACGAGTCCGTTAAAATATTCCCAAAATTATCAAATATTTTTATTACTTATTGGTCTAGGTGTTCTTAAGTTTACTGTGTTGTGTAAGTTCTCATAATCGTGAAAAAATGGAATATTTTAAAACGGTAAAATAAAAGTTTTAAGAAAAGATCATTGCACACTTTGTATTAAGAAGTTGTTGTGGCTAACTCCGTCCAGTTGTAATATAAGCAGTGACGACGCCAGCCTGTAATGAGTGGAGGGGGGGGGGGCTACATATTTCGGAGTTAAATTGTAGGGGGCTAACTAATACCGGATAACAGGTATTAACTTTACACTTTGCTACAGTATGATTTTACCAGTGACATATTTTAGTCAGAACAAGTCAGAACTGAGATGTTGCATTTTGTCCCATAATATACAAAATTTATTTTAGTCACGAACCTTTTATGTCAAATTCAATGCAATAATTGTATTGTTTTCTGTTCGTAAGCCATTATTGAGTAGAATAATATCACATACTTAGCCTACTATTCATATGAACAGTACAAAATACACCATAAAAGCTACACACATTATCAACTCGATGGATATACGTATACGTAAACAGGGCTGGATTAAGACGAAATTAGGCCCGATGCTTGAAATCTTTGGTGAACAATAAACACAACGAAGTTATAGTTACGTCACAGCGCAAAGATTTATATTCAGGTTAATTATATTCGGAAAATTCTCGTCTGTTTTCATCTGGGCCTATTTCAGGAATGGGCCTAATGCTGCAGCATCAATAACACTCACCTTAATCGGACCCTGCGTATAAATACTGCGCGTAATACTATTTCTATGTAAAGAGTGTGGGTTCTTTTTTGCTAAAATGAGAAAATGATCCACAGCAAGAAACTACTATAAGATACGTCTGTGTTCGTGAGCGTCTACAACCTTATTTAAATCCAAAGATTCTTCAAAGGACTGAACAGACAGCGCACTCAACCTCTCGTTACCAATTCGATGGCGAAGATAACACTTGATTTTCCACAAGCAGCCGTTGAAGGCGGGTATGCACATTAAAATAGCACAAAGGTTATAAAGTGTGTAAAAGGCAATTTTGAATGTTTCCATCAGTGCAAGCAGCTGCTGAAGTGTCTTTATTTTGAGTTTCCTTCTGCCTCATGGTGTGCCGTAACTCTAAATTGTCCAATCACAACATAGGGAGCGGCGAAAGATTGTAGCTTGAGAAAAAGAACGGCATAAGTTAATAAAGAAGGCATCAAATAAACATAACCATTTTTTAATAGAAAGTGTGTTAATGATACCATTTTCTCTGCCATGACGACTAGAATGGGAAGGATGCGAGAAATGAGGTGCCCTCAAAAGGAACAAAAATATTTTCACTACAAATTCACCTCCACTAGGAGACAATTACATTGACATAAAGCAATGAATATAGTTGCAACTCTTGAACTTGGCATTTTGATTAGAGAAAATAACTGCTGAAGATTATAATTTTATTTCAGAATAAGTTATCCATAAGTACTTATCAGAATTGGATCAATGGTTTTAGATGTGCTTCAAAGATAGATTCTCCTGCACGAAATCAAATTTGACCACTGTGACGGTACTACAGAAATTATTTTAAAACCTCACAAATGATCATTAAATAACATATAGAACTGCGAGCAATAAAATTGCCCAAGTAATTTTCGCACCGTATTGCAATTACTTTATGGATTTGTATTAAGCTCCACTATATGCACAGATGCTAATCGGGACGAGAGCTACAGCTTCTAGAGGAATCCGAACCACTTAATGAAATGTTACCTACACCTTGGATCGAACCCGGCACCCCTTTAAACAGCAGTTTTAAAACGTGACTATTGGGGCTGTCCGTTAACATCGTATTTCTCCCTCTCAAACATTTGCAGCCATAAGGATAGATACGAGTGTAACGATGAAACCAATGAGAGAACATCGCTAACACTCGTTCAAATGTTGGTACTCAACAAACTGAAAAGAAACATAACGCTTCTTTAGATTTTGAACGTCGTCCTACTTATTAAAAAATAATTTCGTCACACCTGTTAAACATATTCCGAAATATAGCGATATGATTTTTAGAAGCTGATAATTGTACACATTTAGCTGTATATGCCAACAATTAAAGAACAATCTCAGAGCCACTGAACATGTCCATCTACCAGGCAGACAACAGATTTCGTAGCAATTGTTTCGACTTATGATTGGCTAATTACTTAGTATCAAATGATCAGTGGCTCAGTTTCCACTGTTACACAGACATATCTGCAGCTGACCCCCTCCTTGATTTTAGAATGCATCGTTATAAAAGCAACTTAACCGAACTAGAAAATCTACTTGAGCATTGCACTTGTCCGAATTGAAGTTTTATAATTGAAAATATAAATTTAAGTTTTCGATCAAAATGCATTTACCGTACTACAAAAATCTAGGAGGGCTACAGGGGGGAGCTGAGACCTGTTTTGGGCCCCCCCGTAGCGCAGTCTCTGAATATTAGAGTATCGGGTTTGATTTCTGGTATATGACGATAGTTCGTATCTCAGTTTAAATCGAAAGTGCAGACCAGAGCATAAAATTCTTACGAGCTGTTTTCCACAGACAAAATGTGAAAAGCGTGTTTTATCCTTTGTGTATGAAGCCATGCACTACAGATTCATCATTGCTAAAGTGAATTAATTTTTCTATTGTTTAACACTAGAAACTGTTTGTTTTTTTGTTTGTTTTTGTAGTACGTATGCTCATTTCAAATGAATCTGTTCCGTTAATTTAGCTCCATTTCACAAGAAGTGAGTGAATAAACGATTATAGGCTTATTTTTCGGAAACTCGAGATTCATACGACGGCCCTCTCCCGGTATTCTCTGGAGAAAGGCCGCACATAGCTGCAGAGAATGGGGGTAGGGAATCGAGTGGACAGAGAGAAGCAGTACACGCTGCTTCGAAGGCTGCAGTCTCTTTCCCTCCTCCACGCAATCCCGTTCCCTCTCATGTGTTCATTGGTGGAGCCGTCTCGATCACTACTTGCTCAGAGACTTGTTTTCGTTCGCCTGCTCCAGATATAACCTGGATAGAGGTTAGCTCTACACGGCCTGTTGATCGAGTCTCTTCAGAGTGACCTCACGCAGATCCAATGATGTTCAGCGCAGGAAAAAGGAATGGATTTGATTGATTGATTTGGTGTTTTAAGTCCACTTTATGCACAGTAAGGCTAATAGGGACTGGACCTACAGTTTAAAATGATATCCGAACTACTGTTCTTCCACCAGGGTATCGAACCAGGGACTTCGTCAATTTTACCGGATATCAATTTAAGAGGTCTAAGCTAATCTCAAATTTATCCTAAACATTTTCACCTTCACATGCTCCCTGAATTCACCCTATAAGAAAATATAAACAGGAAGGCACCTAAGCACAATTTTCATTCTTGATGCATTATTCTCTGTTCCTCGAACTTCCTTTACAAAGAATACTGAATGCAACGTGATGAAATTTAAACCTTCATGGTATTAATTGTTGATTGTTGATATCATTTAATATTCATAGATATCTTCAATTATTTGTCCATTTAACAAACGTCTGTGAAATCAAACACGTTACTTTATCGCTCAAACGTATTTTAATTAAGATACTATAAAGGCAATTGAAGTACATTGTTCAGAAAGACACTGCAAATTTAAATGTGAATTTCTTTGTCGATTGAGACACACACTTAATGATTGCTCTTCTTCGACAATAGGCGATTCTTTCTGTGTTATTTAAGTGTGCTACAATGGAATGAACATTGCGAAGATAAATATGAAGCAATATGAACAGAGTTGTTCTTTGTACATTCAACGTATTCTTTATCTCAACTGTGCAAATGGTTGAAAGGATTCTTTCTCCGACATCACTGCTTTGTGAGAAAGGTCGAGTTTGTCACGATAATTGCGAATTTTCAAATAGAACCAAAGTGTGGCGCACCGTTTTGTTTCCGTTTATTTACCCAGATATTTCTTAAGAGCTTACAAGTCAAAAAAGGTAATTCATTTTGCATTTATACATTATTTTCCCATTAGATTAACTTCTGCTTTCAAGTGTTATATATTACAAGATGTCCTTGTAAATGTAAACATACCTCACCCACTTGCAGACGACAACTTTTACTTTAATATAAATATGTGACAGTTCTGTGACTGGCTAAAGCAGACATTTGTGCGAGGAAAGTATTGATGAAAAATACACATAATTTAAAATATACAATATAATATTCGGAACTTTACCATATCCTGGGAATCTCTGAGGCTAGGAATCTAAAGCAAGTCTCCGCGCAAGTAGGACTCGACCAATGAACGCGTGAGAGGGAATGGGAATGCATGGAGTAGAAAAAACAGATGAACCTACACGCTTCTTGCAGCAGCGAGCACTGCTTTCCTCCCCTTTTCTACCGTCATGTGCGACCTTGCTCCACAGATTACCGAGACAGAGTTTAAAAAGCTAAATTTTGTTGCTTGTAAGCATATACGTATTTAAAAACACATAGAAAGTTTAAGGTATAGAATCGTATTAGGATGTCTCTGCTCAAATCCTTCCACCATTGTACTAGAGACTGGCGATCATCTTACTGATAAAGCTTTGTTATTTTTATTATTTGCAGACATTTACATACGCATTACAACAGAAGAAATATCAGTCTACGCAATGGGAAACTAAAGAGTTGAAAAGCCGAAGGGCAAGAATAAACTATTGCATCATTTCTGAGAGTTCTCACGTCCAGACGTTGAGCTACATACGTATATACAAGGAAAGATATGTAGTGATGTATCGTGATATTGCAAAAAAGATAGTACCGGATACTTATAATTCGCTTCCGTTTCAGCAAAATATAATTCCATGCAATAACTTGAGCCTCCTCTGACAGCCTGGTATGTGTCGCCTTTGTAATCAAGGATTCCCGGGTTGGATCCGGAAGCTCTATATTTAGAATTCTAAACACCTTACCGCAAAGGAAGAAAGTGCTGCTCCGTTGCAATTAGAAAATTCAGATTCATTCAATGCATTCTTTTGATCATTTTAAAACAGTTCGGTTTTGTTCCTCTTTACGCCAGAACTATCAGTAGGAATGTCCATTGTCCTCGTAAGAAGAGGCAACTTGTTAGAGATTTCATAAGAAGAGAGAATGAATGTATTTATATACCCTCCAATTATGTTCTGTATACCGTGAAAACTTTCGGTGGCGCCAACTTATATAGACCTGTGGGGCTAGAGCCCAACCAAACAATTTGCCATTTATTATATTTTATTGTAGAAATAATATCCCGCTCTTAAAAACAAAAGATTCATCATTATACATTTAAAGAATTATCAACTTAATGAAGTGTTATCAAAAATCTCATAATATCCAATATGATACTTGTCAGTGTCCTGTATTATTTAAACTATCCGTGGTCATGTCGTTATTAAGAAAGAATGGCACTGTGCGAATAAGCTTTTTGCTTTGGGGGTGGGGGGTGGATGCCCACTCAGTGCGGAATTTGTGATTTCATTTAGGGGGTAAGTTACTTTTATTTTGCATATGCAAATTTGTATGCAGCCAGTAAAGTAAATGATTGCCTTCCGGTACCTTAAAAAAATGTGTTCTAACCTACGTCATTAGATCTTGTAATAATACATACACGTAAAATAGGAACAGTATACAGTAAAACCTCGTTCATCCGGAATAATGCGAGGGATAAATTGACCGATTTAACGGAAGTCCGGATTAACTGAAATAACCTAAAAGAACAGTAGAAAGTGCATTAAAACTCCGTTTATAGCAATAAAACATGTTTATTATTTATTATGGTGCATTTAAAGGGCATAGGCCTAAATACACTATACAGTACAGTACAAAGTCTGCGGGAAACAGAATTTCATCAGTGGTTGACTGCCTTTTCTTTGGGAAGTTCTGTTGTTGACTTCTAGCCTCATTTAAAGCCTTGCATTCTGCTGTTTTTCTCCTTTTGCCTGTCCGGATTAAGCGAAATCCGGCTTATCGGAGTCCGGATTAACGAGGTTTTACTGTATTTACATTCTAAGAAAACCCACACGCTCACACACAAAAAGAGCTATGGAGCTAGTAACACTGAAAACTTGAGCAAATTTCTATTGTCAAGATCAAACATAATGTCAATCAAATCTACCTATAAGTTTCTTGTGAATAATGAAAGTATATCTTTTCTGGCTGCACGCTTATTGCACTTACGAGCAGTCGCGTGTTGTACTTTTTACATGTATAAATTGTCTGCTTTCACAAGCTTAATTTATTTTGTTCTGCACGACTATGTTTCTTTTGTTTCATGTTTATACTTTATGTTATTTTTAATTGTTTTGTTTACTTTTATTGTGTAAGATTATTTTATTAATTTTGGAGGCACATTGCACAGTGTTTCGGATCCCAATTTAAACTGTAGGTCAAGTCCTGATTAGCCTATTTGTGCATAAAGTGGCTTCAAACACCAATTCTAAGTTTCTAAATTCCTATATTATATTACATTCGTGACTAGGTTTTTTCAAGAATACGAAAGAACTTAATTTTTGTAAGATATTTTTCATTACACTAGTAGATGTTATCCCCGCTAAGGACACTTTTCTTCGTGGGTGGTCCTTTATTTGCACGTACTTAGAACTAATTTGCACGGGTGTTAATTAATTTGCACGTAATTAAGAACTAATTTGCATAATATGAATAAATTAGCATGTACTTAGAATACTTTACATTTATGTATTTGCATGTTTATAACTTTTTATGAATATATAATTATTTATTTTATGAAAAATATGTATATAGAAGTTAATTAGAGGTACTAAACGCTATGCATATGTTTTTATATTCATTACTGCAAAGTATGTAATGTATGAAATGTTAATATTAATGTTTATAATATTGAAAATAAGTTTTCTATGGTTTATGAACCGCTATGAACGGTGGTAATGGTACGAAAGAAGACGGTCCCGGTACTCGAACCCGCGATATGTAATATTATTAATTAGTACTATGTAATAATTGCATTATATTATGAAACATGGTGGTGCAACACGCTAGACAGAAGACGGTGAACTCCGCGCTCCGCGCTGAGGGTAGACGAGAAAGGAATTTGGGGGAAGAGCGGTCAAGGTCAAATGACGTCAGAACGTCAGAACAAAGGAAGAATCTGATTGACCAATCAGAGAACGCGTCGGTAGATTTTCAGAACCGGTTTTTTCAAGGTTAACCAGTACGCAAGAACAGGGGAAAGCTATGCAATACTGTAGTAAGGCAGGGGAGGGATTGAACCAGACAACAAAGGATGTCTGGAATGCGCAGCAATGGTCAAATCTCTGAAGCTATGCGGTTTCCGCCGCCAATTAATATTCCGTTCAGGTTTGCCTTCAAGGCACAGGACGCTTTAGCGCAGGTTTTTTTTATCTGTACTATGAAGAAGGGAGAGCTATTAGGGACGGGGCCTACAGTTTTCACCATTTGCTTTTATCACGGGGTAACGAACCTAGGACCCTTTGATTATTGATTTAGGTAGTAAATGTATGTTACTGTGTGCTATTTAACTTAATTTTGAGTTTATTTTTTACCAAACTTTGACTTTATGTCAAACATTTTCACAGCTTATCCTTATTTTTACCAAAATAACACTATTTGTACTATTCAAGCAACATTTTTTATTAAATTTTGCACTCACAAAAAACATTTTTTCAATTTTTAACTTATTATTTTACAATTTTATGTTAATTTTTTTACCAAAATAACACTATTTGTACTATTCAGGCAACATTTTTTATTAAATTTTGGACTCGCAAAGACATTTTTTCTACGTTTAACTTATTATTTTACAACTTTATATTAATTTTTTACCAAAATAACACTATTTGTACTATTCAAGCAACATTTTTTATTAAATTTTGCACTCACAAAAAAACATTTTTTCAATTTTTAACTTATTATTTTACAATTTTATGTTAATTTTTTTACCAAAATAACACTATTTGTACTATTCAGGCAACATTTTTTATTAAATTTTGGACTAGCAAAGACATTTTTTCAACTTTTAACTTATTATTTTACAACTTTAAGTTAATTTTTTACCAAAATAACACTATTTGTACTATTCAAGCAACATTTTTTATTAAATTTTGCACTCACAAAAAACATTTTTTCAATTTTTAACTTATTATTTTACAACTTTAAGTTAATTTTTTACCAAAATAACACTATTTGTACTATTCAAGCAACATTTTTTATTAAATTTTGCACTCACAAAAAACATTTTTTCAATTTTTAACTTATTATTTTACAATTTTATGTTAATTTTTTTACCAAAATAACACTATTTGTACTATTCAGGCAACATTTTTTATTAAATTTTGGACTCACAAAGACATTTTTTACAACTTTTTAACTTATTATTTACAATTTTGTACCTATTTTTAACCTAAATAACACTATTTATACTATTAAGGAAAGACTTTTAGTTATATTTTCGACACACAAAGTGTGTGTTCTCAACTTCTATCTGTTTATTTCACAAGTTTAGGCTTATTATTATTCAAATAACAAAATTCAATCTCTTCAGGAAAGACTTTTAGTTACATTTTCGACACACTAAGTGTGTGTTCTCAACTTCTATCTGTTTATTAGGCTTATTATTACTCAAATAACATTATTTATACTATTCAGGCAACATTTTTTTTATTAAATTTTGGACTCAGAAAGATATTTTTACAACTTTTTAACTTATTATTTTACAAGTTTATACCTATTTTTAACCTAAATAACACTATTTACACTATTCAGGAAAGACTTTTAGTTACATTTTCGGCACACAAAGTGTGTGTTCTCAACTTTTATTTGTTTATTTCTCAAGTTTAGCCTAATATTTACTCAAATAGCACGATTTGATCGTGTCTTTTATTACATTTTGGACACACACACACACACACACACACACACACACACACACACACACACACACACACAGAGAGAGAGAGAGAGAGAGAGAGAGATTTCCAAGTTTACAGGATTATTCTCCAAGTTTACTCAAATAACACAATTTAAATGTGTTGTGAATTAGATTTTGTACACACGACGTGTGTTTTGTCAACTTTAACCCTTTCATTTTTAAGTTTATTTTACCAAAGTAAGACGGCTTAGTCTATTCAAGAAAGTTTTCAATTATATTTTGGATGCAAAAGTATATTTTGTCAAGTTCTACCCTTTTATTTTACAAGTTTAGGCTTATTTTTACTCAAATAACACAATTTCATCTATTTAGGCAACATTTTGTTTCTTATATTTTACTCACAAAGACATTTTTTCAATTTTTAATGTATTATTTCACAAGTTTATGTAATTTTTTATTCTAATAACACAATTTTAACTATTCAGGCAACATTTTTTATTGCGATTTGGATTTACAAAGAGATTTTTTTTAAATTTTTGTATTAAATTTTCTATTTATTGTATTTCACATTCACTAATTTTTAAAGTTTTACTTTTTATTTTTATCTAAAAACTAAAGAAAAAAGTATTTTTAACTAAAAGTTATTTTATAGTTTTCGGTTTTCAGATTTCCACAATGCTATTTTTGGTTCTGTATTTCTATATTAGGATATTACAGTTCTAAGGTGTGTATAATATTTCAAAGTATTTTCAGGGTGTATTTGTTAATGAATTTGGATGATAACTATTAGGATTTTGGACGAACTAATGTTAAGAATATTTCAACCAATCAGAAAACGCGTCGGTTTTATTTCAACCAATCAGAGAAGGCGTCAGTTTGCTTATGAGGTATAAAAACTGCGTAAAAGCAAGCAGAAGCTATTTTGAGAAGTATTTCTGAAGCATTGCGTCAGAGAAGACATCAAGTTGTGATTATTGTCTGAGATTTGAAGACAAAGAACTCAAAAGAAGCTATAATTAAGGTAAGTGAATTGTTACATATATGTATGGTGCTTTTAAATAATGCGTAAATGCAAATATTGAAATGAAGAAAACGTCAATGCAAACCAAAAAGAATATGCGTAATGTGAACAAGTACTACAACTATTTTTCTATTTTTCAGGTGCTTCTAATTTTGTATGTGTGACTGAAAGGGACCATTAGTAAAAGATGGCGTCTTCAACCTCCACAAACAAGGCTAACCACGATGCGGTGAGTACCTCGCAAGAGATTTTACCACTGGAATGTATATTTCTCCACTAGTTTTTGAAATAATATATAAATCCAGAAAACAAAGAAACGAAAAAAGTAAATACAGAAATGAATATGCGTAATATAAACAAGTACTACAACTGTGTTTCTATTTTTCAGGTGTTCTTATTTGTGTACCTGTGAGTGGAAGGATCTATTACTGGAAATAACGTCAACGAAGTAACCGACAAGGGCATGAGTAACATGATTTCAGATGTTATCCATAAGGATTCTGTGTTGGAGATTTTGAAGAGGTATACACCTAGCAAGTATATTATATGCAGGGGTTGTTATCTAAATGTAGGCAACCATTTTTATGAGTGCGAGTGCGTATGCTGTAAAGATGAATTTCTGATTTCCGAATGTTTTTCTATTTGCCAAGGGGAAAGCCGTTTGTATGAATGCCAGCATTGTGTTGAGTGGATGTGCGAGAAAATCCAGTGTTATTTGCAGGATCAGGACAATATAAAACATATTTTTGATTTTTATATTACTAACCATGAGGATGTTGCGGATGCTTTGACGGCACACGAGGTACAGACAGAATACAAAGCTTTTTATAGTGTGTTATGTGAAATTTCAAACAATATCGAACTAGTGAAAACACTTATAGATTCTATACGCTCAGCAGAGCTTACTTATGGTAGCACAGGATTTTTGTGAGAGTTGAATAAAGAGAGACTGACTAATAACAGCGAAAATGGTGCAATACATTATTGATGTACAAGGATTTATTTATAACAGAAAATTTATATTGCGTGAGATTTGTGTGAGTTCTACAAATTTGGACACTGTGTACTATGCGCTTGTGAGTGTTCCCGATTATTTCAAAGAGAACAAAGAATCGCGCTGGGTTAAAGACAATCTCCATGCATTAATGTATGATATTCCTTGTGGATGTGAAATATACTATGTCCGGAGGGCAGTTAGGAACTTGAACTGTCAAGGTGGTACATTTTTCTGCAAAGGAAAATCCCAAATTATCAAAGATTTGTTTAATATTGATAACATTGTTGATTTACAAACTGTAACCTGTCCATCCCTTAAGAATTTGTATGTGTTTCAAGGAGGATTGTGCAAGTATCATTCTGATACTTCTCCCCCAGCTGAACAAGGTTGCGCATTCAGAAATGTTCAAAGACTTGTATGTTGGTACAATAATAAAAATATTAAGGTGTAATGTATTTTAGTGCAAATAATAAAGATTTGTGAAAAAGAAATGTTTTCTATGTTGTTATTTAGTTTTAAAGCCTGCATTCAAGGTATTTTCAAGTATTACCGTTTTTTTTTTGAGTGATTGACTTAATACCAGGAGTTATACGAGCCGTATTTTAACTACAATCACTATATGTCTATGAGGACTAAAATCCACTGATTGAACCTTAAAGCTTAGGCTTACTATGTATATTGATTACTCACAGGACAACACGAATCTTACAGAGGATTGTAGGAGGCATAGGCCCACACGCCAAAGCCTTATTAGCCTGCAAGAACAACTTATATGTTGAATTGTGACTGTTTAGAAATAATATTTATAAAGTTTAAATCATTTTCATTAGATTACATATATATTTTGGATTCAAATAAAACACTCAAGTTAAGTTTTTTAAGTTTATTTTTATTTAATATACAAATATAGAATATATCAAATTTACATATATGAAAAATACTCTACCAAAGAGCAAAAGTCACATAGGGATTACGATTTAGCCGATGCTGAAATTCTTCCATGAGGGATTTGTAGTAAGAGAGAAATTTTTGCCATTGGTTAAAGTTGAGGGTGACTCCACCAGAGATGTTGGTGATTTCCACTTTTATGTTTTCTCCACTGCCCTCGAAGGTGAAGTAAAGTTCTTCTATAATGTTTATAGATCTGAACCTGTCTTCTTGTGTGGGGAATCTGTTTTTGTAAGTGTCGAAGATCGCATCTGATTTGTACACGCATGATGGGTACTCTTCTCTATTTAGGACAATGTAATTTTTTCATGTTTCAAAATCAATTCAGTGTTTGTGAAAGTACCTCGAATAATGATATCCATGTTGACAACGATGATGAATCTGGTTTCTGGTTTTATGTTGTTTATTTGGTGGGTACCTCGGATAGACTGCATTTTGGTTTGCTATCAATAAAAAGTTTTAAAAATATGCAACTAGTGCTACAAAAGGAACGGAAATTATCGACAATTTCTGCATTATAACTAAAATTCAGTTTGCCTTTTACATATCCAATATTTACAGACCAACACTAACTAGACTTCGATTTATATAAATGTAGCGGGAACTATATTTCTGAGAATCAAACTATATTAGGATTATATGTTAAACTTATACAAAACCAGATTATTCTATGTAAGTATATTTATATTGACTGGATTATTTAACAGATCAAACAGAAAGAAGGCAAAATTCACTAAACGTAGGTGATTGCATGAAAATAACTAGGTCAAGGAGTGACCAACATGAGCTGAGGTTATATATAGAGGGTCGCTCTTCATAATTCTTACCTTCGCTGGATCGGCGAAGGAACGCACTTGTGGGCGGTAGAACCTGAATGGGCTCCACCAAGACATCGGAGACTCGAAGCAGATGTCTTGGTGGATGAACCCAAGTAGGGTCATAGGCGCTAGGGTCAATTTGGTCATTTCTTCTTGTATGAGGAACCAATTTGGCCAACTCCCAAATTAACTTACATTGCTTATAACTAATTAAATTTGAAGAAAAATTATAATCTCTTAGACTGTAAACATATTTTATATTTAGGCTGCACAAGATCCAATGATAAAATTAAAAAATGGTAACCGCCCAGACAGGGACTCGAACCCTGGACAGATAGGTTAAAACCCTAATGCTATACCAATTAAGCTATCCGAGCACAAGGTATTCTTTTTTTGAAAAGTTAGTTATGTTAAGAAATATCGTTTGAGAACACTTTTGGTCTGGGTCGACAGAGAAGGAGACAGCATTTCCAAAATTTTACAGATTGGATGTATTTTACCACCACTATAGAGGTCTTTACTATATGTAATTCGAAACGCTAGAGTTCAGTTAGCTTTCAAAATTGAGGTTACATAGTACAATATGTTGAAGATTTTGTGTTTGTCACGCATAACAAGTTACACTATATCTAATTACGGACATATAATACTAAAACGTTGCTAGTAGTTGATGAGTTGACAGTAAATTTGAGAGTTTTAGCATCATTTGTCCTGAAATGGATATAAGTGTAACTTGTTATGCGTGACAAACACAAAATCTTCAACATATTGTACTATGTAACCTCAATTTTGAAAGCTAACTGAACTCTAGCGTTTCGAATTACATATAGTAAAGACCTCTATAGTGGTGGTAAAATACATCCAATCTGTAAAATTTTGGAAATGCTGTCTCCTTCTCTGTCGACCCAGACCAAAAGTGTTCTCAAACGATATTTCTTAACATAACTAACTTTTCAAAAAAAGAATACCTTGTGCTCGGATAGCTTAATTGGTATAGCATTAGGGTTTTAACCTATCTGTCCAGGGTTCGAGTCCCTGTCTGGGCGGTTACCATTTTTTAATTTTATCATTGGATCTTGTGCAGCCTAAATATAAAATATGTTTACAGTCTAAGAGATTATAATTTTTCTTCAAATTTAATTAGTTATAAGCAATGTAAGTTAATTTGGGAGTTGGCCAAATTGGTTCCTCATACAAGAAGAAATGACCAAATTGACCCTAGCGCCTATGACCCTACTTGGGTTCATCCACCAAGACATCTGCTTCGAGTCTCCGATGTCTTGGTGGAGCCCATTCAGGTTCTACCGCCCACAAGTGCGTTCCTTCGCCGATCCAGCGAAGGTAAGAATTATGAAGAGCGACCCTCTATATATAACCTCAGCTCACTGTTGGTCACTCCTTGACCTAGTTATTTTCATGCAATCACCTACGTTTAGTGAATTTTGCCTTCTTTCTGTTTGATCTGTTAAATAATCCAGTCAATATAAATATACTTACATAGAATAATCTGGTTTTGTATAAGTTTAACATATAATCCTAATATAGTTTGATTCTCAGAAATATAGTTCCCGCTACATTTATATAAATCGAAGTCTAGTTAGTGTTGGTCTGTAAATATTGGATATGTAAAAGGCAAACTGAATTTTAGTTATAATGCAGAAATTGTCGATAATTTCCGTTCCTTTTGTAGCACTAGTTGCATATTTTTAAAACTTTTTATTGATAGCAAACCAAAATGCAGTCTATCCGAGGTACCCACCAAATGAACAACATAAAACCAGAAACCAGATTCATCATCGTTGTCAACATGGATATCATTATTCGAGGTACTTTCACAAACACTGAATTGATTTTGAAACATGAAAAAATTACATTGTCCTAAATAGAGAAGAGTACCCATCATGCGTGTACAAATCAGATGCGATCTTCGACACTTACAAAAACAGATTCCCCACACAAGAAGACAGGTTCAGATCTATAAACATTATAGAAGAACTTTACTTCACCTTCGAGGGCAGTGGAGAAAACATAAAAGTGGAAATCACCAACATCTCTGGTGGAGTCACCCTCAACTTTAACCAATGGCAAAAATTTCTCTCTTACTACAAATCCCTCATGGAAGAATTTCAGCATCGGCTAAATCGTAATCCCTATGTGACTTTTGCTCTTTGGTAGAGTATTTTTCATATATGTAAATTTGATATATTCTATATTTGTATATTAAATAAAAATAAACTTAAAAAACTTAACTTGAGTGTTTTATTTGAATCCAAAATATATATGTAATCTAATGAAAATGATTTAAACTTTATAAATATTATTTCTAAACAGTCACAATTCAACATATAAGTTGTTCTTGCAGGCTAATAAGGCTTTGGCGTGTGGGCCTATGCCTCCTACAATCCTCTGTAAGATTCGTGTTGTCCTGTGAGTAATCAATATACATAGTAAGCCTAAGCTTTAAGGTTCAATCAGTGGATTTTAGTCCTCATAGACATATAGTGATTGTAGTTAAAATACGGCTCGTATAACTCCTGGTATTAAGTCAATCACTCAAAAAAAAAACGGTAATACTTGAAAATACCTTGAATGCAGGCTTTAAAACTAAATAACAACATAGAAAACATTTCTTTTTCACAAATCTTTATTATTTGCACTAAAATACATTACACCTTAATATTTTTATTATTGTACCAACATACAAGTCTTTGAACATTTCTGAATGCGCAACCTTGTTCAGCTGGGGGAGAAGTATCAGAATGATACTTGCACAATCCTCCTTGAAACATATACAAATTCTTAAGGGATGGACAGGTTACAGTTTGTAAATCAACAATGTTATCAATATTAAACAAATCTTTGATAATTTGGGATTTTCCTTTGCAGAAAAATGTACCACCTTGACAGTTCAAGTTCCTAACTGCCCTCCGGACATAGTATATTTCACATCCACAAGGAATATCATACATTAATGCATGGAGATTGTCTTTAACCCAGCGCGATTCTTTGTTCTCTTTGAAATAATCGGGAACACTCACAAGCGCATAGTACACAGTGTCCAAATTTGTAGAACTCACACAAATCTCACGCAATATAAATTTTCTGTTATAAATAAATCCTTGTACATCAATAATGTATTGCACCATTTTCGCTGTTATTAGTCAGTCTCTCTTTATTCAACTCTCACAAAAATCCTGTGCTACCATAAGTAAGCTCTGCTGAGCGTATAGAATCTATAAGTGTTTTCACTAGTTCGATATTGTTTGAAATTTCACATAAGACACTATAAAAAGCTTTGTATTCTGTCTGTACCTCGTGTGCCGTCAAAGCATCCGCAACATCCTCATGGTTAGTAATATAAAAATCAAAAATATGTTTTATATTGTCCTGATCCTGCAAATAACACTGGATTCTCTCGCACATCCACTCAACACAATGCTGGCATTCATACAAACGGCTTTCCCCTTGGCAAATAGAAAAACATTCGGAAATCAGAAATTCATCTTTACAGCATACGCACTCGCACTCATAAAAATGGTTGCCTACATTTAGATAACAACCCCTGCATATAATATACTTGCTAGGTGTATACCTCTTCAAAATCTCCAACACAGAATCCTTATGGATAACATCTGAAATCATGTTACTCATGCCCTTGTCGGTTACTTCGTTGACGTTATTTCCAGTAATAGATCCTTCCACTCACAGGTACACAAATAAGAACACCTGAAAAATAGAAACACAGTTGTAGTACTTGTTTATATTACGCATATTCATTTCTGTATTTACTTTTTTCGTTTCTTTGTTTTCTGGATTTATATATTATTTCAAAAACTAGTGGAGAACTATACATTCCAGTGGTAAAATCTCTTGCGAAGTACTCACCGCAGCGTGGTTAGCCTTGTTTGTGGAGGTTGAAGACGCCATCTTTTACTAATGGTCCCTTTCAGTCACACATACAAAATTAGAAGCACCTGAAAAATAGAAAAATAGTTGTAGTACTTGTTCACATTACGCATATTCTTTTTGGTTTGCATTGACGTTTTCTTCATTTCAATATTTGCATTTACGCATTATTTAAAAGCACCATACATATATGTAACAATTCACTTACCTTAATTATAGCTTCTTTTGAGTTCTTTGTCTTCAAATCTCAGACAATAATCACAACTTGATGTCTTCTCTGACGCAATGCTTCAGAAATACTTCTCAAAATAGCTTCTGCTTGCTTTTACGCAGTTTTTATACCTCATAAGCAAACTGACGCCTTCTCTGATTGGTTGAAATAAAACCGACGCGTTTTCTGATTGGTTGAAATATTCTTAACATTAGTTCGTCCAAAATCCTAATAGTTATCATCCAAATGCATTAACAAATACACCCTGAAAATACTTTGAAATATTATACACACCTTAGAACTGTAATATCCTAATATAGAAATACAGAACCAAAAATAGCATTGTGGAAATCTGAAAACCGAAAACTATAAAATAACTTTTAGTTAAAAATACTTTTTTCTTTAGTTTTTAGATAAAAATAAAAAGTAAAACTTTAAAAATTAGTGAATGTGAAATACAATAAATAGAAAATTTAATACAAAAATTTAAAAAAAATCTCTTTGTAAATCCAAATCGCAATAAAAAATGTTGCCTGAATAGTTAAAATTGTGTTATTAGAATAAAAAATTACATAAACTTGTGAAATAATACATTAAAAATTGAAAAAATGTCTTTGTGAGTAAAATATAAGAAACAAAATGTTGCCTAAATAGATGAAATTGTGTTATTTGAGTAAAAATAAGCCTAAACTTGTAAAATAAAAGGGTAGAACTTGACAAAATATACTTTTGCATCCAAAATATAATTGAAAACTTTCTTGAATAGACTAAGCCGTCTTACTTTGGTAAAATAAACTTAAAAATGAAAGGGTTAAAGTTGACAAAACACACGTCGTGTGTACAAAATCTAATTCACAACACATTTAAATTGTGTTATTTGAGTAAACTTGGAGAATAATCCTGTAAACTTGGAAATCTCTCTCTCTCTCTCTCTCTCTCTCTCTCTCTCTCTCTCTGTGTGTGTGTGTGTGTGTGTGTGTGTGTGTATGTGTGTCCAAAATGTAATAAAAGACACGATCAAATCGTGCTATTTGAGTAAATATTAGGCTAAACTTGAGAAATAAACAAATAAAAGTTGAGAACACACACTTTGTGTGCCGAAAATGTAACTAAAAGTCTTTCCTGAATAGTGTAAATAGTGTTATTTAGGTTAAAAATAGGTATAAACTTGTAAAATAATAAGTTAAAAAGTTGTAAAAATATCTTTCTGAGTCCAAAATTTAATAAAAAAAATGTTGCCTGAATAGTATAAATAATGTTATTTGAGTAATAATAAGCCTAATAAACAGATAGAAGTTGAGAACACACACTTAGTGTGTCGAAAATGTAACTAAAAGTCTTTCCTGAAGAGATTGAATTTTGTTATTTGAATAATAATAAGCCTAAACTTGTGAAATAAACAGATAGAAGATGAGAACACACACTTTGTGTGTCGAAAATATAACTAAAAGTCTTTCCTTAATAGTATAAATAGTGTTATTTAGGTTAAAAATAGGTACAAAATTGTAAATAATAAGTTAAAAAGTTGTAAAAAATGTCTTTGTGAGTCCAAAATTTAATAAAAAATGTTGCCTGAATAGTACAAATAGTGTTATTTTGGTAAAAAAATTAACATAAAATTGTAAAATAATAAGTTAAAAATTGAAAAAATGTTTTTTGTGAGTGCAAAATTTAATAAAAAATGTTGCTTGAATAGTACAAATAGTGTTATTTTGGTAAAAAATTAACTTAAAGTTGTAAAATAATAAGTTAAAAATTGAAAAAATGTTTTTTGTGAGTGCAAAATTTAATAAAAAATGTTGCTTGAATAGTACAAATAGTGTTATTTTGGTAAAAAATTAACTTAAAGTTGTAAAATAATAAGTTAAAAGTTGAAAAAATGTCTTTGCGAGTCCAAAATTTAATAAAAAATGTTGCCTGAATAGTACAAATAGTGTTATTTTGGTAAAAAAATTAACATAAAATTGTAAAATAATAAGTTAAAAATTGAAAAAATGTTTTTTTGTGAGTGCAAAATTTAATAAAAAATGTTGCTTGAATAGTACAAATAGTGTTATTTTGGTAAAAAATTAATATAAAGTTGTAAAATAATAAGTTAAACGTAGAAAAAATGTCTTTGCGAGTCCAAAATTTAATAAAAAATGTTGCCTGAATAGTACAAATAGTGTTATTTTGGTAAAAAAATTAACATAAAATTGTAAAATAATAAGTTAAAAATTGAAAAAATGTTTTTTGTGAGTGCAAAATTTAATAAAAAATGTTGCTTGAATAGTACAAATAGTGTTATTTTGGTAAAAATAAGGATAAGCTGTGAAAATGTTTGACATAAAGTCAAAGTTTGGTAAAAAATAAACTCAAAATTAAGTTAAATAGCACACAGTAACATACATTTACTACCTAAATCAATAATCAAAGGGTCCTAGGTTCGTTACCCCGTGATAAAAGCAAATGGTGAAAACTGTAGGCCCCGTCCCTAATAGCTCTCCCTTCTTCATAGTACAGATAAAAAAAACCTGCGCTAAAGCGTCCTGTGCCTTGAAGGCAAACCTGAACGGAATATTAATTGGCGGCGGAAACCGCATAGCTTCAGAGATTTGACCATTGCTGCGCATTCCAGACATCCTTTGTTGTCTGGTTCAATCCCTCCCCTGCCTTACTACAGTATTGCATAGCTTTCCCCTGTTCTTGCGTACTGGTTAACCTTGAAAAAAACGGTTCTGAAAATCTACCGACGCGTTCTCTGATTGGTCAATCAGATTCTTCCTTTGTTCTGACGTTCTGACGTCATTTGACCTTGACCGCTCTTCCCCCAAATTCCTTTCTCGTCTACCCTCAGCGCGGAGCGCGGAGTTCACCGTCTTCTGTCTAGCGTGTTGCACCACCATGTTTCATAATATAATGCAATTATTACATAGTACTAATTAATAATATTACATATCGCGGGTTCGAGTACCGGGACCGTCTTCTTTCGTACCATTACCACCGTTCATAGCGGTTCATAAACCATAGAAAACTTATTTTCAATATTATAAACATTAATATTAACATTTCATACATTACATACTTTGCAGTAATGAATATAAAAACATATGCATAGCGTTTAGTACCTCTAATTAACTTCTATATAAGTAGTCCAGTTTAGACAGTTCTACGCCCTCTATTGGGGCTCGGTGGGGCTCGCAGTGTTGCCAGCTGCTTACTCGAAAAAATCACCAAGGTTTTTTTTTGGGGTTTAACCTAGCCTAAAGCAAGGAGGTGGCAACCTTGCTTGAGGTATTTTCTCGCAGTGTTGCCAACTCCTCACTCGAAAAAATCACCAAGGTTTTTTTTTGGGTCTAACCTAACCTAAAGCAAGGAGCTGACAACCTTGCTTGAGGCTTGCCTTACAGTGCATAAAGCAAGGTTGCCAACCCACTGGTATTTTTGCCATAGCTTTTTACAAGAAAAAAAAGAGAAAGGGAAGAGTTAAACAACCGACAGCTTACCCACAGCTTTTTTTTGCTCTAACCTAACCTAAAGCAAGGAGCTGGCAATTTTGCTTGTGCAATCAACCCGGTTGACCGCCCTCAAGTGGAGATCAGCGTTGCCAACTCCTCACTCGAAAAAAAAATCAAGATTTTTTTTTGGTCTAACCTAACCTAAAGCAAGGAGCTGGCAATTTTGCTTGTGCAATCAACCCGGTTGACCGCCCCTCAAGTGGAGATCAGCGTTGCCAACTCCTCACTCGAAAAAAAAAATCACCAAGGTTTTTTTTTGGTCTAACCTAACCTAAAGCAAGGAGGTGGCAATTTTGCTTGAGGCTTGCCTTACAGCGCATAAAGCAATTTTTGCCAACCTGCACACACTGGGCAAGGAGAGCCGGCACTGGTGTAAAAAAGAGAGAGATGGGTGGATGGCAACGCAGTATGTGTGTGCGTGTGTGTGTATAATATGTAGCATTATTAACTAGAGTGTGTTGGAAACCCACTTACAACTAAAAAACAAAATAGAGATGCCAACGTTGGTGTAAGATGAAGAGAGAGAGAGAGACCCGTGGCTGGCAACAGTAACGAGCGAATGCGCCATATCGTAATTTTCCAACTCCGTATATCGTGACCTTTGTAAACCTCTCTCGGGGGAACGATGTGCCACACACACGCGCGCGCGCGTATGTATTGTAACACAAACAAACAAACAAAATAATAATTGTTGTTTTTTAGGAGGCCTGGCCCCTATAACCTCGCCAGGGTGCGTGGTGCCCAACCCAAAAAGGTTCTAACGGCTGCGGTTATAGATAACCGCACCTCTGTAGGGTTTCACGTGTTTTTTTTTTTCCCAAACTTCCATGAAACCCTACAGAGGACCTCCGTAATGCATGCAACGTGTACTAACGACTCTAGTGTTATTTGATGTTGTGATATTTTTGGATATAGAGTTTTATTGTGAGATATAGATAAAAATAATTATGTTTATTATAATATTTTCTTGATGAAGATGGAGAATATGTGTGTGTTACAAATAAAGTTGCATGCTTTTTTCTAGTGTGTGTGTGTATGTGTTTTTGATGTTTCGACAGCATCTGAAACGATAAAAAAAAATTTTATTGTTAATTTTCACGTGTAAAAACAACAACAAATTTTTTTGTGCAAATTCTGATTGTCTCTCGTGCTATAGTGCAAAAAAAGATATTGTAACTGATAACTAATGAAATTGACATTTGTAACTGATCTGAACTAGTGAAATTCGTATTGTGCCATTGTAACTGATTGTGCTAGTGCAGAAAATTTCTTATTGTGCAAGAAAAGATGTTAAAAACTTGTTAAAACTGCTCTGTGACCCTCTCGTTCTTCACGTCGTAGGCGAAGGACTTCTCTGCAATCAGGATGACACTGCATAGGGTATCCTCGGGCAAGGCATCGTGGAACTCGCAGACGACCTTGATGTTGGTTCGATCGTTGACCACAACCTTTTTTCTCTTAGATGTGTTGATGACGGTCATGGGTCTCCGTGCTTTGAACTCGCTGGGCGTGTAGTACATGTCCACGCTTCCCTCGGTCACACGTTTGTAAGCCGAGAACGCTTCGTAAAGTTTGAGGTAATCGTTTTTGGTCACGTCGAGGTTGTAATTCTCGCGCGGGAACACTTCGTTGCGTCCGTTCTTCAGATAAACGTTCTTGATCTTGCAGTCGTCGAACTTGCTGGAATCTTTTTCCTGATTCTTGTCCCTCCCGGTCTGAAAAAGCACTACGACGAAATCTGGCATGTCGAACTGTATGTTGTTGAACTGCGTCGTCACGTCGAATTCCATGTGACTTCCCGACGCTATTTTCTGCACGCACTGGTAACCGTGAAAGTGAATCAGCACCTGCGGACTTTTCAAGATCTCCGCTTTGTACTTGAGGGCGTAGTTCGTTTCGTATTCCACCACCGGCATTCTCAATTCCATGCTCTGGATGACGCACTTGGCTGCTTCGGGTAAAGTGTTGGGCAGTGGCGTGGTGCCGTCCGGACCCAAAGTAGCGTATCGCATCAGTGCGTTGTTGTCGTTGGCCGCTCTTCGAAACGTAACCCTCAGTCCTCCCTTCCACATGATCTCCTTGTAGTCCGAGAAGAAACCAGGCAGCAGACGCATGGGAAAGAGCACCGTGTGACTTCTCGTCGATATTTTGGCCCCGGCTTCGAATCCCCCGGCCTGGTAGTACGCCGCGTCCGTTTTGGATAATTTCAACGTTCCCACTGCCGTCGACGTGATGCCAGGATAATCGATTCTGTCGATGACGGTGTTGTGTTTCCTCACCTCCACCTGCGAGAACAGGTGAGGCACGAAGTTGTCCACGAGTATCAAGTTTGCTGCTGCGGGAAACGCGTCTCCGCTTTCTTTCTTCACCACGTCGAATTGAAGATAGAGGTCCGCTCTGTGAGGATGAATGAACCCGTCGCCTACGTCCACGTCGTATTCGATCTCCCTGTTCGCCTCGTTGAGATTGGCGAACGTGCGACGGTTGGGAGGGAAAGATTGCAATTCGCAACTTTCGATTTGCTCCATTTTCACTATGTATGTTATTTATTATACGTTGATCTCCACGATGTCCGTCGTAGTGGCACCTGCGAAATCCACCACGTCTCCTTTCTCGTTCGTCACCACCAACTCTATGTCGTCTATGCGGTTGCGACATACTGGAAAATAGATCGGCGAAGAGGGCGTGTAGATGATCGGTTCCATAAACTCGGAACTTGGTTTGAAAGTGGCTATGATTCCCGTCTGCTTGTGACTTCCTAACAATCCGTCCGAAGATTTCGTGATCATACCTTCGGCCACGTTACAGTGTACGTTCAGAGTCTCTATGGCCAAGAATTTAGGAATGTTGGTTGCTACGTGCTTGATGCCAGCTTCGAGTTTGGTGTCGTTCTCGAAACCTAAAAGTTCTCCCATGGTGCCCAGGTCCACGGTCTCCGTCGCGGATAGGATTTCCACTCTGTGCGTGACCGAATTTTGAGAAAGGTATGTGCCTTTGGGTAATTGAGCTTGCAAAGTGGAAAGATTGTATTGGCCTGGCGTGACGACGATGTGTTCGCTTCCGACGCTAATTTTGTTGTTGTGCTGCGTAACATTGGGTATGAGGTACATGCTGTAGAATGCACGCAGAGCCACGGATTTAGGATAGACGATGTCGTCGTGAAGCGTGAGTTTCAAGATTGAAGATTCGCTCGTGAGATGGAACACGCCCATCCTAGTGATGCTGTTTGAGGTTCCACAATGCTTTCTGGAAATCCTCAATCGTAGGGTTATTTATTTTAGAGAGAAACGCGAGCACGGAGAGGCAGAGATGACCGCAGTTCACGTCTCCGAAATCTTGAATGCGTTCGTCGTTGTAGTATATGGAGGTTTTGTTCGTTTTTAGATAATGAATTAAATTTGTAGGTGGAACACCTCCGAAAGAATCGAAAACGAATGCTTTATCATTGTCGTTTTTGTGGTAACATATCCAATGCGTGCCTGGATTTTCTTGACCGTCCAAGTTGACTACTCCGCATTCTCTTCTTTTGACGCTTGAAGGTAACGAGTCGGACATGAAAACTCCTCTGAAGTGTTTGATTCGTAACGGTTCGATCAGAGATTCAATGTCTCGGTTGGTGAGTGCTTCTGTTTCTTTTTTTTAAACTTTTTCATCACGCCCTTCCCCTTCTTCTCCATGGCCAGGTTGTGACGTTTCTGTTCTTCCAACTCGGCCTTGTTCTTCTTCGATTCGATGACGGTTTTCGCGATGGCGGCACTTCCGCCGGCCAAACTTCCAACGGCCCCCAATGCTGCCAGGATGGCCGGGATGCTGAATATGAAACCTCCGATCTTTTGCTGTTTCCGCGAACGCTGCAATCTTTTCAATTGAGGTGTGCTGAGAAGTAATTTCATTCCGTGTCCTTTCGACAAGCAAGAACGTTTCTTCTCACGTTGTTTCTTGGTGAGTAACCCATCGAGGGCACCTAGATTTTTAAGATTGGAGTATGGTATCTGGTACACGACACCCTTGGGCTTCATGTTGATGCTCTATGTGTTATTTTCACGGTATGTTATTTATATATATATTCTGAGATTTTTTCTTGTGTAGTTTTTTTTACGGTATGTTATTTATATATTTTCAAGGCCTCGCAGTCGTTACACAAATTCTATTACGTGCTTCGTTTTCTTGCCAAGAAGTTCCTTTGTCCCCTTGTACACGATTCGAGTTTTGTTCTCGATTAAAATAGATAGCTTCTCGTCGGATAACATGTTAGCGTATCGATCTGGTAAAAATAGACTGTATTGTGCGTTGAGCAACAGGCGTACCTTGGGACCATACTGGGTAGAAACGATTGAACCGGAAGTTATCGTGTAAGGTTTGTCGACTTCCAATTCCTGAATTTTTACATACTCGACTGACAAATTTAGCATTTGTTTTAATGCTTGGAGATCACTTATTTTTTCGGTTGTCATATCAAAGAAAAATTTCAAAGTGTTAGAGAGAAATTTAATTGTTTTTTCACGATGTGTGTTATTTATATATACCGAAGATTATTTTTTTTCACGATGTGTGTTATTTATATATCAAGTTTTTTTTTTTCACGATTTGTATCGAAGATTTTTTTTAACAGAGAAAGAAAGTTCGTGCTTCGGAAAACGCGATGATGTGCGTAATGATATCTTCCGTCTCCTGCATAGACTTGTACCAATCTACTGTGTACCGTCTTCTTCCCTGCCTTGCCTCGTCCAGTTCGTCCAACCTATCGTTTAATTTTTCCCCTGCAGCCGAAATCAGAATGTTGAGATCACCGCACCTCAGGCCGCTGATCTCCCGAAGATGGTCCTTGAGAACCATTTCACAAGGGATGCGAAATTCCGGCGTCGTTCTTGCTACGATTACAAGTTTATTAACATCTCCGTTTACTACTTTTTTGAATATTTTAGATAGTAGCTCGGGTGGCAAATCGGTTATGCAAGCCATGTTGTTTTTTACTGTATGTTATTTATATACCCCACCCCAATTTTTGTTTCGTGTTCATGGCGATGGTGGTACCCAGTGCGGCGACCCGTTCACCCAACGATGCGTCTCTGCTCACGAACCTTTCGAAAGCTGCGTGCTCTAACTTTCTGTCTGCTTCGTGACGTGCATCCAGATCCGTCTGCGTGGTGTTGTAGGCGATGTCGTGATCTTTGCATGCCGCGTCCAACGGATTCACACCCTTGTCTCCTCTCTCCAATCTTTTCTCGAGTTTGGTACCCGGTCCGCAGTACTGGTAGCCAGGTAGATGCATCTCGAAAGGTAACTTGTTGATGATGTCGTTCACGAGTCCTTTTCCCTCGGCCACGTTCCAGAATTTCGGAGGCAGTGTGTTGATGATTTTGATCAGGTAACCTATGCCCTTGTCGTCGTTCACGATGAAGTTGGAAAGTTTCGTGCTGATCATGTCCACGATGCCAACCTTCTAGTTGTAGAAATTACGGTTGCCTGCATTCTCTTCGCCGGCTATCACCAACAATCGGTCCACGAGTTTCCTAACGTCGTCCACCCAAACGAATTCTTTGGGTAACGTGTTGTAGCGTTTGACGCCGCTGCCTGTTTTGACCTGGTTCCAAATCGGTTTGATGAGATTCCTGTACTTCTCGCCGCTGCTCGATTTCACCCTATTCTGCAAGGCGTCGTTGTTCTGGTACAAGGCATCCGTCATGATCAGAATTTCCTTGTAACTTTGGTAATCTTCGTCGGTGTAATCTTTCGGCTGCTTTTTGGCGACGAGTTCCCACAGTCCCACCGTACCCGGATACCTGGTCCAACTATCCTTGTCGCCTAAATTGACTTTAATGTCGTTGCCTTCGAAGGTCACCTTCGATTTCCCAATCTTCCACACCACACCACCGCCTTCGTTGCTTTCCATGCTGGGATACAATCCGAACACTTCATCCTTGTCGAACTTCCCCGTGCTCAGGTAGTCTCGTGCCAAAGGTCCTAACTCGATTTTATCCGAAGACGACGTGCTACCTATGGCTCGACGTCGTGCCGGTGCATCTTTCAGTTCGAACGGCGTCGAAGGAATGCTCGAAATAGGCGTGGGTACGGCGTAACTTTTAGCTGCGAGCGGTACGAGTTCATTAATCAAATTTTTATTTTGTTCCTTGACATTTTTAATTTCTTTACATAGACCGCTGATGGCATCGATCACGGGTTGATCCTGACGTTTCTTCTCTTCGTAGAATCCGCGATTCTCGGATTTCCAACCTTTGAAGCGTTTCGCGAGGTAATCGCGAAGCTTGAGATTTTCGTCTTCGATTTTTCGTTTCGTCATGACGTTTATTTATACACGTCGTTTCTCACAACGTTGCAACGTTTAGAAAATCGTTGATTTTGTTTCTGTATTTTCCGTCGTTGGGTTTCCTCGTCATGTCGATCGTCACGAATCCGAAATCGTCACCGTTCCAGCAAGTAGAGCAGCAGCCTTCCGAAAATTGATTGTAGTTCATGTCTCCGCCTACGTAGTCATCGTACGCGTGCTTGAGGTTGGTGTGATCTTGACGAAACAAACATATGAAATTGGCGTTGTCGCGCACTAACTGTTTTGGAATTTTGGAAAACGTTTGAGCTAGGTAAAAACAATCCATTCCTTTGTGACGACCTTGCGTGAAAAAGTTGCGAATTTCATTTTGATTTTCCAGAATGGCGTCGTCGAACACAACAACTGAATTTTCACGACAATCGTCGAGTGGTTTTATTTCCGAGGCGAACGTTGCAATATCCAGACCATCGTACAGTTTCATCAGTTGCTGGTATTTGGATTGCTCCAAACTTTTCGAGAACACGTACAGGTGCCTGTTCTTCCAATCTAACCAATTCGGTGCGAGGAGAAAATTGTCCACGAGCAGTGTCGTTTTCCCACACCCCGAAGGACCTACGATCAGACAGCGGATGCTGTCGGGAAGCAACTTGCCGTTCTTTTTCTTCGTTTGACTTTCCGGATCCGGTAGACGCTTCACCACGTTCCACGTACTCACAAGATCACTTCGTCCACGTCGATCCAACTTTTTTCCGGAAGTCCCAGCCATTTGACAAACAGTTTGTCACCTTTCCTACGCAATACTTTCTCGATGAGGTACGTGTCGGGGTGTTTCGTTTTAGAGAGTTCCTCTTCGTAAAATCTTCCTTTCAAAATCTCGCCGCTACTATCTTTTATTATATACGTGTGTCGGTTTCCGGGTAGAACTCGAACCACCGTAAAGAGTTCCGTGCTCCAATTTTTTGTGAATCCCTTCTCGAAGGTGCGTTTGAATTTGCTGATCCTCACTCGGTCTCCAATTTTGTATTTAGCTTTTTTTGTCGTGGGTGTGTACTTTGGACAGTAAACTGTAGAAATTAAACGCTGCTCGTCGGACTTGGTAACGTCAACTGGCTTCATGCCTATCATTCTGTGCGCCGTGTGATTATAGGTGTCGACGAGTGCCGGCAGGATGTCGACCCATTTGTAATTTCCCCGAAGCGTGAATTGTTTCCACATGTGTGTTTTCAAGGTTCGATTAAATCTTTCCACGATGCTGGCTTTGATGTGACTGAAGGTCGAATAATGTCGAATCTTGTGTTTTTGAATAAACTTTTGGAATACGGCGTTGTAAAATTCTTTACCGTTGTCTGTTTGCAGAAACCGTGGTCGTCTGCCGCCGCTTTCGCGAAAAATTAATTTGAATGCTTCCGTGACACACGATCCCGTTTTCGCCTTCAAAGGTAGAGCCCATGCGAATTTCGAAAACGTGTCTATGACGGTGAGAAGGTACTTGTTGCCCTTGTTCAATTTATGCACGTTTTTCAAATTGCCGCTGCTCATCTCCACGAGGTCGCTTTGCCAGAGGTCGTCGATGCCCTTGGTTACCACAGCCAAACGTTCGTAGTTGCGGCGTGCAGGTTTATGCAATTCTTCGACGATGGCTTGCCTAGACATTTTTTTGTTTAGAGATTACGTTTCAAGAGAAGCACAAGCGTGATGGGATTCAAAGAGGGTGGCACTTCGCTCGTGTTTTGAATGATCAGCTTATCGCCGGCACTCACGTCGAAAACGGTGAGATCTTCGTCTTCGTGTATTTCATATATGTTGCGTACTTCGTTCCAACGTGCCAGAGGAATGTTTCCTGCTTTCTGGACACCACGATTCGATATCAAGGTCATGGTGGGAACGCTAGCTTTTCTGCCGTGAGACCAGTACGAAAATTCGTTTATCTGAATCGTGCCATCGAGGAGAAACTTGTAGTACGGATGATAAGGATGTAACATGTACAGTTTGTTACCTTCGACGAACGTGGAGATTCTCTGTTGATTGGGTACGCTGTTGATTTCGATGGCTTGCAGAGAATGCAGTTTAGCGAATTTAGTGTCGACGCCGAGCAGATTACTGTGAACTTGTCCGAGTTTATTTTCGATGGGCAGCAAATGCTCGACTATGGTATCTGTTACGGCAGAAAACGACGGTTTGATTTTCACTTCCACGTTCAACTGCTTGTAGTTTTCGTTGAGTTCTTGCAACTTGGCACCGAAAGAAGCCATCGTCGATTCCTGCGTGGATTCCAGCACTCCAACTTGATCTCTGATGTTGACGACAATGTTCTGAAGGTTCTCGACTTGATTCAATTTCGAGCTCTTCTCGGTAAGATCGTTCACGATGCTTCGCATCTCTGTAAACTGCGTGTGAAGGTCGGCGACGCTCTGCGAAGTGGGCAGCGTCGACACCAGCGAACTAATTTCGTCTCGAATCTGTTCCACGTTCGCCGTTTCCGTTTCCAGTCGTTTCAGCATTCGAGATATGTTTCTTTTCAAAGCGTGCAATTCTTTGGAGGTGGGGAGATTGGCCACCCTACTCTCGAGATCGCTCAATGAGCTTTTGATGTCGCTCGATTCGGATAGTGCCGTCACCGCCGTTTTCAATTTTTCCAAATCTTCGCTCGAAGGCACGCTCGTCCGTAACGATTCCAAGTCACCCTGTATGTTGTCGAGTACGTGATGAAAATGAGCGAGATTCGTTTCGACGTTCAAATTTTCTAAATATTCAATCTTCTGCTGAACCGTGCTTAACGTGTGTTGAATGCTCGTCAACGCGCTCGCTTCAGCGTGAATATTTTTAATTTCTTCGTTGATCAATTCCAAGGACGCCTGAAGCGTAGCGATGGTGGTTTGAATGTGTTCGAAATCTCGATACGCCTCCAATTGAATTTTTATGTTCGCGACGCTTTTACCGATGACCTGCAGTTCGTCCGACGATGGTAGGTTCGTCATTGTATCTTCCAAAGTCTGCAACTTGGATTTAATTTCTTCCAACGTGCTGGTGAATTCTTCTTGTAATTTGGAAACGACGACATGCAAGCGTTCTGCGTCTATATCGTTCACGACGGTTTGAAGTTCAGAGAAATTTTTTTCTATGGCGGAAGTTCGTTCTTCGATTTCGAGTTTCAATTTTTCCAAATCTTCATTTTTCGCTTGAAATTGCTGTAATTTGGCCAAATCATTTTGAAGCGAATCCACGCTCAACTGTATATTTTGAACGCTGTCGTAAGAAGGTACGTCGACATAATTTTTTATCAGCGTTTTCAGTTCGGAATCGATTTTCAGAATGGGGTCGAGACATTGCGTTTGGAGCGTAGCGATTTCCGACTCTAAACTTTTGTTTAAGGTTTCCTGCAAAGCGATCAAATCGGTCCTCAACTTCTTAACTCGAATGTCCAACATGAGAATCTCTTCTGCATGGTCTACACGCTTGGTGTTGCCGAAAATGTCGTTAGGCATTTTTGGTTAACGGTTATTTATAATAGGATAGACGATTCGTAATTCTACGAAGAGAGGAATAAGTTTGTCGTAATCTCCGAGGAGTTGAATGTAAAGATAATCTCCTGCGGACACATCGTACGTAATGTTAGAAAGCATCTTGTCGTGCTTGATTCGAAAAATGTTTTTGCCGGTAGAAATTTTGATTTCGCCTGCGTTTTCCGGATTCACGGTGATTTGAAGTTTCCCGTCGATCGGAATTTCGTAGAAATGTAAATTGTTATTAAAAACATAAAACATCTTGCCCACATCGTCATTCAGTTTCGTCCAAATGCTGTTGAGGTGAATGATCAACAGACCGTTGAGTTTAGGTAACACGGAAGGTAAGACTTCATGATCTGGTATGGTTTCCATAATGATCTGTTTTTTGAAACCGAACAAATTCATAGGCATGCTGGTTATTTAAGAATACGGTCAAAGTTTTTTGTAATAACAGTCAATGTTTTTTTTGTAATAACAGTCAGTGTTTTTTTTTTTTTTTGTAATGACAGTCAAAGTGTTTGTTTTTTTTTTTGTTTTTGTTTTGTTTTTATGAATCTTCTGTTGAAGATGGACATATGTTGCAGGTTTTGCTTTCTGCTAAGCGATAGTGCCCCCACGGCAATGTGTGAATACCACACTCGAGAACGCACCTCTTGTCGTCGTTAGGATCCAGGGCAATTTTTCTAACTTTGTTTGTGGTCAACACATGGTCGACGCTCTGGATGCGCTGTTCTGCTCTTAGAACCGACGACCTGGTCTTGAGGCAATCGACAAAGTCCTCGAATGCGAGATGCCCCCGAACCACCTGTCTGCCGACACCCTTGGCCTTCTTGGTAACGCTGCCCTCGGCTTTGATGGCATAGGCCTTGGCGCGAAGACCTGCAAACTCGAGAATTACATCACCGTCCTTCTCGTCTTTGAGTTTGCCAGGCACCTTTTTGTTGCGGGCCAGGATGCCGTACTGGTTCGGCTGGGGATAGCCCGAGGTGTCGAAGAGGTTAACCAAAGCCGGTACCGTGACTATATCCCTGTATGCATCGGCTGAGTGGACGTGGTACACCAAGCTGTCCGTGTCCGTGTAGAGAAGCGAGATGTTGTGGCTATAATGTGGACGTAATATGTCGTAGTACGTCTCGAACATGTGCAGCTTGCTCAGGTCTAATACTGAGGCACCAACATAAATTGGCTTGTCGAGCCTCACCTCACTCTTCCTCATATGCACCAGAGCAAGCTGCTCATTATAAATGGTCCTCGATTTAAATAATGGGTTTGCTACGAGCCTGCGACATTGTGCTTTCCTCGTTACCAATTTTATGTCCATGCGTTTCCGTACATTCTCCATAGTTTTGCCAAACACCGCATTGTTCATAAGCTTGAAGAAATCCTTATCAAGCTCGGACGTGGCTGCGGTGCGGTGTTTCGTGTTGACTTCAATATATGGACGCAACCACGGAGAATGCTCGAACATCAAAACTCGATGTACTGTGCGGACGGTAACCCCTTGCTTCATCAACCACCGGAGATTCTGGTAGTGTAGGACATAACGCTCTTTGGGCTCGAAGTCCATGACGAGCTTCTTCTGGTTGGAATCGGGTGGACACTTGAGCTCGGGTGCAGGGGGGAGATCGCAGAACAAATCCTGCAGCTTCTCGGAGAACTCAAGGTCCACCTCGGCGAAGAACCCATGTTTCGAATCGTCGAAGCTTTCGACGTCGAAGTTGGAAGGGTCAGCCCACTCGAAGCCTCTAAAGGGGAGTGGCTGCATCATGGAGTGCCCGTAGAGGTTGTTGACGTCCGTGTGCATGATGTAGCTGGACGGTTGCGAAGGGTCGTAACCGGTGGCCATGTGGTGATTGTTGGCGCGCGAGTGTCGCTGCGACACCTGGACCATTCCACCCCGCACGGCACGTTCCACAAACAGCATCATGTTCACGTCCGAAAGAAGCTCCAGCTCGATCTTCGTCACCAGAAACATGGCCGACCATGCCAGTCCAGGAAGACTGTAGAAGTAGGCAGGGTCCAGCTGGTAGATGGTCTTCGCAGTCGCACGGAACGTCTGGAACACGTCGGCGAGGAGCGTCACATCAAGTCTGAGGTAGGCGTCGTGGTAGTCCCCGAGAGTTCGACAGCCCAGCTCGCGCCACATGGACTGGGCGTGGTGATATTCCTCGTCGGTGATGTTCGACCCTCGCAGCTAACTGTAGAAGTTTGCCTGGGGAGGTAGCGACGTCTCTGCGAACTTGGAAGGGTCTGTGATGTATTCGTAGGGATAGACTCCCTTACGCTTGAAGAGGCCGGCGTCCAAGTTCGGAAAGTTTCCGGAGGTAATGAGCATTTGCTCGTCGCTAAGCTTCCCTGCGAGAGCATCGAGGCTGGCCGGGAGGAACCTCAGGGAGTCGAGGAAGCGAAGCTCGACGGTAGAGTGTGATCCTGGGATTCGCACCCACTTGCTCAAGCTAATGTAACGCTCCTCGTTCTGCGCCAGGACGTTGATTCGCATGTCGTCGTACCCAAGATGCTTGACGAGGTGGTGGAAGTCGTATCCCGAGCCATTGTGAAAAAACACAGGGATGAAGCGCGGGTCCCGGGCCATGAGGTTGCATCCGTTGCACCAAGGACCAACATACCTACCGTCAAAGTGACCATGGTGTTGGACTTTACGGTTGTTGGCGGTGTACTCCTTGACGCAGACAGGGCAAGCGATGGACTCGTCGTGTCTACGCTGATCGTCGGGAGACAGTGGGAGCATAGACTTGGGGGCCAACAGTACCTTCCCTATCTCGCTGGCTTCCACAACCATCCTCTCGAGGAAGTGTTTGGCTGCGTCGGGACCACGGTACACGTAGGGCTCGGGGGCGATGTGCTGGTCTCGTCGCACCACAACGTATGCATAACTCGAAGCCTCGTGGAGTTGGTAAGGGGTGGTGGAAGAAACCTCGGGGTCGGGATCGCAAGTGGACAGGGGTTTGAGGAAGGCCTCGAAATCCGCGATGATGATAGCGGGGTGCTCCACCATAGCACCGTGCATGTGGAAACGCTCCACGGTGCCAGGTTTGGGCAAGACTGCCACACTCGGCTCGTTGGCATTGCAGTAGATCTTGTGGCGAGCGAGCTTCTCTGCAGCGATGTTGGGACCTCTGATCTGCTGATAATCCTGCTGTTTTTGATTGTCAAAAGTGAACAGACACCTTCGACAAACTTCTATGCTACCATCATGCTTGCTTTTTTGGCTCGACACCAACCGGGAGAGCGAACGGATGAGGGTGTAGTGGTGATGGGTCTCGTCCTTGATAAGTAGGAGATGGATTTCTCGAGCATCATTGTTGTTTACGTCACTCACCCGGATGGGGTACACCGCATTTTCGTCAGTGAGACCGTAAACGTTGATGGCCAACCGAGGGTTGTGTGTACGGGCCTCGAACTTTCGAATGTCCGGGACCTCTACCGGGTAGTCGATCCCAGCCATGGCAACTTCCAGCTCTGCCTCATAGGGTAGGTAGTGGTTAACTCGGTGTGGATGATTTTTTGGCTCAACTGGGTGTAATGCTGCAAGCACCGACCAGAGAAAGCACTTGTCGTCACTGTTCTGAATGTTCAGGACGGCCTTTTTTGCCGCAATGGTAGGTGGTAAGGGGACGTAGCTGGAGGCGGAGAGAGGTATGAACTTGCAAAGTTTGACGCACAGTTCGTGAGGCTCGCCACACAGCGAACCCCCCGAGCCTTTAGCTTGATGTTCCTCCTGTTTTGCCACCAGCTCATCGGTAAACTGGTTGTAGATGACCTCGAGGTTGTCGACATCCGCCAGATGCAGCGTCTTCGCCTTGGTGTTGTGGCAGAAGCTGTAAATTTCATCAGACGGCTTCTTGTACTGGCAACGTAGCGATGCGTAGAATTTGGTGGAGTGCGTAGCCAGTGCATCGCCGAGGATGGAAATAATTTTGGCTTGCATGTTCTCCAAAAAGCTACGCACGTCGCATGAGCCCTCCGAAGTGATGACAAAATCTTCTAACAACCGCTGGAAAGCAGACTGGTTAGCTTTCGCCACAGGCTTGACGCGTTTGGCGGATGGTGGCGAGTCGGCTTCCGCTTTCCTCTTGGTCGAGCTGGTCGACGGTTGTGGAACAGGTGTTCCGACGACAACTTTGCATGATGTTATATGCCTCTTCAAATTATTAATAGTAATATGTATACCGCACCTGGGACATGGTTCGGTGGCAGCCAAATGCTTGCCTGGCACGCAGGTGCGACAATGTCTTGCAAAACGTTTGCTTGATATGGTTCTCTTGCACACAGGACAACTTTTCATGGAGCGCATTTTTTTGGGGGTATGTTTATTTATATGTGATCTGTTGGTGGTAGAGTGTTTACAAAAAAATACCTTACGAGAAAAATTTTGTAGGCTAATTCTAATTAGTGCTAGTTTGAGGGGTTTATTTATATATGGGTGGCGTTGTTTTCCTCAAATATGTACTTTAATAAACCCTGTAAAAAAAATTTAAAAAAATATATAAGAAAAATATGATTGTAGATAGAAAAAAAACACGTGAAACCCTACAGAGGTGCGGTTATCTATAACCGCAGCCGTTAGAACCTTTTTGGGTTGGGCACCACACACCCTGGCGAGGTTATAGGGGCCAGGCCTCCTAAAAAACAACAATTATTATTTTGTTTGTTTGTTTGTGTTACAATACATACGCGCGCGCGCGTGTGTGTGGCACATCGTTCCCCCGAGAGAGGTTTACAAAGGTCACGATATACGGAGTTGGAAAATTACGATATGGCGCATTCGCTCGTTACTGTTGCCAGCCACGGGTCTCTCTCTCTCTCTTCATCTTACACCAACGTTGGCATCTCTATTTTGTTTTTTAGTTGTAAGTGGGTTTCCAACACACTCTAGTTAATAATGCTACATATTATACACACACACGCACACACATACTGCGTTGCCATCCACCCATCTCTCTCTTTTTTACACCAGTGCCGGCTCTCCTTGCCCAGTGTGTGCAGGTTGGCAAAAATTGCTTTATGCGCTGTAAGGCAAGCCTCAAGCAAAATTGCCACCTCCTTGCTTTAGGTTAGGTTAGACCAAAAAAAAACCTTGGTGATTTTTTTTTTCGAGTGAGGAGTTGGCAACGCTGATCTCCACTTGAGGGGCGGTCAACCGGGTTGATTGCACAAGCAAAATTGCCAGCTCCTTGCTTTAGGTTAGGTTAGACCAAAAAAAAATCTTGATTTTTTTTTTCGAGTGAGGAGTTGGCAACGCTGATCTCCACTTGAGGGCGGTCAACCGGGTTGATTGCACAAGCAAAATTGCCAGCTCCTTGCTTTAGGTTAGGTTAGAGCAAAAAAAAGCTGTGGGTAAGCTGTCGGTTGTTTAACTCTTCCCTTTCTCTTTTTTTTCTTGTAAAAAGCTATGGCAAAAATACCAGTGGGTTGGCAACCTTGCTTTATGCACTGTAAGGCAAGCCTCAAGCAAGGTTGTCAGCTCCTTGCTTTAGGTTAGGTTAGACCCAAAAAAAAACCTTGGTGATTTTTTCGAGTGAGGAGTTGGCAACACTGCGAGAAAATACCTCAAGCAAGGTTGCCACCTCCTTGCTTTAGGCTAGGTTAAACCCCAAAAAAAAACCTTGGTGATTTTTCGAGTAAGCAGCTGGCAACACTGCGAGCCCCACCGAGCCCCAATAGAGGGCGTAGAACTGTCTAAACTGGACTACTTATATACATATTTTTCATAAAATAAATAATTATATATTCATAAAAAGTTATAAACATGCAAATACATAAATGTAAAGTATTCTAAGTACATGCTAATTTATTCATATTATGCAAATTAGTTCTTAATTACGTGCAAATTAATTAACACCCGTGCAAATTAGTTCTAAGTACGTGCAAATAAAGGACCACCCACGAAGAAAAGTGTCCTTAGCGGGGATAACATCTACTTACACTTTTACTTACATGAAAGCAAATTAAAACAAATGCACAATTGTCCTCCTCACCTGTAGATTCTTGAAGATATCGTTATTTTCCACTTGTATCTAAAATGTGACATGTTGAATAATACAAAATCACTCACAAACAGTACTACAAAAAAAATACTACACGAGAAGGCGCGTGTTGTAAAAAGTATAACATTCACTGACGCTCATTGTTCCAAATCTTATTTGCCACTGAAAAGACGTTAGGGGAGTTACTTGAACTTGTGAAAGTGGGGAGGAGAGTCAGAGCAAAGAACAGACACAGGCGCGAGGTTGCAATAATACCAAATGACATTTTTAGAAACAAAACAGCAAGGCTGTTTTAAAATTTACAACGGCGCGCGTCCCGGAAGGGTATGTAAACTATCAGTCATATGTTATGGAAATCTTAGTGGGAAACAGCCTGCTGATGTCTCTGCTCGGAGTGTAAGGTTTTTAATGCATGCGAACCTTGAAGTAAGCGCGCAGTGGAAGATTTCAACCTTAAAGGTCTATTTATTTGCTATGAGTAAGCTATGCTATTCGAATGTACAGATACAACACTGTTCCAGATTATGCGAGTTTATTTACATAATGTGCAAGCACAATTAGACTATATAAGGAAAGATTGTTCGATGATAAACTCGCTGAAAGAAAAATATTGCCTTATCACTTAGGCCAGGTTGATGGATATTCGTTTAACTAATTTGTAGCGTCAGCCACTGTGGTGTGGCGAAAGCATCTGACTTTTGCTGCCACCTAAAGGGGGGAGAAGGAACTACATCCGCCTCACCAGAGGCGAGGTGATTGACCCCTGGAAGCAGGGGGGGAAAGACACAGGACACCAAAGGACATTGAGACTCGAGGTATCGCGGACACAACGACGAGAGCGGCCTCCTTCTATATTACTGAGTGTTTGTGTTGTAATAGTGCGTGTAAGTAGTGATCATCCAGAATAAACCAGGAGGTAAGATAACATTCTTTCATTTGGTGATTCTACCCCAAATATTAATAATGAACTAAATCTGTCTCTTGACTGTCAAGTCAATATTAGTAATGATTCCATCAATCGTGCACAAATGAAACAGAGATGTAACAAAATGACGGCTCCTCGCGCAGTACGGCCCATAATAGTGTCCTCCTTTAATCCACAAGGCTGCATACAATTTTTTGGCAGGGAAATTCTTGATGACTGGACCATTCATCGACACGAATGATTTTGTTTGTTTCCTACATAATTACGAAATGGTACACTTTATGCACTTTCTTTGAGAGGGGATTGTTGTGTTTCGGGTTCTTTCAGTTCTTCAATTACACACGAAATGGAGTCAGGAATAAAACAGTATTAGCAACACGAACGTAAATGTATAATTTAGGAACACAGTAACATAATCAGCACAATAACTTACATTGTGATATGAAGATACAAAGTTGCGTGGCACAGGACGGCTATATCATATTGGACATGTTTGACAGGAAGAACGCACAGACTAAACACCAACAACATTTAATAATCAGGTCTGGCGTTCAAGTTCAATCAGCATACGACACTCTCCCCCCCTTAGGTTGAAGAGACTCCCGTTTCATGTAGTTTGCCCATATCGGTCAGGCGGTCGTCTTGGTCTTTGTGATCTCCTAACCGGTACCTTTTCCCCCGGCATAAACGGAACGGGACTAATAGGCTGATTGTCGAAACCATTTGGTGCGTCAAAAGCGGAAATGTCCGTTCTTGGCCAAAACTTGAGCAAACGTTCTGCTGGACTACATCCGTGCACTGGAGTATTCCTTAATCTGCCTAAAAGCTCAAGAACGAACTTGTCCATCTCTCTCAACGTGATGTATGAACGATTCGAAAAGTTCTTTTGTAGTAAGTTCTTCACCACCCCAACATTCCTTTCAGCAAGACCATTTGATTGAGGGGTGTACGGAGCTGAGTGAAGAAGCTTGATATTCCTCTTCGAGCAATAAGAGTTGAACTCTGAAGATGCAAATGGTTGGCCATTGTCTGTAACATAGGTTTTCGGATATCCAAAGCATGAAGAAAATTCATCTAAATGACCAATCATGGTGTCAAATTGCATATTCTTCACTCTCCATACAGATATCCAATGAGAATAAGCGTCAACCAGCAACAGGAAATTCATGTCTGAGTAATGGAAGAAATCAAGATGAACACGCTCAAAAGGCTGCGATGCAATAGGCCACGTTTCGAATGCGGTACCTGGTACATTGGGCCTGTTATTGTATCGCAAACATGTGTCACACGAAGATGTAACCCTTTCAATATCTTCATTCATCGTGTTCCAGAAGAACGATGAACTAGCTATTTCCTTCATTTTGCATGTTCCCTGGTGGAATTTGTGTAACAGAGACAGGACACTTTGTATACAAGCTTCAGGTACAACTAGTCTTTCGCCCACGAAAATACATTCCTTCTGTATGTGGACATCATATCGCCTGTCGAATATTTTCCTGATAGGATGACTTTTTGTTCTCCCTATGGATTGTGGCCATCTCCTTTGAACATATTCGAAGACTTTAGAAAGCTCAGGATCACGTTGTGATTCCAGCGAAGTGCGCGTCAACACCGAAGATTCAATAAGATTAAGGACAACTGGCTCAGCTGTCAACTGACATGCGAAATCATCATGATAATCACGAACTGGATCGTCTGCAACACAAATTCTAGATAGAGCATCAGCCAACTCAACATGCGGCGTGTAAACAGTTCTGAAGTCATATTCTTCCAATACTAACTTCCATCTGTTGATTCTGCTGATGGCTAAAGCAGGCAAGTTACTTCTAGGATCCAACAGGTGAGATAAAGGTTTCGAGTCGGTGAACGCGACAAAATGTCGTCCAATGAGATACTTGTGAAAGTATTTGACTCCACGGACTAATGCAAGTGATTCCCTTTCCAATTGAGTGTAGTTCCTTTCCGCAGCGGATAAAGTACCGGCCATACACATGATAGGCTTTAGGACTCCGTTTATCTTGTGCATTATGGCTGCTCCCGTGGCGGTAGGAGATGCATCCGACATGAGGTATAAGTCTTTATCAGGATCATATACTGTGCGTACTAAGTCCTTAGATAGCAGATCCTTGACATCCTGGAATTCCTTCTGATGAACATCTGTCCATGACCAGCGCACCCCATTCTTCAACAAATCATATAAACTGGCAACACAGTCAGCTAGGTTTGGCAGGTACGAAGCGTAATACGTGACCATACCGACTTCAATTCGCCGACATTAGTGGGTGGCTTACATTGAACTATTTTATCAATGTTTTCTTTCAGAGGACGAATTCCCTCCTGTGAAATAGAATGTCCCAGATACTTCACATTTTGCACAAAGAACACAGACTTTTGTTCATTTATGCGGACGCCATAATCGGAGAAAAGATTTAGCACCTTTCGTGCGTTATCATAGCACTCCTCAAGAGTAACTCCTCCCACTAAAATGTCGTCTTGGAAAATGGAAACCTTGTCCACACCCATCAATATCTGCTCCATCGTGGCTTGAAAAATTGCATGGCAGAGTTTACTCCGAAGGGAAGCTTCAACTGTCTGAATAACCCGAATTCCGTGTTGAAGACAAGAACCTTCTGAGCCTGAAGAGATAGGCGTAACTGAAGGTAAGCCCTTCGAAGGTCAAATGAAACGAACCAACAGCAACCAACCATCTTGTTGAAAAGATCCTCTATTCTAGGTAACGGATGTCCCATCATCCTGAGTTGCGGATTAACAGTGTTCTTGTAGGATACACATAATCTTAATTCACCGTTTTTCTTACGAACAACAACAAGAGGAGAAGCCCACGATGATGATTTGATCGATTCAATGACTCCGTCGCTAACCAACTTCTGTAATTCATCTTTGACTGGTTCCTTTAGCGAGTACGGGACGTCATAATATCTCTTGAATACTGGTGTAGCATCGTCCTTTAATGGCAAATCTATCTCAAAACGCTTGATCGACTTGGACATGTCACCATCAAAAGGTATAGGGAAATCTTTCTTTAGATTCGCAACCAGTTCCTTTATTGATGACGATTCAAGAGTATTTGAAACCGTCTGAAGAGTATGTGAAACAAAGATGTTTCGCCATTCAGGCATGAAAACATCAATCCAAGATAAACCCATAATCGAACGATTCAATTTTGTCTTAACAACAATCATATCTAAGTTATGTTTCATTCCTCGAAATATAACTTCAACATTAACTTTTCCTAATACACCAAGATTGTTGCCATTTGCTGCTTTCAAGACGATAGGAAAATTGCATATAGTGCAACCTCGCAATGAATACTCAAATTGTCTGCTATCAATTAAAGTATAAACAGAACCTGTATCCACTAGGAATGGAATCTTAGAATTGTTGACTTGTAAGTCGACAAACAACGATCCCTGTGTTTGCCAAACAGATTCACTCTCTTTAGTAATGAAGGTAGTGAAAATTTTTGGACACAGAGCATTACATTGGACACTAGCGGCGCTGTAATCAATAAATTCGCTCTTAGATTTTTTCTTCTTGATCATCTGCAAATTTGTGATCTATGGGAATGCACGGAACATTAAAATCTGAAAAATCAATGGATGATTCTCGGACCATATGTTTGAAATTGCTGTGATTGTTAGGTACAATGGAAGGTTTCGAATTATCTTGCATATCAATAGATCTTTCATTGATACCCGTGTTAAGCACAATGTTAGTGCCAGAAAGCAATTTGCTTTTACTAGAATTGTTAAATTCTCTCTTCTTGCAGGCAGTCAAGAAATGATTTTTCTTTTTACAATATCTGCAAGTAGCCCCAAAAGCTGGGCATTTCCCGTTAGGATGAAAAGAATTTCAATTACCACACGGTTTACCAGAATCATTGTTTGATTTGTTACCAATATCCCTTGAATCAGTTCTATTTTGTCTGATGTTCATTCGGAATTTATCCTTGTACCTGTTTTGTATTTGCGAAGTGACTTCAGTTGGAGTTTCAGAATATTCCACAGCATTCTTTGAGCGACTTTAATTAATAATTCCCTCATTTAATTCTAGCTCATCGAGATACATGGCCGTATCTATTGCTTTTTTCAAGGTCAAATCAGGATCTGATAACAATCTGTTTCTAACGCGCACACTTCTCATACCAAGACTAAATACGTCGCGACACATTGAGTCGATGAGATCACCAAAATCACATTTCGAAGCTTGTTCTTTGATTTGCACAATGAAATCCGGAATGTTCTGATTTTCTTTCTGTTTAATAAGAAAGAACTTATGCCTTTCAAGCACGAGATTTTTCTTGGGCTCATAATGGCGGATCAACATTTGTTGAATTTGGGCAAGACTGAGTTCTGATACAGATTTTGGTTGTATGAGATTATATAAATCAGCATACGTTCTGTGCCCTATTGCTGCTAATAGCATATGCTTAGCCTTTTCATCTGGAATGTCTGAACCTTTGCAAAAATGCTCGAATCTATCAAAATATTGCTTAATACTTTCCTGCTCCCTGCAGAATTCGGAAAATTGAGACAACCTCTGCATTGTATGTAGAGATTCTTACCTCCAACAGACAACTTGAAGAACAATAACGAGAAATGTGTAGAATTACGAGAAGTAAGTATGTTCCAACATCCTCGTCGCCATTGTTGTGTTTCGGGTTCTTTCAGTTCTTCAATTACACAAGAAATGGAGTCAGGAATAAAACAGTATTAGCAACACGAACGTAAATGTATAATTTAGGAACACAGTAACATAATCAGCACAATAACTTACATTGTGATATGAAGATACAAAGTTGCGTGGCACAGGACGGCTATATCATATTGGACATGTTTGACAGGAAGAACGCACAGACTAAACACCAACAACATTTAATAATCAGGTCTGGCGTTCGAGTTCAATCAGCATACGACAGGGATAAAAACCAGGGTTGTTAAAAGTCACACTTTTCTACAACGTCTCATATCAAAACACTCAGCCAACGTTCCTGAACAACCTGCGAAAGTTTGTGGGTAGATTTCGGTTCTACCCTGTATTTTTGTACAAATCAAATCTCAGAGTTCAGGCATTCCAATGTTTCTCGAAAGTTGGCTCCACTGCACGCTTTCCTCATTGCGATAGCAGAAGTTGAAAGCACTATGACTTTTCTTTTGTGGTAATGTGAAATGGGGGATCCTAATCAACTCTACAAAAATACTTCATATAGGGTCAATCCATATGAAGTCATACAACACGGTTGCTTGACCATTTTTTAAAAAGTTTATTTTTTGTGTGGTGTGAGCCTTGAGTTTATCATGCTCTTAAAGCAAACCCCAGCTGAAGAAATCTCAGCTATGTGAGAGAATGGAATGAAAGGCCGCGAACTTCAACTGATGGAGGTAATCGGAATCGTGTTCAGCTGGGTTTTCTGTACAAGCACGAACAGCCCAAGATCGCACAATACTGATGTCTACACATTCATCACCATAAAATGCCTGCAGTCTCAGATGAATGTCAATTTGTAGCACATTTTCCGAGGTTATAAACTCGATCACGGCACGCTACTCCAGGCGCTTCACTAACATTGCATGGTTAAATGCTGCCATTTTACTCGCTATAGTTGAGCACCCCCTGGCGTTAGAAGTTTGAAGCCTTCAATTGAGAACCAGGAAAGTCTTATAAGTGCAATGTATGGTTACTCAAAATCCAAAATGCGTTTACAAGGTAACAAAGAAAATAAAACATAGGAAGCTTTACTTTTTAGCACGCCTTCGTATATATACTTTATTGCAGATCCATTTCAGGATTGTAATGTTGTTCATTGACATTCCAAATTACAGTTTTCAGAATTTTAACACAAAATGTTAATAAGAAATGAAATTAGGCATACCATATTTAATGCAAAATATTGAATTTTTCACGAGTTTTGTATCTCTTAAACCAATTGAATCTCAAACTCAAAATTTTTACTGAAGTTACTTATCATGGAGTGCTGTATTGTGTACAAATTTCAGATTTTTAAACATCTGCCCACTAGAGATATGTAACCCTGAACTTGGAATTTTTTAACAAAAAGTACATGTTTATGAACCTGTAGAAAAAAATTATTAAAGTCTCAAGCTTCAAATAATTTTGACATACTCTATTGGCACACAGGTACTTGCACAAAAAAATTAAAGTGTCAAACAAATTGCCTTCCCCCCCAAAAAAATCGAAAATGTCATTTTGAGCGATTAAAATACACAATTTTGACTTTAAACTTTATTATGAAGGAATAATATTTAGAAAATTACACTGAAATATAATTGTAGCCTATAATGTGCTTAACATCACAGATTTTGTCTCATTGTCGTAGAACTTACCAGAACTGAGATAAAAAAGTTGCCGCAGATGCTTACGAATGGAGAAAATGACGCGCGCCATGATAAAAAATACCCGCCATCTTCAAATTGGTGATAGTAAGAATAAAATAACAGTGGTTCTGAACTGTCAACATATGAGGCTCACACCACACAAAATAATGTTTTTATAAATGGTCAAACAACCATGTTGTATGATTTCATATGGATTGAAACTTAGAGAATGAGACGACTACTGTTCGTTCTCCTTTGTCTGGACCGCGTCATCTTCAAGAGGTTTGTACAGGAACTCGACATGAGATATAAGAATTAACTAGTCCAAAAGTAATGTTCTCACAATATCCCAATAGAAATGCTGTCCAGAATAAGACTTGTATGTGTTCATCAGATCAAGCTATACTTATGAATATCTTTATAAGATCATAATTCACATAAGATTATGCATTTTGATTAAATATAACACTCTGCCACCTAGTGCTAAAAATTGAATTTAAATCTGTACGACAGCCAGTGCCGGCAATTGCATTGTGACGGATGTGCATTCAGACAAAATTTACAATCATTTTTAAATTATTTTCTCGGCACCTTCATGCAATTTCATTTTCGTTGATGAAATGTATTTAATTGCACAATATTCCTCCCCATCTCAATTCTCAGCTACAGAGAATACATTTATTGTACTTGTGACTGATGTGACTCTTCTGAGACATGACTTTATAACCATCCTTATTCTTTCAGAAAACTCTGTGAAATATAAGGGATCACTGAAAAATCTTCATTATATTTTCACAAAGTAAACTTTACTCGACATTTAGATGCTTTTAGTTTCTAAAAATATTACTACATAGTTTTAAAAATATTTTTTTCCTGTAACGGGTGTGATAAGTTTTGTGAAAGACATCATACATAAATTATGTAAAAATGCATAGGCCATGGAAATTTTCATAAATAGATTCCTCAAAGTAAGGTTTGAATCAGAAATGACATATAGAGACAATAAATAAGACAAGTAGAACGAAATAGAAATTATTTTAGTTATCTTAGGGAATAATACTGTATCATAATGAAACTAAATTAAGCGGAGACACCAGACACAAAATCCCACTTCTACTATAAAAAGTAATAGGTTTGAAACAATGTTATTTAGGAGCCATGAAACGAATGTTTGTATTAGTATTAATAATTCCAAATGCTTCATAGTTTTCCCTTTAATTTCATATATAATAAGTGATATTCTCAATAAAAATGAATTAAGCTTGTTTGTCAACTTTCACATAGAATGGCTCAGAGTTGTTTAAAGAAGCACTTCAGTTGGAATTTTCATAATATTCTAATAATCGCTCTCTTCTTGTTATCGTTTCGTCATGCATTGAGTTGAGTATGCAGTTGTGGTTAGGTAGGCAAATTAGATGTGATTGCCCCTAAAGTAAATAATAATTTTGTTCCATCCACTGGTCTTTCGTCCCTTACACTACGTGTTGGACTTCTTATGTGCGTTCGTTTCGGCTCTGGGCCGAGATAGCGCTCGACATTGAGCAGATGCCGGCATTTTCGTCCCCTAACGTCTCGCTTATTTATGCACATACCTTTAGCATGTAGACAATTATATTTATATTGCATTATCGAGTACTAAACTGTGTTGTATGAGTTGTTCAAAGTTGTCCACGCGCTATCTTGGCCCAGAGCCAAAACTAACGCACTGCAGTAAGACTCGTTTCACCCCTTAGCTCCTGTGCGTGTAGCCTAAACTATTAGCTCCCGCAACACAGAGCTACCGAAAAAAATGTGCTTAAAAATAAATTAATTCTTAATTTGTGTTATGGAGCCTCAAACGAAGTTACTAACCGAAAAAGAGCATTGCATGCTATTATCCATACCACCTAACTGTAGACCAGACGCACGAGAACAAGTCTCTGCGCAAGTAGTGACGTGAGACGGCTCCACCAATGAACAGTGCGGGATTGTGTACTTGGCGACGGGAGTTTTCCCGAATTCCTCCCCATTTCCTCCAGCGTTGCAAACTTTAGAAAAGTATAATACCGTACGCACATGGCAAACGGACCGTATTTTTGTCTCCAGGTCCGTACGATTGGTTCAAGAATTTTTTAGGAAAATATTAGCACAATATTAGTGCTTGTGCATTTAGCGTACGGACTAAGGTCTAGATTGTACGGTTGGCAACACTGCACTTTCACAACTGGATTTTCCTCTTCTTCCTCTGCCGATATGAGCGGCCCTGCTTTACAGTTACCTGGGACAGGGTATAGCGTCCTCCTCCGTGACCGTGCGGTCTAAGCCGCTGTGCTTTGGACTCCGACTGAGGAATGACATGGGTTCGAGTCCACCTGGGTTCTCGGCCTGTGTATAGGACGGGCAGCGACCCAGCATCATGAGGAAATTGGGGAGCTACGAGAGAGTAGCGTAATGCGGTCTCGGAAATCTCCTATAAAGGCTGGGGGTTCGACGTGCTGACCCCACGTCAACCCATTACTGGTTGAAGATCTCCCCACCTCTAGGTAGGACTGTGGGAGGGAGACTGGCAGTCGGGAGATAGGCCAAGGCCCTTCCAGGGCTGTCGAACCATGGATTATTATTATTATTATGTTAGTCGATCTAAAATTAATAACAAATCCTTTCGAATTTAAAGATTTATGTTGTCTTCTCTTCTTTGGGGTGCGGTGCTGGACAAATTACTATTATTATGTATATTGTTTTACGTGCACATATGTGAGTATGTAAAAGGGCCTAACAAGGGCCTCCTAGGTTTTGCGGTTTATAGATCCGGCACTAACAGTGGCCGTAACCGAAGGAAGGTAGACAGCAACTATGTGACCTGTGATGCAGCACATTTAGTAGTAAATCCTGAATTATAACACCATTAAGCCTTGTTTCCATGGTTATGAAAAACTAAGTATGCTGACCAAGGCAGTAATTTATTTTATCAAAAACATAAACTAAACGTAACGTTTCAACCTTCTAGCAAGGTCTTCATCAGACTCTGTATCAAGTACAAAAGTAACAAGATACACAAAAAGGGCATTATATACACAAACATTACTCCCTCCAGACTATTAGAAAGTTGTTACGAACTTTCTAGCAGGTGGCTTTCCCTTGTCAACTGTACTTTCCCCTAAAAGGCTAAACATAATATAGAATTTGGTTGGACTTTTTATCTCACGCTCTTTTTCCTTCATTCTTCTTCCTTCTCCTCTCCTCTTTCTCTCTTGTCCTTTCCACTTTTTCTAACACCTTCTTCCATTCTTTGTTTAACTTAAGTCCTCCATTCAGTTTCTTCACCTTTCTTCTCTATTTCCTTGGCTTCCTTCCATTTTCTCACTAGCATTCTCTTCTCCCTTCCTCTTACTTTTAGTTTATGTTTTTAATAAAATAAATTACTGCCTTGGTCAGCATACTTAGTTTTTCATAAATCCTGAAGTATTATGAACAGGGAACGGATATATAAGTACATATTTATGTATGAATCTGAAACCAGTTATATTTTGTAGTATCTTTGCTCATCATGGCGTGTAGACTGGAAAAATTCAGTTTTTATTTTCCATATTTATACATATTTTAGTTATGTTTACATATTATTTCCATATTTCAGATAATTTCTCAACATATACTCCATATTCGCGCAATAACTACGTTCCCCGTGTGACCGAAAAAGTTGGGCGAATTTCTTGCGAATAACTGACAAATTTGAAACACACTCCCATTACATCTTGCTATACTGAATACAGTTTCAGTCAGTATAAATTCATCTTAAGAGAAAACAAAATGAAATTCACGTTCGAAAATTTACAAAAAAAATTTCGTGTTCATTTTTTTGGAAACAGAAAATTAAAACACATTTTGTGTTGTTTTACAATTAATGTCAAGGTAAGCTCATTATGTAGCTCTTGTAGTGTAAATCTTTACAATTTTAAGTCCATATTTAAGTCTATACTATTTAACTCCATATTTTGGTGAAAATAACTAAATATGTATTTACATATTTAGCACATATTTGCTACATACGCGTATAAATCCGTACCCTCATTATGAATAACAAGAATGATGCAAGTCGCTAAGCTTTGCTAAAATATCCGCTGCCAAATGTGATTGTACCTATTTCTGCTACGTATATTACTATGAATTACACAAAACCACCGTTACTACTTTCAATAGGTTAAAAGCTCAACTCAGCATATTTAATTCTTGCAAATGAAATGTTTGTCAGCCTGGATTCAATGTTATGCCTTTGTGTATTGTTCGTATTTGGAGAAAATGAGTCCTTCTTTATCAGATGTATTTAAGTAAAATTTATTGAGAGTTGGTTTCCAGAAATAGAACATGAGTGAGGAGCGGAATTCTAATTAAAGGATAAATGAATACTTGCTACAGACAGAGACATCTGTTGTTAAACTATTACATCAAGAGACTGCGTTTTATTAGGAAAAAAGAAGTACAATATGAGAGGTGAAAATAGTACTTTAAATTCAGAGTTGGAATTTTGTCGAATAGAAACTGCATGGAGAGTTATTGTCTAGTTAGCACGGTAACAATAATAATAATAATATAAACAACAACAACAACAAACAATAATTAAAATTGTTCCCCTTATGCTGTTGTTTGATTAATCGTTTTAACCTGATTACTAATTGCCACTTTCTCCATTTATTTCCGAGAGAACCACTCGACGAAGAGAGAGAGGGGGGAGCAAGTTGGAAATGAGTGTACAGTCACAACTTAAGAGAACCAGAAGAGAAGGGATGAGAGAGAGAGGGAGACAGAGAAAGAGAGAGAGAGAAGAGACAGCATTGGCTTCATATCACTTTACATCCACAATACAACTTCACCGAGAACATCAGGCAAGGCGTGTAGTTCCTATACCAGAAAAAAGAATGGACATTGCTGCATCAATAAATATATGAGCCGTCCTGAGATATGGACATTCACAAAACTTCATCTTAACTAAAAGAAAATAGTGCCTTTCGAATCTCTTGGACACTAAACCTGGATCTGTAATACTAATTTGAAATTTTGAAATTCTGCTTTTCATATCAATGGTTTGCAGTAGATGCCTTGAGATTTAGTAAAGTGACTGGCGTGTTTCTCATTGCTACCATTGACTTTTATTTACTTGACATTTTGGTAGCTGCACAGTCGAGACGAAATTTTCAGCACGCCACTTGAAGTAATGGTGGAATTACAATTAGCTTATGTTTTTAAGGTTACGTTTTTGTTTTACAATTTTTGACTATGGCGCCATAAGATAAACCAAATTCTTAAAATTCTATTTACAATTAGTCAGTAACCACCGCCTAGAGGCAAATATAAATACAGAGAGAGTAATGGATAACCTGAAAAATATTGCAATACAAAGAGGAAAATTTAAGAGAAGGGAGAGAAGGGACAGAGAGAAGAGATAGAGTGCGATATATAGAAAAGGAGAGAGAGAAGAAGAAGAAGGAGAGAAGGGATAGAGAGAGAAAATGGGGCGAGATAATAGAGAGAGAGAAGAAGAAGAAGAAGAAGAGAGGGATAGAGTGAGAAGAGAGACAGCGACATAATAGAGAGAGAGAAGAAGAACAAGGAGAGGAGGGACAGAGAGAGAGGGGGGGAGAGAGAGAAGAAGAAGAAGAAGAAGAAGGAAAGAAGGGATAGAGAGAGAAGAGAGAGAGCGACATAATAGAGAGAGAAGAAGAAAAAGAAGAAGAAGGAGAGAGAAATAGAGTGAGAAGCGAGAGAGCGACATAATAGAGAGAGAGAAGAAGAAGAAGGAGACGAGGGACAGAGAGGGAGAGAAGATGAAGAAGAAGGAGAGAGTGATAGAGTGAGAAGAGAGAGAGAGAGAGACATAATAGAGAGAAGAAGAAGGAGAGAAGGGATAGAGAGAAGAGAAGAGGAAGGAGAGAAGGGATAGAGAGAGAAAAGAGAGAGAGCAAGATAAGAGAGAGAGAGAAGAAGAGAAGGGATAGAGATATAAAAGAGAGAGAGATAATAGAGAGAGAAGAGATAGAGTGACAGATAGGAGGGAGAGAGATAGAGAAATTAGAGTGAGAGATAAAAGGGAGGGAGAAAGAGAAATGGAGGGAGAGAAGAGACAGAGAGCGATGAGAGAGAAAGAGAGAGAGAGAAGGGATAGAAATAGAAGAAAGAAATAGCTAGAAAAAAGAGAGAGATGAAGGGAGATGGAAAAGGAGAGAGATAAAATGGAGAGATAGATAAAGAGAGAGGAGAAAGAGAAGAGAGAAATGGAGAGAGAGAAAGAGGAAACAGGAAAGAGAAATGGAGAGCGAGGCAGGGAAGAAAGGGTGAAAAGAGACAGACAGAAAATTGTGAGTGAGGGAAAGAGAAGAGGGAGAGAGAGAGAGAGAGAGAGAGAGAGAGAGATAGAGATACGCAATGTTATGTGATAAAGGGTCCCGGGTTCGAATCCCGGTCGGGCTTGGTTGTTTGTGAATGTCCATTCATCAATTTCATCATTTCATCACTCATCCCCATCTTCGCAAATTAGCCAAGAGGCACAAAACGCGAAGTAAAATAAACTAAATCAATCAATCAATCAAATTATGTGATAAAGTTGATCTTGTATCTTAAGTGAATATGAACACACGAATGTTTGGCCTTCATTGTTTGTTAAGAAAGTAGAAGTAGAATTTGAGAACTTTCACACTTTCCTATTTCCATAATAGAGTTTAAATTTCAATTTGCGTGAAAATAAGATGCCATGAAAGATAAATAAGGAGGTAAGATGGTTCTGAATTGAATTTTGGCTATGAATGCCACTTTGATGATGTCATTGCAGACAAACGAGAGCTTAAGAACATGGGATCTCGGACGTTTGGCATTCAAAAATGGATGCAGTATCCACAACCGAAAGGGAATGTTCCCTTCCAGCAGTGAAATATTCCTCAGTAAATTCTACAAATCTTTAATCTCTTGCATAGGCATCGCCATAAATGTTTGTAAGAGGGGGGTGGGCGGGGGTTGAGGCCCTTGCTAAAACTTGAACAATACAGTTAATAATAATTATCATGACTATTATCATGGTTATGATTATTATACAATAACAATTATAATGTAAGAAAAATAAACTGTTATTTTCGATTTATAATAATAATAAAAATAATAATAATCATTATTTTTATGTTTGGAAGCCTTTGCTATTCCATGCAATTGTGTTGCATGATTTTTTTTAAAAGTATTTCATACAGTCGTCATATGCATATACAGGGTGGTCCAAAAAGATATTACCACTTATATGGGAAGGTGAGTTATTATGTTTAATTTGTTGTCATTATGTTGGACATTGTGTTTGTTTTGTGAAATACATCTTTTAATGTTTTTGCTCAGCTCCATCATTTTATCAGTGAACACCTTCAACGTGGGCGCCATCGTTCTCAATGCACACATGCATCCGTTCAATCGTGCTCTCGATTATTCTGTGACACATAGCGGCAGGCACGGACTGTATCACATTGGTGATTAGCTGACGTAGGGCTTGCATGTTTCTTGGTTTCACAGCATAAACATACCAATAACTCAACCTCCCGTATAAGTGGTAACATCTTTGTGGACCACCCTTTATATTCAATCTTAATATTAACCTTTTCAGTAGAAAATTTTATTCATAAAGTTTATGTTGCGTGTCCTGTCATATGAACTCATTTCTTTATATATTTTTGAAAACTGTGGAACCATTTATCCTTCAGAAGGAATAATGAAACATGAAAATACACTGATTGATTGATATGGTTAATTTCTCTTCTAGTTTCTGACACTTTTGTATGATCACGAAGATAATGACGAGTATGATGTGATGAAATTGATGACACTCACATAGATCACCGGTGCTCAGACCAAGATTCGAACACGAGATCCACTCCGCGAAAACATAATTTCACTGAAATTTCTCGACTTTATTCAGTTTTTGCTTGGTAATTTTGTTTGAAAACTATCTAACTTAACTTTATATGTCTGCTATGAAAAATACTATTTCTGCTTGAAATGAACAATACCAATTTCCAGGGATCGGGGTAGACGGACACACAAATTCTTTTCATATATATTTTTTCAAAACAAAAAGGTTCTCAACGTAAAGAAAACAACTTTCTGATTTTTCGTATTTTTAAATATCACTGCAGGTAAGACCTGTCGTATTCTCCTTACGCATCTGCTTATAATATTACCAAATATTGACAGAATGGTATTGAAAATTTAAGGGCGAAGGGGTTGGGGAGGGGGAATTATCAAAATCAACTTTTCTGCATTTACAAACTGTACCCGCCAGTCTGTAGATTAAATTGTGCAGAATACGTTTTAATTTGGTCACTGTAAATTTGGCAACGCCCCCATCCAGCCCATTTGCGGAACTCGGAGACTTGTCCCTCTCCCCAGGAAGTGTGACCGACCCCTCCCCACCCCCTTCACGGCAGACGATTGTAAACTTTTTTTCCCAAACCCAGGTCAACTTTCGCCGCTGGCAACCTCAATGTAGCGCACATAAATGCCCAGAGCGCCCTCAAACATTTCCTCGAGATCCAAAATATATTTTCCACGCTCGAGCATATCGATGCTCTTTTAGTCTCCGAAACGTGGCTGCAAGAGTCCCTCTCGAGCGATCTGGTGCATGTGGCGGGATTTAAACTCTTTAGGAGAGACAGGATCGGAAAAAGGGGCGGGGGAGTAGCAATATATCTAAGGGAAGACATTAACGCAAAAGTAATAGGAGAATCTCACAGAGAATATAACTATTCTTCCGAATTCCTCATTCTCGAAGTCACCGTAAGACAACAAAAGGTTCTTTTGTCCGTAGTGTACCGACCTCCTTGCACTTCCCTCGTCAACTTCGAAAATGAAATCGGGAATTTCTTGCCCAACTATGAACATTCGATAATTTTGGGGGACTTTAATATCGATCTCTGCTGCACAAAGAAAGAAGTCACGTCGTTCCGGGACACGGTGTCTGCTCTGAACCTTTCCATCTGTCCTCTCGACCCAACTCACCACACTCCAACCTCTGAATCGTGGATCGACTTAATTCTTGTTTCCAGCCCATCACGCGTAGTAAGTCACGGACAAACCCCAGTACCCGGAATCTCTTACCATGACATGATATTTTTATCTTATGAGCTGCGCGTTCCCAAGTACAAAGCCAAACTTGTATGTTACAGAGACATTAAAAACATAAACGATGTGCAATTATCTGCCGACGCCGCCCTTCTCCCATGGCACGTAATCAGCACGTTGCCCACTCTCGACCAACAGGTGAATCTCCTTAACACTTTCATTCTCCAGTTGTACGACAAGCACGCCCCGGTGAAAAAGAAACGCGTCTCTCGCCCCCCCTTGTCCGTGGTTGACGGACGACCTGCGGCAGCTCATGGCAGCCAGGGATCGAGCCTACGGCAAACATCGGAGGGACGTAAAGCGCGGCCAGTCGGCAAGTGGCAGTTTCGAAAGTTTCAGAATATTACGAAATAGTTGTAACCAAGAGGTCAGGAAAGCAAAGCGTCGATTCGCGAACGATCTTCTGAATTATGAGAAAAAGTCGGATGTTATTTGGAAAAAAACAAAATTTTTCTTCTCGCCCATTCGGCCAGAACACGTTCAGTCAGCTCTCAATAAAATAAAATCCACTGCTGTGGGAATAGACGAAATCTCTGTTCTAATGATTAAAAAAATTCTCCCGTACGTTCTCGTTCCTATAACAGGCATTTTTAATTTCTCCCTGTCCTTCGGCATATTCCCGTCGATTTGGAAACTGGCTAAGGTTCGCCCTCTGCCGAAAACAAACAAAGTTCTCAGCCTCGGCGACCACCGGCCGATAAGTATTCTTCCGGCTCTGTCCAAAGCTCTCGAACACGTTGTCAGTAACCAAACGCGTAATTTCTTATCACGAAACAATCTAATGAATCCCCTCCAATCGGGATTCCGGCGCAACCATAGCACCTGCACAGCGCTCATCAACGTGACGGACGACATAAGACACGCCATGGACATTAAAGAAGTAACTATTCTTGTACTTCTGGACTTTAGTAAAGCTTTTCAGACTATTGACCACGACATCCTGCTATCCAAGCTATCCTTGCTGTACAACTTCTCTGACCCAACCGTAGCTTGGTTCCGTTCGTATATTAATGAACGCCAACAATGCGTCTTCAACTCTGGTGAGAAATCGTCGTGGCGATCAATCAGCGCCGGTGTCCCCCAGGGAACCGTCCTCGGTCCACTCCTCTTCTCTCTGTACATTAACCATATTCCTGACGCACTCGAACACTGTAAATATCACATCTATGCAGATGATGTTCATCTGTATTTGTCCTTTCCTCCAAATAACATTGAAAATTCAATTCGCGATATAAATTATGATCTGAACAAAATCAGTACTTGGTCAGCTAATCATGGGCTACTAATTAATCCTTCGAAAACCCAAACTATTATTATAGGTTCACAAAAAATGCTTTCAGCATTTGAAATTTCTTCCCTCCCTCCCATAATGGTCTTAGGGAAAGCTATTAAATTAAGTAAAACAGCCAAAAATCTGGGCGTAATGTTTAATCAGCATCTCTCATGGTCAGATCACGTAAATTTAACTAGTAAAAGAGCCTTCGCTGCATTACACGCTCTTGTTCGGCTTAAACATTTTCTACCCGTTAGCATTAAAATCAAGCTGGTGCAAGCACTTGTTTTTCCACACTTCGATTACTGCGATTCTGTCTATTCCGAATTACCAGATGATCTCTCTCAACGTCTTCAACGAGTACAAAACACCTGCGTCCGCTTTATTTTCGATCTGAAATATAGGGACCATTTATCCGTTTTCTTTACAAAGCTAAATTGGCTCAGATTAATTGATCGACGAAAGGTACACAACCTCACCCTTCTCTATAGGGCAATCAGTTCAAAGGAACCGGCTTATCTCTCGAGCAGATTCTCAATGCTTTCCGAATCACACAGCCTTGACACCAGATCGCGAGGGAGAACTCAACTACTCATCCCCCTTCATAACTCAAATTTTTATTCAAAATCTTTCACCGTTTCTACTTCTCGTCTTTGGAACTAAGTGCCCCTCGAAATCCGAAACTCATCTTCAGTATATGTCTTTAAGACGCAATTAAAACATTTTTTATTGGGCACAAATAATTAGCACATTATATTTTAGTGATAAATTGCATACAGTTAAGCGCAGAACAACACTGAAAATCCTTATTCACCTTAATATTTCAAATCCCTGACTACTGTCATGAATATCTGATTGTGTGTGTGTGTGTGTGTGTGTGTGTTTTGTTGTATGTTCGTGTGTATAGGTTAGGATTTTATTCCCGTATGCATTTTTTTTCTTATCATTTTTTTCTGTAATTTTTTCTTTGTAATTTTATATTTCTCTTTTTATATTTTAAAATTTACCTTTCTATGTAATGGTTTAAATGTTGTTGTAAACATGGTTAAGTGGTAGAAAAGGCTACAAAGCCTTAACTTCGCCATGATAAACAAGACGCAATAAATAAATAAATAAATAAATAAATAAATTTAGGTTCGCAAAGATCAAAGCATTCATTCCAATGTAAACATTCCATTTCAATGCACAATGTACTACACTTGGCGAGTGACATTTCCAAATTGAAAACAGAAACACGAATGTTCTTTGCTGCGTATTGAAAGTGCGGTGAGCACAATTTGAAAATATATCTTGACGTCACAGTCCTCATGTAGCGAGAATGTTCTTCGGCAATGCGATTCCGTATGGAGAATTTTGCCCTGAAAGGCCCCATTCAACTCATGGTCTCCGAGTTTGCAAATGGAATTAAAATCGTCACAAACGGTTGTATGGTAGGGCTCCACTATTAAAGCTTCACGTTCCACAAAGCAGGGGTCACAAACTCAACATTGGCACACACACCTGGAATTCACTGGGGGACGTGATTTAATATTCAGACCCAAATTATTTTGGGGAACGTCTTTTAAGCTCCTTTTTCTTTTTGCCTGCAACATATGAAAGAGATCCACATATCGTTGCTCATAAGCCAGATTTCCTACTACAATCCTTCTAGGCAATCTGTAGACCACTGGCGTACGTAGGGAGGAGCAGGTAGCTCTTCCCGACAATTTGAAGAAAGCAAAATTTTCAAATTAAAGCGGTAAAAAATTAGAGAAATACGAAAGTTGACACGTCCTTTCCCATTGCACTAATATTTATTGTTATTAATTACCTTTTCTCTTGTAGAAATGTTTATTGTTCTTTAATCTTAATTTCTGTAATTTACCTATCACTGATAATGTCAGGATAGTGACTAACCTGTATATACTTAACTTGTTAAGAGCTGTTGCCATGGCAATTACGATTGTGTTTTGTCTTGACTTGGAGGTTCGGGCTCGGTTTTTGAATAGAGTGATCAAGTTGAATTATAAGAAGTTTCATTTCTTTGAGTGACATGGATTATATGTTAGGCATATAAGTATTTAGTTTGCAAGGAAGTAAAGTCGACTTCATTTTTCTTAGTGCAAACTTAAATTTGATTTTTATTTGACGAAGTAACAGAGAGATATTATCCCATATCCTGAGAGGCATCAAGTAAATGCTTTCGAGTCTTTCATGTGAACTTATTTGCTCTTTTAGTTAAATCATGATCTTGTCACTAAAAGAAGTTGTCAAAGTTTTAAATGCAAACTCCCGTTAAATTGATCCCCCATTGCCATTTTTGTCTTCGAACAATTTTAAAATGGGTTAAGAATGGTATTTACGAAACAGTAAACGTCTGTTAGCTACACCCACGTTTCTCTCTCCATGCACTCATGTCCTTTTATTGTATATTGTTCGAGCCGTCTTCAGTCACTACTTGCGCAGATAGATTCCTGCAAGTGGGTGTAGTGGATTGTAAAATGTCTAACATGACAGATAGAAAAATATAATACTATCTCCATAGTCTCGGTCATTCTTTCTCTCTCTATCTCTTTCTTCTTGCTTCTCCTGTTAACCTTTTTATAAATTTTCCTCACTGTTTCCTAGGTCTTTCTCTGTGTGATACTGGTACAATATAGCCGTCATTTGCCCCATAGACAAATATCTTTGAGCCGGGCCAGAGTTAAGTGTGTTACGACCCTACTTATTTTGTAACTTTACAATTCCGTGTTAAAAGAAAATTTGATATAGTGTTACCTCAAGTCATTGTTAATGTCCGTGATACTACATGTTGTGACGCAAATATGAACGCGCCAATCAAGGCGTTGTTGAACTAATGTATTCACCTTTCTGTAACTATCTAATGAAGATAGCTCGCTTAAGACAACGGGAATTTATTATGATGTAAATATAGATTTGCCAATCAAAGATTATCCACGTTTGATGAACTAACCTAATTGTAATTAAATAATGGCGGAACATTTAAATTTGTATATTTCCAAAATGTAAGATTTTATCAACGTTAAAGAAATAATTGTTAACTCAAATGATTTTGTAAACTTTCTTTGTAAATTATTAATTGCCAAACTATGTATTTTTCAAATAACTTTCTGTTGTAATTTGGAGTATTGTAATAAGAAATTACCTAAAGACAGGTGTTCGAGGCTGGAACTTTGGGTATAAATACGAAGGAGTTTGGTCCGTAAGGAGGTCTGTTCTGGTGTTAGTCTAGGAAGAAGTGAATAGGTGCAAGCCGCTCTTCTGTAAAACCTAGACTGGCCAAATAGGAACGGTCTAATCTAAGAAGAAGTGAATAGGTGTATGCCGCTCTTCTGTAAAACCTAGGTTAGCCGAATGGGATATAAGTTCCAATTTAGGAAGAAGTGAATAGGTGCAAGCCGCTCTTCTGTAAAACCTAAATTGGCAATCTCGGGTGATAACTCCAAGTCTAGGAAGAAGTGAATAGGTGTATGCCGCTCTTCTGTAAAACCTAGGTTTGGGCCACCCTAGTTTGACCTTTCCAGTAAGTTTGAAATTATCTATTAACAATTGATCTCCAAGTTCCAGTTATGAATTACCTAACCACTGGCTGTAAGTACTTAAGCAGTAAATAAACATTTCATTAAAACTTCACGACGTTGGTTGGATTTGTTCTGCACCTACCCTGAAGATAGGTTTCAGTGTAGACCCTTAGAGCCTCAATGCTCCCGGCTATAGGAGTAAAGGGTGAGGAAAGTTACTAGGAACGTAACAAGTGGGACGATTACGGCTCGTTTCGCCTTATTGCGTTTTCACCTCCCCCCCACAATATAATTTTGCGTGATTTATGTGACACGAACTTTCTAAGGCGAAACGGGACATCTCATTTCCCTTATCCTGTTTCGCCTTACACACAAACCTAACCTAACCTAACCTAAAATTTGTTCTTACAAGTGTCAGGATAAATAGTACCAACATTACTAATACAGTTAATATAAATCAGTTTACATAATAAAAAACAGCATATATATATCAATGTAGCATGGTGTTTTATTACATTAATAATAATGACCCTTCATGTCGGAAATATTCCCTGGTGGGAAATTTTTTGTGTGTAAGGCGAAACAGGATGAGGCGGCGAAATGGGATGTCCCGTTTCGCCTTAGAAAGTTCGCGACTGGGACACCCAGTAGTTGTGTGTTTATATATATACATACATACATACATACACACACACACACACACATGTATGTATACAAGGCCCCCCCTGAGATTTTTAGATAGAGTTAATGTAATTCGTATGGTGAAATTATAGCAATAATTTATAAAAATATATTGTTTTCTGTGACTTACAGGCCGTAAGTTACAGCAACTATTATTATTAGTATTATTATTTGAAGCAGGATTACATTTAAGCTTACATCTATTTTACACTGCTAACTATAAAAAGACAGCTTCTTGTCCTACATGAATTACTATAAGTATACAGCTATGCAAATTGTAAATAGATACACAGAATATGGAAATTACAAATGTATGTAATTTAAAAGAACATAATATGGAAATTATAAATGTATGTAATTTAAAAGAACATAAGAAGTAGTAGTAGTTGTAGTAGTAATGATAATAATAATAATAACCACAAAATAACAACAACAATAATAGCAGTAATAAAAATAAAGATAATAATAATAGTTTATATGACTGTCCCCCCTGAGAAAAAAAATCCTGCAGGCGCCCTTGCATGTACAGGGTGGCCCAAAAAGGGTATCCGAAACATAATACAACGGTTTTAACTTTCGGTTACCTTTTTTGGGTCACCCTGTACTATTTGTATATATTTTGTATTTTTTGTAAATTCTAACAGTTATGAATAGTGTTGAGAGTTGCAACATTTTTTGTACGTGTAAAGTATTAGGATTTGACATTGAAAGCTGTTATGACCGATGTACCAGGTGGTTATAATTAAAGTGACGGTGTTCAGAGTGGTACAGCACGGGCTGTAATGAGAGTAGCAGTCTGAAACTTCGTACATATGCTAATGAAGCAATGCGCTCGCGAATTATGCCAAAAAAATAGTTCCAATTCTCGCCACCAGGGTAAAAAACGGCGCTGTAAGCAGTCAAAACGTGGAATTTTCCATAACTCTGACGTCAAAGTCGGTGAAATTGCCTAACCATTGTGTGAGCTCTCTGGTTGTTGTTGGTGACGCTTGTTGCTTTTTCCTTTAGTAATGTTCATGTAATTCGAATAGTGAAATTGTAGCGATATTTTATTACAAAGAGTATTGTTTTCTGCGATTTATAGTGTTTTTCCTGTAACTATACCAAGTTTTGACTGCTTACAGCGCCATTTTTTACCCTGGTGGCGAGAATTGGAACTTTTTTTTTCATAATTCGCGAGCGCATTGCTTCATTAGCATATCTACGAAGTTTCAGACTGCTACTCTCATTACAGCCCGTGCTGTACCACTCTGAACACCGTCACTTTAATTATAACTACCTGATATTTACCTCAGTAATAACGTAACTTATAAAAAAATCAGCAACAACTTCACACAAAGGAATGCCGGATGGATGGCATTCCCACATTGGCCAACGGGTGGCAGCACTTTACATCCAGAACTTATTCAGTATTGTCGCATGAATGAAAGTTTGTCTCGGTGCAGGTAAATTCATGCATAATTTTAGATGAAAATGGAGTGAGAAATTTTATGAAAAAATATCCCAATTGAAAGGATATATGAAGACACCAGACTAATATGTTTATTCAAGCTCGTGTGAAGTGTGAGAGACATTTTCCTTTTGTTTTCGTCGCTTAATTTTTTCTATAAAAAAACATTAACATCTATGATTTGACTTGATATCAATCTATATCTTTCCATTATGTAAATTTTTAAATTATTGTAATATCATAACACTATTAATCTAATCTTGTATGTTGTCATTAAAATATTCGTATTTCGTGTCATACTATTTTCTCAAAATGTACAGTTCCATATTATTAATTTTATTTACAGGGTGAGAATTAATTAATGAGCACATTTATATTGAGTATAATTTTATGTGTGTTAAACTTGAAGCTTCAAAAGTAAAGGATTAGGTAGTATGATATATGAAATTACAGGAAAATAACAAACACTGCTTATTTTTTTAAAATAACAGACTTGAGGTACCGTCCATTGAATCGTATTCATTCCTGAATGCGAACAAGCACATGATCCATAACTTTTGAAAGTGTTTCATTTGATATCAAGTCAATTTCATTTCTTATGGCTCTTTGCAAGTCCAGTAAGTTGTTTTGTTTCGTGGCATAGACTTTAGACTTTAAGTACCGCCATAAAAGAAATCTGGAACAGTTAAGTCTGGGGAACGAGGAAGCCAGTCAAAGTTACCAAACCTCGAAATGACATGATTAGGAAATTTCTGTTGCAATAATTGCATTGTTTCCCGACTAGTGTGGCTTGTTGCAAAAAACATGTCCTCAAAACTGGGGTTTCGACGCTGTAACTCAGCAAAAAAATGCTCTTAACATTTATCTGTAACGATCACCGTTAACGTTACAGTAACACCATTTGCGTTTTCAAAAAAATATGGGCCTATGATCCATGATCTCGATAATGCACACTATACATTAACTTTTGCACTATGTGTAGGACGTTCATGGCTTTCTCCAGTCCATATTCTCACATTCTGCTTATTCACATAACCGGATAAGTGAAAATGAGCTTCATCGGTCATTATGAGCCTCTCTCCAAAATTCGCATTAGTGTTAAGTCCAATCATTGTGTTGGAAAGCGTTAAACGTTTTTGAAAATCAGTCGGTTTCAACTGATTGAATACCTGAAGTTTGTACGGAAACAAGTGCAAATCGTTTCTCAGGATTTTGCGCACTGTTTCTCTATTGACACCAACTTCTTGTGACAACCTTCTTGCAGCATTGGACTGTTTCTCACCCGTTCAATTGTTTTTTTCATTGCGTACAGATCTCCGCCTGCGAATTTTCTTTTTCCAGTCAACTTGTGAATGGGGTTTCATTTCTTGCTCTCTGATTGGCTGTTGGAAAGTTACGGTGCTGTGATTGTGAGAATATCTTCTTTGCGCTGTACACGATGATGTAGCAAGTAGTAAAGAAAGTGTAGAGAAACTGATAATTTGAATAATTATTAATTATGAAAGGTAAAGTAAGAAGTATTACACACTTGAATGGAATCACATATAGAACTATCAAATTCCTTTGTAAAATAATTCATTTCATATTTTTCATCGCAAATTTGTTGCTTTTTTACATCTGGCATAAATGTAGCAGCCTGTTTCTTGGGGGGGAAAGGGAACTTGCACACTCGAATTAACCACACACACACACACACACACACACACACACACACACACACACACACACACACGCATATATATATATATATATATATATATATGTATGTATGTATGTATATATATATATATTACAGTCATTCCATTTCTTTACAAAACGCATTGAAACAACAATTCACCAAAATCTTTCTCGCTCCCAGATTATGCGTCTGCGTTAAGTAGATGCCATAAGTACCGTAACTTTCCAGCAGCCAATCAGAGGGCGAGAAATGAAACCCAATTCACAAGTTGACTGGAAAAAAAACTCGCTCTCCTCCTACCAGTACGTTTAGCATCAGTTACACTGCCTCTGTTTCTATGGGATGCAACATATCGCAGAATTGATTTTCTCGAAGGACACGCACGCCCACCAAACCTTGCACGGAACCTTCTTTGAACAGTGATCACCTAGTAATTGCTAGCGAAATAAAATTCCACTATTGCTGCTCGCTGTTGTGCACTCCACCTTTCCATGTTACACCAATAAATTTTGCAAAGGTCGATCTTTATATTCATCTGAAATGAAAAAGAAAAACCAAATTAGTACCACAAAACTTACAATATAAATGTGGTCATTAATTAATTGTCATTCAAAATTAGTGTTTTGTAAATTCATTTTTCTATGTGATCAATATAAGTTATAATAATAATGATAATGAATGACATACAATTTGATTTCAGTGCGCAGGGCATTATGGGAAAATCTGACCGAAAGAACACGAGGTCTGACAAGAAATAGCAAGCGAGTAACAAGGCAAAATCTACGTACAGAAATGTAATCCTGGTGTTATTGAAGTGAGGTTTAAATGTAATGTTTTGTTTCATCAATGAATGCGTCGTGTGCAGTGGCGTTTCTGAGGGTCATAACCCTTCCCCTTGGCCCAGTATTAAAAAAAAAAAATAATAAGATGGAAAAATAAGGACTGACTGCTAAAAAAAAGTATACTTAACTTCCTAACTAACTCTCTAGCATTCTTAAACCCGAAGGTTTATGGCTGCAGCAACACAAGCCTTCGATCTGTCAAACGTAACCTCCCCCTTTCATAAATCTTGGGCATGTTAGTTTGTGTGTGGCATTGTGAAAGAATGTCATACCTTCAGACTGTTTGTGGGTTGTTAGAATGGCGTGATTTGACCAATCCGGGGTGAAATGAATCGTATTTGAAAGGCAAGTCGCTAGCTACTCTTTACATCATGATAATTTGTAACTCGTTTGGTTGCTGTACGATCTCAAAGAATGTCCATAATAGAAAAGTTGAAATTTTTTGCTTATCAATCTTCACACTATGAATATACATATTCACATGCAGTTTCCAGAATATCATCTATGAGACTCTGTACACATTGTATATAATGACGTGTCACTGCATTACGAATAAAGTACACAATTTTTCAGACACAAAGATTGTTTTAAATTCACTTTACGCTCAGATGTGCTTAGTTTAAAAATGTGCCTCCACCTAGTTGCCTCGGTTACAAGGCTACAGCATTAGCCACTACGCTATCAGAGAGTCATTTCTAATACTGCCTACCAATGTTCAACATTGTTTGGTGTCAAATAACATCGTTTATTGGTCTTTTTTTTAAGAAACTAGGCTAAATGCAGAAAGCCTACATATACCGTTATATTTGTACCTCTGTCAGCCAATCTCAGTGGTGGAGTGGTTAGCACACAGCGCTACGATGCTAGAGGTCTTGGGTTTGAAACCTGGCCTGGCCATGGGTGTGTGCTCTTTGTAAGTATCGCTTCATCAATTTCATCATATCATTACTCAACCTCATCGTCGCGATTGGCCAAAAGAGAAAGAAAAGTGATGCTAAATAACAAAAATCAAAACCGTACCCTGAATAATTGCCACAAAAAGCTGTAAGTGTTTTTACAACACTTTCCAATACATTTGCCGGAAACATGGCAGCAGGCTTGCTTTCGCTCAATGAATTGTGGGGGAAGTTGTAAATTGAATATCACCAGTTGACGTTTTGAGATGGCAATTTTGCTAAATGACATTTTGTTGATTTCTTACTTCATTAAGAAAAAGGTTATTAGAAGATATACTGTAGATAAATTGTTTTCGTGCTGTGTTTACCAATTTCAGAAGGCTTCACTGAGCCCAATGCAAATTGTATGACATGGCAATTTCACTCGAAAATTGAAGGAAGGAACATTTTACTTTGTAACTAAAAAATAAGCAAAATGTCACTTACCATGTTTTACACACGAGCCCTTCAATTGTGAAATGAATGGAAATTTTACATAGGGAAATTCCGCTCAATAGTTACGGACTGGCCCTCGTTGTTGTAACGTGATTGATTTGGTTTATTTAACTTCGCTTTTGTGCCACGCACCTCTGGCGTCGTAGCGAGCTTTGCTAACCACTTCGCCACGGAGGCCTGCGCATCAGGCCTGTGCCCAGGGGAGGGGCCATGCCCCCCCTTCGAACCATGAAATATTTAAATGTGAACCTATAAAAAGCTACGAAAATTATATCGATGATATTTCAAATTTGTAACAATTTAATAAATCTTGTTCTTGCTTAGATGAATGTGTTTGTTGTGTAGAGAGGAAGGCTAACAGAAGTCTTCAATGTGCAATATTGGGTAGTTTTAGTTTTATTATAATTGAAGCAAGGCTACCCGAAGTCCGATCCACCGATTTAGTCAGGACAGTCCATTACTTTTAATTCCTATCTCGACATTGTTTAAACTGCAGTCGTGATGCTAAAATGCTACAATACTAAAATTTCCCTTATTATTATTATTTTTTTGTTAACTCACATATAGACAAGTTTTTATTGTAATAATAATTGCTAATACGCAACATTTAATTTATAAAAATATTATTTTCTAAACATAGAATTAGCATGACTTTTCAATGTTGCTGGTATAAGAAAATTAAATTTGGAAACATTGTTAATTTGCGGAACACAGAAGCATTTTGTGGCAGCTAGTAACCACAGATTTCGCAATTTTCTTGAAAACGGCTTGTTTGCGGACCCATATTTACTAAGACATTTTTGCTTCTATTGTCGTGTACTTTCACCAGTGTTAGTTTGCGCTATTACTTTTGAAGCACCCTGTATAATTACATACATACATACATACATACATACATACATACATACATACATACATATATATATATATATATATATATATATATATATATATATATATATATATACACTATCTACCAAAAAGTAATTGGGCACGTGTACAAAATGGTTGTCTGGCGGTGCGAACCCTGTTGGAACCTCGTGGAACCACATCTTGCTGCTATAGCAGCAGCCACTCTGTCAGGCATGCTCTCGACTAGATTGTGGAGGACGTCCATTGCAATGCGTCACCATTCCTCTTGCAAGATCTCACTTAGTTGGACAATGGAATTTGGCCGCATCTCCCGAGACCTAACCCGCCAGCCCAATGCCTCCCAAAGGTGTTCTATGGGATTGAGATGAGGACTCTGTGCAATCCAGACCAATCGGTGAACATTGTTGTCGGCATACCACTGCATAGTAGACTCCGAAACATGCATGCTACCTGACATTGTCATCCTGGAAGTAACAGGGGTTCATTCCGTAAAAACGCCACAAGGTTGGGAGCATTTCATTGTCTAGTATTGTACAGTATGGCTGTGAGTTCATTGTGCCACGAACAACCACCAGTGGTCCCACTAAATGATACTAAATGATTCAAATTAGATACTAAATTAACCACCATCATGCCCAATTACTTTTTGGTAGATTGTGTGTGTGTGTACCGGTATATATATACACACACGCGCGCGCGCGCGCGCGCGCATGCTTATAACTCTAACTCCGTGGTCCTCAGCCTGTACTGAAGAGAAGAACCAGCTCACAGGCTTCAGAACTTCTCTCGCAGAAACAACAACAAGGAGCATTGTTGTGAGGTATTGTTATTCTCTGCGCATCAACTTTTCTACTGCAGACCTGGCGAATCTAAACTTGTTGACCTTCTGCGAAGAAGAGGAGCGGCGGTAACACTGACCCCTGACCCCTGGGTGTGGGAGGGCGTGGGTTGGAGTCACAGCCGTCACGTAATGCTCTGGCTGTAGAAGGTGTCCACTATGCCTTTCCTTGGTATGTCTCCATAGATCGTGAGAGAGTAAGGAAGGAACGCCACCTGGCCTTAACCTCTAAAGCTTCGAGAAGGCCATCTGTATCATCTGTTTGCAACTATTTGTAGATTCTAAGTGAAGCCGAACACCTTTCAATTACCAATGAGGGTTGAATTGTTATTTTAAGTCCACCTTATGCAAAAACAACACTTAAAATAGGATCAGAACCACTGTTCAATGCGCCTCCACCGTTTATCGAACCTGGGACGCCTTGTTTACAAGGCGGCAACTTTGCAAATACGCCATCGGGAAGCCGTCAATATTGTCATTGAAACAAATTATTCAAGACCCAACAATTATATGGTGTTGAATAACGTACTTATTGATTGCAAACCTTGAAATGTCTGAAATTGAGGACAAAGTGGTAAACGTTGTAAGTGCCAAAAGCGAAAGTGTTGGTAAATCGCATCGTTCAGCACATCAGCCGGTAAGAACGTTCACACTAGTGCCTTTTTACACGCCCTTTTCACGTTTACCACATTATCAAGCATGGCACATTTCACAGTTGAACGTGGAAAATGGTGTTGGAATTCATGTAGCACATACAGCGCTTACCAATTTTAGTCTTCAATTGTTTACTAGTCATCGAAACAGGAAGTTCAACACCGAACAAAATCGACAACTGAAATTATTAGAACAATGTACTTATTGATTGGAGATCTTGAAAAGTTTGAAATTGTGCATTGAAACAGAGATTCCAAGATCAAAAAAAATTGACAATTGAAAGGGGCTGAATTTTTAATTTTAAATCTAGAAGGGTCTGAGATAGCATTTGAACGCGATGTCAATGATTTCACATTTTAACCAATGGGCGTATAAGGGTAAGGAACACTCACCTAAAAGTCAATGTTGCATCTCGGTAACTGCTTCTTGCAGACCAACTTACGGCCAGCATTGCAGAGGTCTATTATGTCCTGTGTTTTGTCTTTATATGTGCTGAGCGCCCCTTTACAGCCTCAGCTTTTGAACACGTAAGGTTATTTTGGTCCTCAGAGGCAGGTAAAATCATTGAAAACATTAAGTACATAGAACTTCAAATTATAGCCATCACCTTTCCAAACAGAAAATATCTAGAAACATCTGAGAAATGCCTTGTCAGACATTGCCGAGCTTCCTTGATCGCCATCGTTGTAAACAGCTGTAAACAATTTCAATTAAGGAAGAGACTACAGGTAACTGACTCTGTATTTGCTTGGGAAGAGAGAGGTCATGGGTGAGTTACAAGCATTGCGGAGAGAGAGGAAGTACGCTTTGGGGCTAGCGAGTCAGGCGCTATTGTACAGTCACGTCCATAACCATCCTTCGCAGGACTTCATATGCCATGCAGGGACAGGTATATTTTTCCATAACCATGCTGATCCAGTCTGTAGGGGTGTAACACTCAAGTGTTGTGTATTGCCATTCATATGTGTATAGTTAATACCTCTCGCACCTTACCATAAACAGCGAGTATACCAGTAGTTGGGGATGAATAATGAGCTGAGCTACGCCCACTAGTTTCGATCCCACATACCGTAGAGATAGGTTTGGAAGTTAACAAAGAGAAAACTAAATATATGCTTACAAGCCGAAACCAAGTGTTAGGTAATAATCAAAATCTAATTATTGATAACAACTCGTTTGAACCAGTTTCCAAATTCAAATATTTAGGAGTAATATTAACAAATGAAAATTATATTAAAGAGGAAATAAAAAGTAGGCTTAATTCAGGAAATGCATGTTACTTCTCTCTTCATAAACTTTTGTCTTCTTGTTTAATATCTAAGAAACTAAAAGTTAAAATATACAAAACAGTAATTTTGCCTGTAGTATTATATGGGTGTGAAACTTGGTCCCTTACATTGAAAGAGGAACACAAATTGAGAGTATTTGAAAATAAGATGCTTAGGAAAATATTTGGACCTAAAAGGGATGAGGAGACAGGTGAGTGGAGAAGGTTACATAATTTAGAACTACATAATTTGTATTCAAGTCCAGATATTATTAGAATGATTAAATCAAAAAGACTTAGGTGGGCAGGCCATGTGGCACGAATGTGAGAGGAAAGAGGAGTTTACAGGATTCTTGTTGGGAAACCTGATGGTAAGAGACCTGTAAGAAGGCCAAGACGAAGATGGAGGGACAACGTTGAGATGGACCTAATGGAAATCGGTAGAGATGGAAAAGAGTATATAGATCTTGCTCAAGATAGGGACAGATGGAAGGCCTGTGTTGCTGCAGCCATGAACCTTCGGGTTTAAGAAGGCTAGAGAGTTAGTTAGTTAGTTAAGAATTCCACTCCGGCACAAGAATTAATTAATTTTCATCCAATCTTGTATTAATTAATACATTTAATGTTTTAAGAGCATATTTAATCCTAGAGGTTATGTGGAACATGTACTCGACTCCCCCAAGCTGAATGTTTTTGTGCTATCAGCCATGAAGAGGTGTATGGCACTTCCTTTTTCGACGAGAACACAATCATGGTGATTTCGTACCTACAAATGTTACTGACATGGCTTCTTCCACAACTGGAACAGTATATCGAAGGTTTATTTTTTCAACAGGATGGTGCACCACCCCATTTCCACTTAGATGTCAGACGTGAACTGAATAGGTGACTACCAAAGAGATGGATTGGGCGTGCTGGCCGTTTCCGTTGGACTCCATGTTCCCCCGACCTTACACCCTACGATGTTTTTCTCTGTTTTGTCAAACAACAAGTGTATCGGCCACCTTTACCACCTACCATCCAGGATCTTCGTGTTCGCATCACAGAGGCCATTGCATTAGTGGATCGTCTATGTTACAACGTGTATGGCAGGAATTAAACTAATGACTCGATGTGTGTCGCGTGAGACAGGGAGCTCACATTGAGCACATGTGATGTGATGTGATGTTGTGAACCAAATGGAATACAACACTTTTTGAGATTCCCTTTCCATTGATACCACTTTTATGTATCTGAGTGTTAAACGTGAGTTATTCAAGTTTGTAATCAGAAACATCATTTGTAATAACCCTGTATATATATATATATATATATATATATATATATATATATATATATATATATATATATATATATATATACATCCGTAGAGTTGGAGTCACGCAATTATAGATCTTGTCCAGTTTTACGGAGGGCAGTCTACATGCTGGTGGAGCGGGGAAGCGACAAATCCAGTGCGTTGAGGAACACAGCAGCCTGCAGAACGAGGTGCGCTCAGCACCTCTTCCCGCGACGTCGTAACTCTCGGAGACACGACTGTTATCTGGTTGGTCTGCGGCGTTTTCTCCGCTCCCGACATCCCTTGTCAGCATGTAGGCCGCCCGTGGTAAGACTAGACAAAAGCTTTTGTATACCATGGAGCCTTTACAGGTGCGGACGCGGATTGTGGAGGTGTAAGCCTTCGTACAAACAGACACCGAGCACTCTGGCGGAACAATAAAGATCGCCATTCACCTGTTCCAGAGGTTCACACCATTCTGACGTGGGTTGGACAGTTGAGAGCCACGGGTAATGTTGTGAACCGTCAGTCGTCCTGAAATACGCGCTACTCCACAGGACATGTTGAGACACGCGTCATGAAAGCTTTCGAACAGTGCATCCAAGCAGAAGGGGGACATTGAGAAAACCTGATGGAGCACTAATGTCTGTATTGACATTACGCACTGCATTAAAGGCCTGTGTGTGTATTTTTAATAAAGGGAGCCCGCGGTTAATCCGAACCCCGATAAGCCGGACTTTGCTTAATCCGGACAGGCAAAAAAAAAAAAAAAAAAAAAAAAAAAAAAAAAAAAAAAAAAAAAAATGTGATGCAGAGTCAGGTCCGTTGGTCACATCATCATAATATGGGTATCGCTTATGTACGTATTGCTTTACATTTTACTGTACTGTGTTGTATATTTAGGCCTATACACTTTAAATACACCATAATAAACGTGTTTTGTTGCTATAAACAGAGTTTTATTGCATTTTCTACTGTTCTTTTAGGTTATTTCAGTTAATTCGGACTTTCGTTAAACCGGTCAACTTATCCCCTCATTAGTCCGGATTAATGAGGTTTTACTGTATTATTATTTTTTATTTTTGTCGTTGATATTATCATTTTTGTAGTTAGACTGTAACCTTAAATGTAACCCAACTTCAAATAATAATAACAACAATAATAATAGTTGTTGTAACTTACTTCCCGTAAGTCACAGAAAACAATACTTTTTGTTATAAAATATCTCTACAACTCTTTCCAGAAATCTCGGGGGGTGGGGGCGGTGCCCCTGATAACCATATAAAGTTACTACAAGCACTAATATACGCCATCCTGTATTAGATATATTTCTCTTTAATGATGGATTCCCCGCACTAAGCGTAAGTCCCTTGCTATGATGGACTGCGTGAACACTAATGAAATCCAATCATTGTTCCCCATTTTGAAAATATATGCATGGACAAGGCTTCAATTTGGTGTAAGGATTATATGTGCCACTTCCGGTTCAAAAGTTATACTATCCCCAACTCCGGGTTGCGTTGTAAATGGAACACCCTGTATTATTGCGTATTATGGACAAAATTATCTGCTTATGTCAACACTGCTTAGTGATTGAAATTCGAGACATGGAGTTTTCCTGAATGGAGGGTGTAGTTGCTGCGCGGCCCCACCCACATGCCATTTGGTCGCCTGGTCACGGCCGGACACTCCCAGGGGGTCAAAGTTCAGCCGTTCCAAACCGGTCCTTTGCGTGGAGTATTTAGCGCGACACCTTTAGAGTGTGCGAGACCGCGAGAAAAGCAAGCCCCTTTACGCCTTAAGTATATTTTTTCCCACAAATACATCAAAGATATAAATACCCATAAGATAGCACTATGGGACTAACGGGAAACATAAATATACAGAGTGTCCACAAATATACTTGCTGATTTTCAATAGAGTTAACGGCAGAACTTGCGCACAAAATGCAACGAAATCGTAGCATTCAATGTTCAAATTCGATCTACATTTAACATCGAACCGTAACAGTTACTGTGCCGGACCCTTAGGCCGAGTGGTTAGCACATCGTGCTGCGACGCCAAGGGTCCCGGGTTCGAATCCAGCTCGGGCTTGGTTGTTTGTGAATGTCCATTCATCGATTTCATCATACCATCAGTCATCCCAATCTTCGAAAATTAGCCAAAAGTGGCACACAACCGAAGTAAAATGAAGCAAATCAATCAATCGAACCAGATAAGAAACATTCACACCTTTGATAAAGAGGTAGAATTGATATTTAGAGAGTCTGAAAAAACAAACCTATCGATCGTTGCAACTCTTCATCCACAATGTCGAAAGGCGTGGTACGTGACTGTATCGATTATTGATAGCTTCTTTTTACTTGGATGTCATGGACATGTTGATTATTTCTGTCAGAGTGTGATAGTATCTATTTATTTATTTGCCATCTACAGAGAAAGTATATCTCCAATTACAGAGGCTTTAATAAAATTATAAATAAAATAAATATAAGTGAGATTAAATAGCATGCATACATATCAATAGATATAACTATAACATAGTTATATACATTACCTATTTTGTATAAATATGTCCAGTCTATATCACGTAATAATTCGTACATGCGCATAAAGTTTGCTTTACAAAAGTTCCTTTTGAGCGTGATATTATTTTTAATATTCTTGACCTTTATTTCCATAGACATATTTATAATTAATTCAGGATGATATATATACTCCTTAACAAGATACTGTAATGTTACTATACACATTAGTAAGTATAAGATCTAAGGTTCTGTTATTGCCATTCTTGATATTGTTTATTGAATGTAAGTCTTAGAAACTTAAAAAGTTTTGCAACAATTTATAACAGGGCCCACTGTCTTGTAGATTGTATGAAGAGTCAGATATCAACGGTAAATTAAAGTCTCAAACTATAAATAGATTATTTTGTATCTCTTCTTTGCATTCAAAGAAATTGTAAAATGATTTGTAGATATCAATCTTAGAAGCAGGAGAGATATAGATCCCGATTATATAATAAAATTGGTTACATATAGAGACTTTAATACATAACATATCAAGATTATATTCTAGTGCAACAACATCTGATGGTATTTTATTTTTAACTACAATAAGAACACCACCTCCTTTATGATTGCCAGTTTTATCATGACGAAAGACCCTATAATTACCATGAAATAACTCACTGCTTAGGACCCCATCATGTAACCATGTTTCTGTTAAGACAATGATATCATATCTACGTGCTACATTATTTACATAAAATTCATAAGTTTTTGTATTGAGACCCTTTACATTTTGATAGAAAACCATAATATCGTATCAATCCATAAGGTTATATTTTATTTAAAGCCTCTCTGATGCTTCATGTTGACCAGGGCATTCACTTGTTTATCTCAGTTGTCTCAACCTCTGAGGCATGTAAACAATGCACAGTGTTGTGCTATGCAAACCTCCTGAGGTATTCAGGATATAGGAAGTTCCATCAGTCTATGGAGTCAGCGGTTTGCATAGTGGCAGTAAAAATCACGATTCGGTATGGAGGAAGGTCTCCATGGCCTGGGTAATATAGAGGTGAGTCAGACTGAGAAGGGACTTTTATTTGGGATTGAGGAGAGAGAAGAGGTTAGCGAAAGGAGTTGAACAAAAGTGAGGCGACGCGCTGGTCAACCTGCAACGAAGCCCACAGAGGACTTAGTTTATTTTATTCTTCGAAATTGTCTTCATTCGTCAGATAGACAGGTAATTATCCTAACCCAGCTTTGATTGAGGTTCAAAGGTTCATAAAACCCAATGAGTGACCATTGTCTTTTCTAGTTGTTAGTTTTGCTAGTTAGGGGTTTAGTTTTAGTTGTGCCTATCACACTGCCAAGCTTTAACTCGTCATGTTAATGACGAATGCTATCATCATCGAGGATGAACGATGAATAAGTTACATCACCCATTGATTAATTGGTTAACATTCTTGGTAAGATCCCACTAACTTCACAGTTCGTTACGATATCAGACGAAGCCATTTATTGTTATCAGTTGTTCTTACTACATATACATCCTTGTTACCTTCTCTCTTCCTCAACTTTATATGTATTTCCTGAATTATCAACCCATACATAGGCATAATTTCTTTCCCGTTTAATTGCCCTGGCTTCACTATATAATTTCCTTCTAAGAGGGGTGAGACTTTGGTTAATGTATATCATATCATTGTTAGTGTAACCCAAATGAAAACAATTTAGATTTCTTTTTACCTTTCTCCTTTCCATAAATGTATCCTTATCTACTCGCCTAACAAAATTTAACAATTATGGCTGCAGATTTTTGTTGACGAGACTTCTTTAATCTATGACAGGTGTCTATCATTTGAACTTCAATATCTAAAACTCGCCCCACACTTTTTTACAACTTCAAACAAATTTTCATTCTGGTTAGTGAGCTTAGTTACTAAATCTTATCATTGTATCTGCACTGGTATCTGAGTAATCGATAAGTATCGATGGGGTTTGATTCAGGGTGCGAAATCACTGCAATTGGTGGGGGGAGGGGGAAGGAGCAGACACAAAACACACACACACACAAACACATACTTATATATAATTTAATTTCCATTAAATATTTGTCAAATATAAAATTATAGTATAAAATATATTATATGGACTGTCATTTATTTGAAATTCGACTGCAAAATGAAGATTTTAATGTACAGGGTGGCTCAATAAGTTACTTAACACCCTCAGTACAAGGCCACTGCGGCATGGAATTTGAAATTGGCGATGACCAATCATTGCCTGGCCAAGGGGGAACCACGTTCAGAAGGAAGTTCATAAATAGAATATGTGACCCTTGTCATCTGATAACTAACTTTGGACAAAAACTGGTTCATAACGTTCCCATAAGTGTTCTGGTGTTCTTCCCTATTGAAAAAACTCTGTAAAAAGTACCTTCTTCCATAAGCAAGGATGAAAAAAACTGTTTATTTAACAAATCCAAGTAGCCCTAAGCATTTAACCCTTTCACCCCCAGGCACATCACATATGATGTGTTGACAGAATGGTCCTGCAGACCAAGCACATCACGTATGATGTGTTCGTAATGTATTGCTTTCTTTGTAAACGTGGGTATCTGGTTTGAGGCAGGGGAAAGGGAAATTCTTTCTGGGACGCTCTACCGTGAAGGTTCTATTGTTGCCTTCCGTAATAACCAGCCGGTGTGTGAAACAGTGGCGCCCCTTATGACCATATATGGAAAAAATCAACGAGCGTTTGTTGTGCCTATTTGTTGAGAGTTGACGAAGAAGGACGCTCGATTTCTTTTGTTTCGAAAATGGATTCTTTTAGTGGTTCTAGTGATTCAGACTATATTCCGGAGAATTCTGGAGCTTCTACAACATCTGACTTATCTTCGGAATCCATTTTGGAAGATGATGACACACCATTATCATTTGATGGGTGGAATGTTTTACCAGATCCAACCGAAGACACACATCAGTGTAACATGAAGATTTTTAAAGCTGAGTATGATTTTCACCCTGCTATTGACTGGAATGAGTTTCAATCTCCTCTACAATGCTTTGAGGCATTTCTAGACAAGAAAGTGATATCAAGTTTATGTGAGTGGACGAACGAGCGTGCAGGTATGTACTTCAATGAAAATTTGTGTACAAACTTTACTGTGCATGGTCTGAAGTGGAAAGAGGTACAGAATGGTGATATGTATGTTTTTATTTCTTTGCTATTGGTGATGGGAATAAACCGCATTCCTGAGATAAAAGACTACTGGTCCAAAGACACGTGTTTTGGTGGTCCAGGAATTTTTACAGCAGAAATTATGAGCAGGAACAGATTTCTTCAAATACTGAAATTCATTCGTTTCTCCAAGCCACAGTGTTACAGAAAGGACTCCCCAATGACAAGACTCGCAATGTTTACAGCTTCACTGAAAGAAAAGTGCATGCTACTGGTAGATCCAGGTGAAACAGTAGCAATTGATGAATCATTGCTTTTACATAAAGGACGCTTCATTTTCGGCAATACATTAAGACAAAGAGGGCTCGATTTGGTATAAAACTGTTCAGTGTTTGACCCAGCAATGCAGAATTATCTGGATACACGTATAATTTTTCCATTTACATTGGTAAAGACTTATATGAAATGAATCATATTTCAGGGACACAGAATCTCTCGATTTCAGAGAGGATTGTTGTTTTTCTCGCAGAAACAATTCTTCGACAAGGTCGGGAAATAGTAGTTGATAACTGGTATTTGTCCTCTAGACTAGCAGCATTTCTGGAATCAAAGAACACATATGTAACAGGAACAATTAGGACCAAACGAGGAGTTCCACGGGAACTATGTAACTTGCCTCTGAATCGCTATGATTCTTGCTTTGTGAGAAAGGGAAATTTTTTGATCTGCCGCTACAAAGACAAGCGTGATGTTTATATTTTGTCAACAAAACACAAAGCAAATTTGTCGGAACGTGAAAAATATGTTTCTAGTGGAGTTATGTACCCATTGAAGAAACCGCATGTCATAGAACACTACAATAAAAACATGGGTGCGGTGGACATCATAGATCAGCTGATTGAGCCATATTGCTGTACTAGGAAGAACTATTCGTGGTTCAAAAAACTTGGCTTTCATTTGATCCAACGCATGATCCTGAATGCCAGGGTTTTGTACATGAAGTCTGCAGGCCAGAATGTAAGTTTCCTCCATTTTAGTAAGGAATTGTGCAAGCAACTTCTGGAAAAATATTCTCCAGGTTATGCAATAATAACAAATACATTGTGTTCAAATAGACCAACAAAAACAGCATTACACATGATGACTGATCTTCCGAAGCGTGGCACTTCGCGCAGGCAACAGAAAGAATGCAGAGTGTGCAGAAAGCAAGCGAAAGATGACTGTGAAGTGCTGTGTAACCTGCAGTGATGAACCTGGTTTATGCTCTCCGGAACACTTTGCTAAGTACCATAAGGACAAGAAAAAGTAGAAAGTTTCCATTTGGACTTGCTGTACGACTATGTACTTGTTTTATGTATTATATTTATTATGTTATCCATATAACAATGTAAAATTCACAGAATTTGTACCTACAAGTGAATAAAGACACAATATTTAATACAATGTATTTCTTTTATGTGTTATATATATATTTTTATTACATATTATTATTTCATTATGTACTATTATATAACGCAGTATATAAATATAAAAAATATCATATTATCGTAATCACTGAACATTTCACAAAGTTCATGAAACAACAAAGAATTAGAGAATGGTCAAGAATAAGTAGGAAGTTTTCATCTGGAATTGCTGTACTACTCTGTACTTCCTTTATGTATACTAATATGTATTTCTTTATGTATTATATGTATTATGTTATGCATATCCATATAACAATGTAATACTTACAAAATGTGTAGCTGCGAGTGAATAACGACGCAATATATAATACAATATATATTATATATAATGTTTATTATGTATTGTTATTTCGTTATGTACTATTACATAACACAGTATATAAAAACAAAAACATATTATGGTTATCACTGAACTTCCTACTAAGTTAAAAAAAATCAATATCAATTGGGATGAAGATTCAGGTAATATTTGTCATGGAATATTAAATGATTTTATTATTGAAGATTTTACATTAGAACCTGGGATGTCGAGGGTTTTCACGTTTCTCTGTCTGAGGGTGAAAGGGTTAAGATTCCGTTGATGGAAAATTGACTAACCAATCGTGTTCCACACAGCACGTCACACCATTAACTTACCAACACTAACCATTCAGCTTTGATCTGTCAAAAATGTGTTATCAGATAAAAAGCATGGAATATTCTTTTTATAAACTTCCTTCTGAACATAAACATTAGCCTTGTCACTGTGAAGGACTTTTAATTCAATGGAAGCGTCACACTGGTAATTGTTCGCGACAACCATTCATAATGAGCAGCTCTTCATGAATGTATCCGATTAAAATAATGTGCAATGGCATGCGAACGTCTCTCCCTAGACGTCACTTTGATCTCGATGCATTACCGATGCGCTAAACAAATTTTAAGGCATTTTTCTAACACCTCGAAAAGGAGCAAATTGGTACAAGAATTCAGTCATAACTTTTTACTGGTTAAAGATACGTCAAAAAAAACTTCACCATTGCATTTCTCGTAAAATTCTAGCCCATTTTGATATGTCGCACGACCCCCTTCCCATTTAAAATTCTGAAGTTTAATTCAAGATGGCGTACATCAAGATGGCCGCCGACCCTGCGGGTGTCGTCAATGTGGTTCCCCCTTAGCCCGATAACGATTGGTCATCACCACTTCCATGTTGCGCGCTGCAGTGGCCTTGTACCGGGGGTGTTAAGTGACTTATTGAGCACCCTGTACTACTGATGCTATGAACAATTATTTGCGTGGCTAGTGGCAAAAGTGAAGAGCCATTAATAAGATAATAGTTTCATACCTAAAATTCTCATCTAAATGTTAATACATGTTGATATATGTATACGCCAAAGAGTAAACGCGACAGCAAGGAGTGAACATGATATCGTCCATTGCCAGAATGGTCTCCAGGAAACCGTCAAAAACTGATCACGGATCGCTCAGCCTCCTTTGTGGCATCTGACACCGACGCCATGACTCACCTCACTGAATGACTGACTGGCGCCTTGGAGGCAAATTACACATACACAACCTCCTTCCCTGCCAGTGCTGCCACCTAGCGATGCGGTCTGGAACTCGTCTCGCAGACATGTTGTGTACCCCAGCCTGGCCTAAATATCCCGTAAGTTTCATCGCTCTGTCACTTTATTTCGCTTTTCCACGGCATTAATCCGGTTATTTATTGGCCGTACCAAATATAATCTTCACTTCTGGAACTGACCCTTCCCTATGTTGGCGTTAATGCAGGTTTAACAGGTAATGGACGGTAGTGAGAGTGCAACAACTGTTTTCCAATTTAATTTAAAATGTTTATTCCTTTTTTTTAAAACGTTTTGGGAAAATATGAAAGAAATACACAACTTCAAATTTTTCGGCATGTTTAGATATTTTTCATATAATTTCACTTTTGACCTGAAATTTGACCTGGTATTCTCTGCACATGGGAAACATTCCTTTCACGTAGGAACACTGCGCGGCAAAGATATAGAAAAAAAACAAGCAGTTTTCTTCCGCCAACGATGTTTGTTGTGTTGGAACTGACCACATAGGCTAATACCCACACCTCCGCTTATTCTTCTGTTCCCTCCCCCTATCCACGTTCAACCGGAAAAGAAATCCGGTCATTAAACATTGCGTTGGACAACGATCAGTGACGTACATCAACCAGTCTTTAAGTTCTTTAAATACAGGGTTATCATAAAAGAAATAAACACTTTTAAAGGTGTACAGAAAGGAGAGTTTTGTAAATTTCTCGTATCGGACAAACGGCTGAAATTTGCTAGTTCATTTAATTTGAATATTCGTACTTACGTATTCTGCATTGAGAAACATTGCTGAAGGTGGCATTTCGCTTATTTCACGGAAAGAAGCTCTATTTGCAACATATCGAGTAAGTTTTCTTCGTTTCTTTTTGCCTTCGGTAACACGCAAAATGGCGGTCACAGTTTCACTACCGTACTCGGCATGCAGTGTTTCCACCCCACTCCACCCAAAAATACCTACGTAGCCCCACAAACCATTGACGCATAGCCCCACGAACCATTCATACATAGCCCCACGAACCATTTCCGGTAAGGTTAGGTTAGGTAGGGTCACGTTTAGGTTACAATAGTTAAAAATTGGTTTAGAAAGAAAATGCGTAGCCTCACACACCATTTCGCATAGCCCCACGAACCATTGACACATAGCCCCACGAACCATTGACACATAGCCCCACAAACCATTTGCGGAAACGTACCTTCTTCAGTTACAAAAACACGTGTTTGGAAACACTGACCGACATTGATTAATCACACACAGGCAACATCCGGCTGGATGGAAATGGATGCAACAGCTTCCGTGCATCGGTTACACATTTATATAGAAAAATAGATGATTTACCGGCAAAATTCTATGAACGATGCGAGAAAACACTTTCCCGAATTTCCACAACTATAAAGAAACTGCATTCGGTAAGTAATTTCTCCTGTAAATTTGAAGAAATCCGTTTGTCCGATACGAGAAATTTACCGAAGAATTTTTAACAATAGGATTGGAATACTTACATGGTTTTAAGGAGTACGTCCTGAAGTTTATATTGGTAAGTTACAAATGTTCTATGTGTGACCCTTTTGTGACACGACAGATATCAATGAGATAGTCCCGTTCTCCTCTTCCCAGGACTTTTCCCCTTGCACACATATCTTGCTCCAATCGTAGATTGACTGCCTTACCATACCGTGTTCTAAGACGACGCTGCGCGACAGTAAATCCAGTCTCACACGGCAGTTAGGTAGGTCCTCATTTCCCTACCCACCTCCGACTCGAGACTACCATAAGATTGTTTACGTCTTCAGTTTGCGAAGTCAGCAAAAGGGGTCTCCTTGAAATCGCATCTTTAAAAATGCAGCTACCAGCAATTTGCAGTAGTGCGCATTGTTTTGCTCCGCCCACTCGCTTTCTCCTCTTCTCTACCGTTCTGCGCAGCCTTGCTCAACAGTTTCCCGGGACAAAGTATCGTAGGAAAACAGTGAAGCTTTATTGCTGGTCTTGTTTCTTGTTTTCTTCTGATTGATTAATTAATTCACTTTTCTTCCACTTCTGGATAATCGAGACAACGAACGTGGGTGATCAGTGGCGGAGATTGGGTTCCAAAACTAAGGGGTGCAGGCGCCAAATCGTTTGGTAAATAAAGTTTAGCATAGTGTGGAGGCAAAACGTGACAAAAAGTGGGGGGCAACTGCCCCCTCGTCCACCTAATCGCCGCCACTGTGGGGGATGAAATGATGAAATTGATGAAGAGACACACAAAGAGCACATTTGCCTAGGCTGGGATTCGAACCCGGGGTCTCCAGCGTCTTAGCGCAGTGGCAATTTATCCAGTCTATCCCATGCTATTCCAAAGCATGGAACATCATTGTGTCATGGAAGGCTATGCTTGCATTTAAAAACTTTAGCATAAATCAAAATGGATCTGCAAAAATATCAACAGAAGGGCGATGGCGTGTTATATCATTATGAAAATGTGAATCGTAATCATAAAGTTGTAAATAGGTTCATAAAAACTTTATAGGCGTACGTTCTGAGAAAATAATAACTTTAGGTGCGAGGGCAAGGTTCCAGAATTCTGGCAACTATCCAAATATTAATGATTAGCCTCCACGATCAAGTGATAGAAGAGTTTCTGAATAAGAGAAGAAGACAGGATAGTGTTTTCAAGTAAATTAGTTAGTAAATTACCTCATGAAGTAATAAAAAACACGGATAATTGAAACCTACAGGTGGGCAGATTTCTCAAAATGCATGCATGGTCAAATAGTTCAAATCCTGCATTTACACGGTATTGCCGGACAATGCAATGAACTTTCTAGAGCTATACAGAACTACAGGATGAATATAATTTCTTAGTAATGTTTTGTTTATTTAGAAGGTAAGAACCCTAGAAAATCGGCATTTTCCTTCCTGTATGTATGGAGCCACGTGGCACTGGCAATTATTTTCTGTTGAATAACATACTACTATGGTACGCATCATGTTAGTAGATACATTCAGGGTGAAGTCACTGGGTTTACCCCATTTCCCTTATATCATATATGCATTGCCTGATTGGCTGCACAAGCTGTCAGTAGCGTAATGAGAATTTTATCGTTTTTCGACAGAAAAAAAGTAAGTTAGTGGCAACCGTGAATCTATGACCATGCCTTCATAATACACGATAGAAAATACCGTTTACAAAGGTCACATAACTTCGAAACAAGGTCTTATCGAACAAAGAATTTGATGTTATACACCATTTGAAAGTTTGTCGGTGTTGTAAGGCGACACCCTATATGTATAGCTTTAATGTGTATTTATGTATGTCTGCATTTCTTTCTCGACTTTCATTTATTTAAACATTTGACTGTCAGTTTACTGTCGTTCAATTTTCACCACGCATTCATGATGAACTAATTATGTCTGCATTGTTGTATACACACAATCAGAATGTATTTGTGAGGTATACGAAAGATCATAGATATACAGGGCGTTCATAAAGTTCCGATACCATTTAAAAAACATAGCTCGGAAACTACTTGAAATAGAACAATCCTGTTGATTGCAAAATGAGCTACAACTCTCCACGTTTATATGCCATACACATCAATGTGCGCCCCTCTAATTTCTCTCAGAACATCAAGGCGGTAATCCACTTCGCCCATACACGCCCCAGCATATCACCAGTAACAGTTAGGATAATCTCCGTTATTCTTCTTCGAAGAGTAGCAACATCTGGAACAGGAGTGAGGTAAACACAATCTTTGATATATCCCCAGAAGAAGAAATTCAAGGGTGTGATATCGGAAGAGCGCGGTGTCCAGGGAATTGGTCCATCACGACCTATCCATCTACCAGGGAAATGTCTATCCAGAAGACCTCGAACATCCTTGGAACAATAAAGGGGTCCAAACTGTCATTATCAGTGTTATAATACACATTTTGCAATCAACAGCATTGTTCTATTGCATGTAGTTTCCGAGCAATGTCTTTTTGTAATGGTACCGGGACTTTATGAACACGCTGTATTATATATTTTACTTAACTGAATTTGTGTCTCTATGGTAGCGTTTAAGGTTATATCTTTATATCAAATAATCCTGAAATCGTTTTCTCGTTAAGGAATATTTCAATAACATGGATTTCATTTTAAGCTATTTTCAATTAGCTTTAGTGAACATATAACAACTAACTAACTAACTCTCTAGCCTTCTTAAACCCGAAGGTTCATGGCTGCAGCAACACAGGCCTTCCATCTGTCCCTATCCTGAGCAAGATCTATATACTCTTTTCCATCCCTACCGATTTCCTTTAGGTCCTTTATATAACAAGCTTAAAATAAATTCTGCTTCCCACAACCAATATTATAAAAAAACAGAGCAGAATATTTTCTTGTCAGTTTTGACTTTTCGATTTGAATCGAATCACAATTTTTATGCGTTCATGTTCACGGTTTGTAAAATTATTTACCTCCACTACGAAGAATTAAATACTTATTACAGAAATTAATAGAAAATCCTACTTCAAAACAATCGAACAATGTCGGTTTAATTGTTTCTCGTACAAAAATGCTGTATAAAGAAGACGAGTGTACTAGTCTAATTATCACTGCACGCGACTGTTTTCTAAATGCAATTTTTCTTTCAAAACTGACATACGTTGGAGTTGTTTTGGAGGGTGCAACTAGTATTCACTTGAAGAAGTATTAAAATGAGCAAACGTTATCTGTAAGACATTTTTGTAAGAAACTTGAACTAAAATATTGTGAACTGATCCATGATACTTGACTAGCACATTTTAGTTTAAAGCCAATAATCGTAAAATGACAATTGAATACACACATAAATTTATGAACAATATAGTAGATATGCATTATTTCTCGACACATATTTAGTGGTTTGGACCTTTGTTTACATCAAGGCACAAACATATTTTTTCTATCAAATTCGCAGATGGAAGTTTAATTTTTAATACATTATAACTTTACAAAATTAATTGTTGACCATTATGAGTAAATAATGTTAATCTAACTTGAATTAGAAGTTGTAAAAGGTTTTGAATATTTGATAATAGGTGATAAATTGCGTAATTTTATTGTGAAGTATATTACTGTGTGGTGAAAACGAAATGTCTACTTTAGTGGTGATACTGTTGTTTTTGTACAACATGTCAAGATAGTTATTGTTATTATTAATATTGATTTTGGATTATATTTAGACGAATACTTGTGTTTTGGAACTACGCTATTCTTGAGACTCAAATAAAATATATTATTTAAACATAATTATAACATTCCATAATATGTTCTACAATTTCTACGTGCAACAATGTTATTATGTAACAAAATTATCATAGTTATTTGTAGACAATGTGTTTAATATTAGTAATTAACTGAAGACAAACCTTTGTAACGTATAATTTGACACATACAGGAGATGTAACATGTAGGACAATACTACGGTATTTTGTTCGTACTACTATGTATGTCTTTTTAGCGAAAAATGTCATCTTGCCCAGAGTTCAAGCTTGCTGAACCATTTCAAGTTTATTTCTCGTCAATTCTTCATTTGAATGCTAAATGTCAACTTTAGAAAAAATAAAGAAGAATAGTATTTATACATGCCAGATATTAAGGGTTTGTAATAAGAATACTTCAACAATACATACGTATGTACATGAGTGTGTATTGGTCATTACTGGTTGGCTCTGAGATCAGCCATTGGTGGGGAGGAACGGCGGTATTTTATTTTCGCGCCCGATTTCTTCTTTTCTGGCGTTTTTATAACCTGAAATGAACAGGTCAATGCATAATCAATGTTCATCATTGCTCCGGCGTTGTCGAATTCACCGCAGTAGTTGGGAGCTGAGAAGAGGGTCACAAGCTGTCTGTCGGCAAAGAACTCGTACCCATCTTCAACGACTTGGTGAGCCCTGCAGATCAAGTCGAACTCGTGCTTGTGGAGGAACTTCTTCACCACATCTTCCCCGAAAGTGTAGGAGACCCCTCTGTCATTCTCACCCCAGCCGATCACCTCCATGTCAGGATCGGACCATAGAAGATCGCACAAGAGTCCCTGATCAGGGACGTCCGTTGGTCTGGGAATGCCTCTGATGTCGTCCATGCTGCGGAGTTCAGGACTCAACCCGCCATGACAGCAAAAGATCTTATCGTCAATGATGGCGGCCACGGGAAGACAGTTGAAGCAATCCGTGAACGTCTTCCACAGCCTGACATTGTATCTCCTCTTGCACTCGTCGTAGAAACCGTAGATCTTGTTGATGGCAGCGCACTCATGGTTGCCTCTCAGAAGAAAGAAGTTCTCGGGGTACTTGATCTTGTAGGCCAAGAGCAGGCAGATGGACTCCAGTGACTGCTTCCCCCTGTCGACGTAATCTCCCAGGAAGAGATAGTTGGCATCGGGAGGGAAACCACCGAACTCGAACAGCCGCAGCAGATCCATGTACTGGCCGTGGATGTCGCCGCACACCTTGAGAGGAGACGTCAGGTCCAGCAACATCGGCTGACTGGCAAATATCTCCTTAGACCTCATGCACAGCAACCGGATCTCACTCTCGGACATGTTCACTACTTTAGGCACGTTCGTGCCGCGCACTTCCAGCAGACGGGTTATGAGACTGTCGACATTTAGTTTGTCATCCATTAATCAGATTCTTACCCGAAGGTACACTCCGGTATAGCAACTTCATCGACACAACAGCGATTTGGGTACAGGGCAGGATCAAAATTGAGGCTAAGGGAATTCCATAACAATAGTATCCAGTAGTGATTAGACAGCTTGTGAAGATTTTGCGTGTGGGTAACGGAGAAATTTTTTGTCGCCTGAGTAACGAGAATGGGAATTACTCTCTTTTCAGTGGAACGATTGTTAGGAGTAAGCCATTGTTTGCCATCTAACCGCGCAATGATAAAGTTGATGCGTCTATCAGACGATTTTGATAGAATTTGAAGCACTTGAACTTCAGGAGAGTCAACAATGAATATCGTCATCTTACTAATTTTGTGTTGCATTGGACACACAGACGTTTAATGCTGGACTGGAAATTTGTGTTCATTCTTGGAAGAGTGCATCTTATTTGCTCGTGGTTGGTTTATTTGATTTGGTTAATTTTTCTTCGCTATTCTGACACTTTTGGGTAATCGTGAAGATGATGATTCGAACACGGAACCCTGGCGTCAATCCGCAATTTGTGCATGGGATAAGTATAACTAACTAACTAACTCCCTGGTTTTCTTAAACCCGAAGGTTTATGGCTGTAGCAACAGAAGCCTTCCATCTGCTTCTATCCGGGGCAAGATTAATCTAATCTTTTACATCCTTACCGATTTCCTTTAGGTCCATCTCAACGTTATTCCTCCAATCTTCTTCTTAGCCTTCATACAGGTTTCTTTCCATCAGGTTTCCAAACAAGAATCCTGTGAACATTTCACATTCGTACCACACGTCCTGCCCACCTAAATCTTCTTTATTGGTTTGGTTTACTTCGCCTTTCTGCCACTTCTCCTTAATTGCGAAGATGGGGATGAGTGATGACGATTAGGCGCCGATTAGGAGTGTAGTTACCCCTCCCCCCCAAAATCGCCCAATAAACGGGTGAGAAGGAAAGTGAGCGCATTTAGCCACTACCAGCCTTTTGTAGCAGCGCGCACTACTTTGCTTACATCATTAGTGTCATTGTGGGCAGAAACATGAATTGAGAGTACCACGTTCGAATCCCATTTATCGCGCCTCCCTCGATGGCGCAGTGGTAGCATCGTCGCCTTGTAATCAAGGGGTCCCGGGTTCGATACCTTGTGGGGGCACAAGCGGTTCGGATCCCACTTAAACTGTAGGTCCAGTCCCGATTATCCTCACTGTGCATAAAGTGAACTTAAAACATCAAATCAATCAATCAATCCCATTTATCATAGTTGTTTGCCTCTTTTGATCGAATACCAGGTACATTAAAAGCGAAGAAAACAAACGTTATGGTAACGTAAGCATTGACACGAAAATGTAAAACCGGAATTATGTAATTGATGGTCCTGGTCAGAAGAGTAAGTTCATCCAGTGTGACAGTTTACTTAGCATTGGAGGCAAATAGGACTGTCCTGAATTTTCCAGTGACGTCATATATGCTGCTGTTTCAATTTCTCTTTCTCATATGTAGGTTAGAGTTGTGTGCAATGAGTGCGTTATTGGCGAAAGACCGACACTATTTGAATTAGAAGATTTCAAAGGGGCCGTTGCCATAGTAACCAATTGTAGGTGCTCGTATTCCCGGGAGACACGTTGCTAAGCCGGAAGTGGGTTTGTTCGAAAAAGGAAATGGCGACGAATGCCGACCTCTATACGCATGTTGAAGCTTATACTCTATCTCAGTTATCCCTGGAGCAAGGCCGCGCATAGCAACAGAGAATAAGGGAAATCGAGTGGGTAGAACGAAGCAGTACACGATGCTGCGAAGGCTGGTAGCTGCAGTACCTTCCCCCCTCACGCAATTCTCACGTGCTCATTTGCAACGATACTTCACACTGGATATATATTGTACGCGAAGGATGAGCAAACTTTAACACAATTTTAAAATTAAATTGCAAGTCCTCAGCGCTCAACTGGTTTTCATAATGTTATTATACTTACATTGCAAGAATTAAACAACACACCTCAACTTCCAAAATATTATTTCACTTTAGAACATTAGATATAAACTCATTTTCGATTTCTGACACAAGACATTTTTAAGTCAATCTTCTTACATATAACAAAAGCGAATCGAAATCAACAACTTAAAACAAATATCGACATTGATACAGCGTTCTTAACCTCAATAGTTCCCTGTTAATTTTAGAAACTTGTACGCAATAGAAATCAAGTAAATATTAGTTATTTGTGAATGTAGAAAACAGTCATACATTGGTGGAGTCGTCTCGTGTCACTACTTCGCCTGCTCTAGAGATAACTGAGACAGGTTATAGGCCATTACTGTTTCTTTGTTTCTTTGAATAGATCTGATGTTATTACAAATGCTAGATTGTGAACGCCCTGTTGTACAGTCGGAGAAAGAATTACCTGGGCCACGGTACCTAGAATTTCGTAACGTCTTAAAGCCTGTTGTTTATGCAACCCAAATAACAAATTATTCGCTTAAGTTTGTCTGGTGGATCTGAGTTCTCGGGAAGGATTGAGCATTGATAGCATGAGTCACATGACTCATGCCCCAGCAACAACAAACAACAGCTGGGTGCTACGTGGCCTCAAGAAGAACATTTCAGCAACTGGTTTCTTAACAAGATCTACTCATAAGAAAATATTTTTCGAGTGATACTAGTCATTGTCAAGAAGGTTCACTGAAATGATGGTTCTCATCACAGGCCACATGCCACACGCTAATGGTTTAAGTCCACTTTATGCACTGGACCTACAGATTAAAGTGGGATCCGAACCAAATGTTCCTCTATCAGGTATTGAATTCGGAAGCCTTTGATTACATGTCGAAGACGTTACCACTACGCCATCGGAGAGGCAATGGAACGCCTTGAGAAAGAGACGAGTGAAACCATATTTGACGTAAATTTTAAAAATAAGACAATATTTTGTGGCTACAGTTTCGAACCGTGGGAGAGGCATATATATTATTTTGTCCCATCGTCCATTTCACGAGTTTATAATTCTTCCTCACCGACACGATTAACGTCAGTGGGAGAAGAAAAGCGAAGTAAAATAACTGAAACAGAAATAAAAGGAAAAAGCGAAACAAATTTTATCCATAATATTCTGCAGTCACTTCAGTCGTGTTCAAGGAATCCTACCTTTAAAGAGAGCCGTGGTCTCTAACTTGTGTTTTCCCCTTCCTTTGTGCTCTCGATTCCCTCTGTCACGATTGGTCTAAAACTAATTAATGCGACGTTAATTAAACAATCCAAACAACGAAACAATGCACAATCAACTGCACAAAACAACATTCCATTTGTTTTCGAACCGGAAAACAATTGAGATGCTGTAAAATGAAGCAAGAAGCAGTAATAAACTGGGAATTTGGTACGGTATAGAATTAAATCGGTGAAGATGTTCCATTTGATTAGATTTTTGTTATTTAGTGTCGCTATTCTTTCACTTTTGGCAAATAGCGACGATGAAGATGAGTAATGAGTGATGATATGATGACATTGATTAACGGACACTCACCAAGAACACCCATGGCCAAGCCGAGATTCGAACCAGGGACCCATGCTGTCGTAAAGCGCTGTGCTAACCACTCCGCCACGGAGGTTGGTTAGGAGTGGACATTATACCATATTTTGTGTGCGCAATTGGGATCAATCAATCGAATGACTAGGCATATTATATTATTAATATATTCATATCATAATATCACGTCATATTATTCAGCACGAAGTAACATCATAGACATTCAATCTTGCATTATTGCCTTTCAACTATTTCTTCGACTTCGGGTTAATAACATCAATAAGATAAATTATGAAACAAATGATAATGAATGTGGGATATTGACAGTTATTTCGAATTACCTGACACAAGCAACATTAAGCAGACTCGGTGGGCAAGCTCATTAAGCGGTCAACCTTCGATCTCGTCACCAAAGTTCCCGGATTTGAGTACCGTCCTTGTCACAGGTGTTTGAGTATTTCGTCATTAATTTCATGTAATGGTCAGTCGTCCACGGCTGGGAAGAAAAGTGATGTTACGTAACAAAACTAATAAAAATAAACATGATCGAAGAGTACTTATTTCATATCTCACGAAATCTCCTATAAAACCGGGATATATGAAATATATGTATACTTTTTCGATTTCTATATGTAACTAGCCGAGACCGAGAACGGGAGAGCAATTTTCAATTCGAGAAACCGAGAGACGGAGACATTGTAAAGTCTTGTTTCTTTCTTGACATCTCCCTAATTGAGTTGTTGTTCTGTTCGTTATTGGCTTTGTATTGGCAATTATTGTCATTATTCCTCCCCTGGTGGTAAACCATAACGACGATTTATGGTTAAATACATTAAAGCAGATAAAAGGGCAAGAACAAGAGAGTCATGCGTGCCCGGGACTTCAACCCAGAACCTTAAGTAACGAGATTTGAAATTCTGGAGAAGGCATCTGTGTTTTGCTTGGCTTTCTCTTTCCTCAACTTCTGCACGTATAATTAAAATGGATCTGAGAAAATACGTTGCGATCCATAATTGTGTTGGTTAGATGCTATAAATGTGAACTCCAACATGGAATAAATTATTCCTTTTGTATGTGGTTGAACATGAAATTTTCTTACACTGTGACAATTTCTTTTTTTTTACTTTTTCTGCACAGATAAGCTAATCTGGACTGGACCTTCAGTTTAAAATGACATACGAACTACTACGTGCATCCACCGTGTATCGAACCTGGGATCCCTTGATTATAAGGTGACGACGTTATCATTACGCCATCGAGGAGGCCCCGTGAGAAAATATTATTTACTCGATCTATACAATAATTTATATAAACATTTACATTTTCGTTTTCTTCTTTCTTTTTTGTTAACTACTCTTCTACGACTCTTTTTTTGTCTTGGAATTTTTTCTTGTTTCAGGAAAAAAAATAATACATGCAGGCTGTATATCCCCCCCCCCATACAAATAGATAGAAAGCTCACTCTCGAGAACTAATTTATAAATAACTTAACCATTAGGAAACAATTCGAACGTTAACTGATATAACTGCAGATGAAACAATACTTCCAAACGCTAACGAAAATTCTATTCTTGCATAAGCTTACAGACAACAGGTATCTGGTGAGTCATTCACTCTTGCTACGAGCGAAGGTCACGGAACCAAAGGGTGGCAAACAAGCGTCTGCTCTACGAAACTAGGGGTAGCAGACGAGGCGTGTTCCTGTTATCAATGACGTACGAAATAAGGAGGAACACAGCTTTCATATCAAACTAGACCCTTGTTTTGGTCCCGTCATTGCATGTAAACACTTTTTCGTCGTGGCCTTGAATCCCTACCTAAAGGCTTCTCTGCAAGAAAGAAATCTTACCATTGAGGGGAGGAAAAGTGTGTGTGTGTATCGAGGTCCTTCAACTTTCGTATTCTTCTTCATTTCAGAACGCGTGCTGTATCGTCGATTTAATCCAATCTAGCCGTTGTAGGTTCTGTTTCTGTTGGGTAATTTCACATTGTCTTCCTGCTTATGTTATTCGCGACGGAGCTTCTGGTTTCAATAATCTGGACGATAACGGGATTGTGTTGGTTTGGTTGATTTGGTGTCTTAAGTCCACTTTATGCACAGTAAGACTAATCGGGAATGCACCTACAGTTTAAAGTGGTATCCGAACCACTATGTGCCTACACATTACTTTGTTGCTAGATATTTGCATGCTAAGATCTAGGAAATGCTACATTTTCAGTGTGTGGAATTGAGAGTTATTTCGGATACGAAGAATTGGAGAATGGAGTAGTGAGAAAAGTATCACCTCACATGTTTGAATTATAGCCCCCCCCCCCTCCACACACACACAGGACATCGGCCGTGGTTTTTATAACGAAATATAACATGAATGAATTGTGTCAAGAAAAACTGGAGCCTATTCACATCCCTACGGAACTTGGAAGAAGTCCACATAGAAATTAGAAAGTTCTGTTCCGACAAAATCGGGACGTTTAGTAAATGAAAGAGCAAAGTGCTACCTTGTGCTTTGCACAAAGCCATGAAGGCGTGTAAGGGGTGCGGAGTTAGGGTCCCACACTTTCTTGTTACGGCCGAAGGTGGGGATAATGTGATCAGCACCACACCCCTGGCCGCCTTTACCCCTTCCCCCCACAAGTTTCCTAGAGGTACCCACTTTATACGACGCTGGGTGGGCGCCGGAGCCACTTGAACAGGTGGACAAAATTCCAATTCTCCCCAGTCGGAGATCGAACTCAGATCTCTCGCATGGTAATCAAACTCCCAAACGACCGAGCTACCGCGGCACATATAGTATAGTAGCCTTTGTAATTAAGGCAAGAATTATTTTAGCGTTTCGTTCAACGGTTTTAGGGGAATCATTTTCGGACATAGGCTATAACTCTTGTCGGTTCTGCGACCTGGCTTGAGAAAGGCGATTTTATGACGAACAACATTCCACCTGATGTCACGTGACTTTCCTACATTTCCTGTGTCTGTTGGCTATTGCATAAAAGACGAGTTGGTCTTTGAGACAGACAGAATCACCCGATCACCTAAAGGTGCAATGTGTGTTGCCTACCTTTCCGGCATTATTTACTGCCATTAAAGTCTTATGGGGAAGAACTTTTTTCCACCACTGTACATGCTCCGTTTAGTTCGCCGCACTTTTTGACACTTGGTGTAATGCAGGTGTACCCTGGTGTCAGGTTGGTGCAAGGAAATGACGTTCAACCAAGTAGACAAAAGGCGGTGTTCCAGTTCAGGAGATTCAACAAATGCCTGTGTGCTGCTTTAAACGTTCGTTTGATTACATAGCACGCACCACGTGATCATAACACCACACCGCTCCAGAACGTAGTGCAAACGGTGCAGACACTAAATACACTACTTGACACCAAAACAACGAAGAAGACAAGACGGTGTTGCACCGTTTAACCAACTAGACGCGCTACTGCAGAGAGAGTCTAAAAGTGCAGCGAACTAGATGGGGCTATAGCTATAGGCCAGTGGCGGCGATTATTGGGGGCGAGGGGGCAGTTGCCCCTCCACTTTTCGCCACTTTTGCCCCCGTATTATGCTAAACCTTATCTACAAAGGAAAAAATCTGTCTTTGCCCCTCCGTTTTGGCACCATGCCCCTTCCGGTTTTGAGATCAAATCACCGCCACTGATATAGGCTTATGCTATTTGAAAGGGAAGGATTCACAAGCACTGAAATGGGAAGAGGTGAATTCAAAGACAAAAACACACACATCATAGCCGGATCCAGAATTATATTTCTTGGGAGGGGCACAGAATATACATTGCCCCAGAATATGCATGTCGTAGGATTTAACTTTCTAAGTTCAATGTATAATATTTTCTACATATTAAATGCAGGCATTCTACGCTACATTGCGCGGTTTTCTTTTGTGAAAATAGTTTCGCAATCTTTGTTTTAGGTCCACTTTAAGTCCAGGTAAATCAATTCAGACTGAGTCTACAGTTCAAAGTGGGATACAACCCACTTGCTTCACTGGGAATCGAATCTAGGATCTCTTGATTACAAGGCAACTGGGTTAGCAGCAGTTTCTTCTGACGTAGTTCTACAGTACTGGTTTCAACAATAATTGAAAACAGAAACAAATAAAGAATTCACTTACTAATGGTAAAGTGTCAGAAATATCGGAAAGACTTTTGTCTGTGTCTGTGTCTGTGTGAGTCTCTGTGTGTGTGTGAGAGAGACAGAGGGAGAGAGAGACAGAGAGAGAGAGAGGTAGAGAGAGAGAGAGAGAGACAGACAGAAAGAGAAACAGAGACATAGAGACAGAAAGAAACAGAGAGATTTAGACAGAGAGAGCGACAGAGAGAGAGAGAGAGAGAAGCAGAGGGACAGACAGAGAGGCAGAGATACAGAGAGAGATGCAGAGAGAGAGACAGAAAGAGAAACAGAGAGAGAGAGATAGACATAGAGACAGAAAGGGAGACACACAGAGAGACAGAAAGAGACAGAGACAGACAGAGAAAGAGGGAGAGAGGCAGAGAAAGACAGAGAGAGTGACAAAGAGATAGATACAGAGAGAGATAGAGAGAGAGAGACAGAGAGACACAGAGAAAGAGAGAAACAGAGAGAGACTGAGAGAGACAGATAGACAGACTGAAAGGTATAGAGAGAGAGAGACAGAGAAAGAGGAAGAGAGGCAGAGAAAGACAGAGAGAGTGACAAAGAGATAGATACAGAGAGAGATAGAGAGAGAGAGACAGAGAGACACAGAGAAAGAGAGAAACAGAGAGAGACTGAGAGAGACAGATAGACAGACTGAAAGGTATAGAGAGAGAGAGACAGAGAAAGAGAGATACTTCAGCTTCATCTCCATTAGTGTAAATTTGTTTATACCCTTTTCCACACGTGTTTCTTCGCGGGCCTACAAAGTGGCGCAGCATTACGTGAGCTTTATGTAAACAAGACGTCCAAGATTCGATTTTCACTGGTGCACATTCCAGAGTTCAGCAAATCCCATTTCGATTATTTTATTTGTCCTAAACATTATTTTAATCTTTCATTTTCTGGAAAAATACGTGAGAGTATATAACCAAAAGAGGTTATTGAGGGATTGCTTCATATGTTGTTGGAAATTGTTTTGTATTGATGGGATATAATGAAATCATTACTTCCAATAATATTTAGTCTTTCCTAATTGGGAGGGTCACGTGCCCTTGTGTCCTCGTTCATTACACGAAAGCATTTCCTTCAAAATTCTGGTTAGCATTTGCGATTGCGATAGCGATGCATCGCGTGCAGAGAACGTTAAATAATATATACAGCACGAAAAGCATACTACGTATTTGAGCCAACGCCTGGTGTTTACAATTGAAACAACTAATTTGTTCTTCCCATTCACTATAGAGTATGTATTTAAGCAACGCCATTGATTTTTACCTAATAACTACCCTGACATTCGCAACGAGAATCGGAGGCAAGCGGCCCAGCATCAGCGCTTGTCTTTCCCGGTGAACGGGGTCCGCGACAGTCGCACTCTACAGTCTGTTTTTTTCGCTCTCTTTCCCTTTCTGTTGACGTTGCAGACTGACGCCAGTATAATCCTCCCTCGGAAGTTGTGTTGTGTCGTGTCCGTGTGTTGAAGATTGTGGCTTAATATGGCACCACAAAAGTTTGCATTACAACAAAGGATTTATCTTGTCGAGTGTTACTTCGGAAAGAGGAATTGTGGAGAAGTGTGACGACGTTTTGCAACGAAATTTCCTGGTGTTCCCGGGCCACTATATTAAACCTCGTAAAAAAGTTTAGAGTTACAGGGTCAGTTCTGAATAAAAGTGGAATGAAAAACCCACGGGTACTTACTAAGGAAAAACTCGATGAGATAGCACAAAAGTTAGAACAGTCTCCTCGGAAATCTATAAGCCACCTCTCACAAGAAACGGGTGTTTCAAAAACCACAGAATTTAGAGCCGCTAAAATTTCTAAATCTAAAAATAAAAAAAACATCTAAAAAATAAAGTATAGAAGGACAATCCGCACACCCTCCGTGAGTTTAAAGAGAGTATTGTACGAGAAATCTGGAGAATTACAGTAGACGAACTTGCACGTGTAAATGCCAATTTGCCGACTCTAGCGACTGCCGCGGACCCCGTTCACCGGGAAATACAAGCGCTGACGCCGGACCGCTTGCCGCCGAATCTCATAGCGAATGTCAGGGAATACTCTGTATTAATATGAAACGTTATTCTTCTCTGTTGAATAGTTATCGGCTTTTAAAAGAGTGAAGTCTTACATTGTTTACATCTCACTTGGCCACCATTGCATGTACACTTCTGACCTAGAGGTTTCCTCTGATTGGTTATGCTGCGGTAACAGGACCGATTCTATCCTTGATTGGTTGGTTGATTTGGTGTTTTAAGTTCACGTTATGCACATTAAGGCTAATCGGGACTGGACCTACAGTTTAAAGTGGGATCCGAACCACTATGTGCCTCCACCAGGAATCGAACCCGGGACCCCTTGATTACAAGGCGACGGCGCAACCTCTGTGCCATTCTTCAGAAATGCCATGAAATATGCCATTGCATCTGAAATGCCATAACGGTTTGCTCTTTACACTTTAGCATTTTGTTCATGGCATAAATTCTAAGGAAAATGCTTTCTTTTGAAACGGACCTAGGATGTTTTCTGGCAATGTTTGAGTGCCATTGCATGCCTTAGAATTTCATAATGAACTGAGCTTTCAAAATTCTGGCAGATGTCTAAAGCTTTTGCATTTCTGCTGCCATCTGGAACATCTAATTTCCAGAGTTAACTCGACATTATAGCAAGGCGCTATTTCATAGTTTTTTGCTGCTTTTTGATCATTTTTTTTCTGGACACACAAAGAAAGTTTCCTAGAGTAGATGTGGTTCCGCAGTGTAAAGGTTCTAACGGAATTCTCCAAAACCACACATACACGCATGCACACTACGTCGCCTGAACATTAACCAATTAGATTTAATCTTTCATATGTTATACTCTTGTATGCTGCACAGCACTGTAGTCGATTTTCATACGACATACATGAGTCTGAAAGCGCACTAAAGCGTTGTGATAAAAAAGAAACAACAAAATCAAGAAGGCAGATGCATCAAAAGGCAACATGCGTTTTCCAGACTGAAGAAAAGCTGTTTCCCTCCAACTAAATAATTTTGAATAGGGCCCGGACTTTTACGATTTTATAAACATCATTTTAGGTTTTATAAAGAGATGATTTAGCCCTTTTTAAGATTTTTCCCCTACCCGTATTTTTATTGAAATCAATCACAAATCTTTGCATTTACATGAGCATCAATACTTGAAACACATTTTCCTTTACATATTACATGTTTACTAAACTTAAAGAATACAAAAAACACAGCTTTTAGAACATTCAGAAAATAATGAAAATTTAAAACGTGTCATTGTTAAGCTATTTCTTTTGTAATGCCATCTTTGCTTCCCTTTTTTTTTGTCATGCCCTTTCCCTTCTCATTTCCATTCCCCTTCTGTGGGGGAGGGAATACGTTTTCATATTGCCGTACAGTTAACAATGTGTTCACTCTCATGAAACAAAACAAGGTTTCAGCATTTTTTGATTTTTTTACATTTATTTAGCTTAACCCTTAGTACGCATCGCGGTCTGACGAAAGTAAGCCCAGTGTCGCCGAGGCTTTGAGCGCGAAATTTGAATTTGTATACATAATGGAAAAAAAATCGTAATAACTCTGGCACTATGGGACCAATCTACTTCGGATAACTTTTGTTTTGCAGGTAATACATCGGTGCATGCAACCATGTAAAATTTGGATGCCCCAACCGCGGGGGGGGGTTGCATCCCCCGAATTTCAATGAAAAAAACATAAAAATGTGTAGTTTGCCCCCTCTTCTCCAGCTACTTTGGGGAGAAAACCGGAACATTTGCTTTTTTGTTTTCAAAGAATGGACCTTCCGCAACAGAGTGAAACTTGATTCATGTTCGTGGGTGAATACAATTTGAATAATAAGGCAAAACGTAAAACTCTGTTTTTCTCCTCAAAACAGCGAATTTTAGCCAATTTGCAAATTATTCATAAAATTGTTATAACTCTGACACTATGGGACCAATCTACTTCGGATAACTTTTGTTTTGCAGGTAGAACATCAGTGCATGCAACAAAGTAAAATTTGGATTCAATATACAAATATAAGTGTGGCAAACCCTCGATAATTGTATCTAAAGCTGTTTGTTGCATATCTGCAACAGCGGCTGCAAGGGACATACTTTTATTGTTGCATATATGCAACGGCGGGGGACTAAGGGAAGTTCAATTTAGCCCTTTTTAAGATCTTAACTCCTTTTAGACGTTTTTAGGATCTATAGGATTCGTGTAGTTCATTAAGAAATGGCTAAAACGAAAATATATATGTCGGAATAGTGACGTTACCAAGTAAGGAATAAAATAGGTTAAAACCTGAGAATCCGGGCGCTATCATGATGATAAAGCGCTCTCTTGCAACAGAAGGGTAAAATTGCAGGCAGGCAACAAGACGTTTTTCAGTCACCAGTGACATGTACTTATGTATGTATGTGTGTGTACTAGACCACTTACTGGGCAGTTCCATTACTTTATACATATATATATATATATATATATATAAAGTAATGGAACTGCCCAGTAAGTGGTCTACATATCCCGCCAGAGTGGCACTATATTCTTGAGGGATCCTTCCAAGTTACCATATTCTCGACCAGCCTGGAAATTGGCCACAGAAGTCACGTTCAAAACCATTAGATTTTGTAAGTCACCTTTTTGCTCAGATAGGTTAATCGGGACTGGAATTATATTTAGCAGACACCAGGTGATTGCATGCCAACAGCTTTGCTGTTTCAGTACCATATCCAATTACTCAACACTCTTTTCCTTAACTTTTGATCGGTCCGGGGGCAGAGGCACATAGTGGTTTGGATCCCATTTTAAACTGTAGGCCCAGTCCCGAGTAGCCTTTCTGTGCATAAAGTGGGCTTAAAAAGAAACTCAAAACATACCTTTTGACAGCATCGTGGAATGTTGCACAAAATAGTATTTTTTTAAAATTTTGGTGCAGATAAGTGAGCACATACTCATGATGTATCCATATCAAATTATTCTTGCTAGTTAAATGGCAGGTAATTAGTGATTTTAAATTTCATCTTTTTGTACCACTCGTAACACTTTCTAACTAGTAGGAGACATGCAGATTTGTCTAACTTCATTGTAAACATACTATTATTTCCCTTTAGAACAATGTGCAATTAATCCTTGAGCTTTCAACTCTGTACTTTTACTAACAGTAACAAAACTTTTTTTCTTCGCTGGTATTGAAAAGAAATTCTTAGTTGGTGTTATTGTATCATTTAAAATATCAAAAAAGTAAAGGTGGTGAATAACCTCTTGTAAGGTTATGTACAGGGTGATTCACAGAAAACTACCGCATTTCTTTCCTAATCTATTTAAACAAGAATGTTGCTAAACACAATTTATTATGCCACAAATGTAGAGTAACTTTGGGAGCAAATGCTGAAAATGTCCTCCCTGCTACTCCAAGCACAATGCACCACGTTGTTCCATGTTACTGGCCGCTCGTTGTAGAACGCTGTTGACAATACCATTGAGCTCGTGTACACTGATCTGCTTCAAATCGTCCAAAGTCTGGGGGCGTGTGGCGTAAACTCTGTCTTTTAAGGCCGTACTAAAGGCACTTTTGTGGTAATTTTTCGATAACAGATGGCAGCACCGTTTGCCATGGCAACCGAGCGCCATGTTGCCAGATCTCCGCGGAATCAAGGTAGATATATACAGGTTGGTCGATTAGGGTACTCCTTGATGGGATATGACGTCACGTTGGTTAGCAGATTTTATTGAAAAATCTAAGTAGATGTGGAGCAACGTAATTGTTTATCATGACATTTTAGTTGTATGTTCTTATTGAAAAAAATACAACAATTTATCAGCAATGCAAGATAATAATAGTCGTAATAGTAATATAAAATCCCTTGTATTGTATTATGTATTTCTTTTAATATTTCGAAAGCAGAAGAGAACATACAAAGATAGCTGTAGTTAATTCAAACACGAAATGCATAAAGTAAGAAGAGTAATTGAAATAATTGAAAACATTTTGCAATTACGTTTGAAGCGAATGCTGCATTGACTGTAGAATTCACTTTATATGACAGTACTTGAACATATTTATATCTTTTATCGGTGACGTTAGCAGATTTTATTCATAAATTTGCAGAATTTCAGTGAACATCTTGTAAATATTTATAAATATTAGCGTTCTCTAACGATCCTCAATATTTTATCCTTCAAGTGAATAAACATGTAATTCTGCACCCTTATTTTTACTGAGTTTTAATATCGCGATTTTGAAAGAAAAATGTCAGAAGAATCGTGGATACACAATAGAAGACATATTTGTTATTTTTATAATAGTGCAATATTAAATACAGTTTTGTAGCGCATCTAATTTATTTGCATGTCATGTCATGTCATGGATGTTCATGAGTGTCTATTCATCAATTTCATCATATCCACTCATCTCCATCATCGTAAACCAGCCAAAAGTGGCACAAAAAGCGAAGTAAAATAAAGCAAATCAATCAAACAATTGATGATTTTTAAAATCTCGAGACCGGTGGCCGAGGTGGCTCACTCGGTAACGCGTCTGACTACCATGCTAAAGGTCCCGGGTTCGATCCCCGGCCGGTTCAAATCCGGGAACTTTTCTAACGGTGGAAGCGGCCCCGGCGCCTACTCAGCGTCGAATAACATGGGTATCTGGGGGAAACCCTGGGGGGTAAAGGCGGTCAGGAGCGTGATGCTGATCACATCACCCCCACTCACGACCGGATCAAGAAAGTGTGGGGCTTTACTCCCACACCCCCTATACGCCTTCATGGCGTGGTGCTAAAGCACAGGGGAACACTTTACCCTTTACCTTTAAAATTTCGAGACCATGAGGACAATTTTGTATTTTTTTCGCCAAGAGCCAGGATGTATCCCAAGTTTATTTGTATTAGAACACTTACCATATAAGATTACATACATAATCTCCAACAATTCTCATGGACACAGTAATTTTATAGTTCAACAAAAATTCTAAAAAATATTTGGTTTGCTCAAATAAATGAAATGAAATGTTAATCGTCATTGCTTTGTAACAGAAGTTTACTGTGAATTTTATTGCCTCAATGTTTGTACATGAAATGTAAGAAATAAGTTATAATTTCATGAAACTTAATGCTTAGCATTTAGTGGTCATCGGTGGTGAAAAGGACATCGCGCTTGCAACTCATGATCCGAACAACGTCTTACGAGATGAAACAAATCTAGAGTAAAGTAACTGTAATAATAACTATGTCAAGTACTTTCTAAAGAACAGTAATAACAGTAATTATATGCGAATTTCTTTCTCAAGTGATTAACTCGGAGTTATTTTTAAAGAGTAACTATTCAAACACTGCTGATATATCATCGAGTTCAGCAACATATTGGTATGAATTGCGAGGGAAGTTGAGCCTCCCCCTTGCAAAGTGGTAACGTAATCGCCTTGCAATACAGGAGTCCCAGGTTCGGTAGACGGTGAGTGTACAGTGATCGTCAAATAAAAATCGGACAACTAGATCCTGAAAGTCTTCCTTCTCTGCAATACGTCTTGTGTGTTGTCTAAATCTACGGCGATGAGTGAAATGTAATAGCAAATTTTCAATGGCAAGTTCTGTCACTTCCGTTGAGTTAGGCAACACACATAACGCATTGCAGGAATGCAAGTATTTCATAATATAGGTGTCCCATTTTTATTGCCGGTGACTGTATATAGTGGTTTGGATCCCACTTTAAACTGTAGGTCCAGTCCCAATTAGCCTTTCTGTGTATAAAGAAGACTTAAAAAAACGTATTTCGAGGGAAGATACAATACAGTAATAAATACCATTAGAATAGAAGTTCAATAGCTTACAAAATAATTGTCTACAGGGACTACTAAAACTAGATTTTCGGGATAGCTATATAAAATCATATTTACGGTGTTGTTTCAATGCATATTTATTATTTTTCTTTATCGTACTCTGCAAAACATTATTGCGTTCTCTGAGAGCAGTGTTGGCGATTGGGTTCCAAAACTGGGAGAGGGCAAGGACACTTTAATTTCCATTGGTAGATGAGGTTTTGTATAGTATTGGGGTAAAAGTGGGCCCCTAATTGCCGGCACTGTCTGAGAGATATGCTTTTTGCAAATTATCATCGTATTCAGGAAGAAATTTATTTTCTTAGGATTTTTGAAAATACCTCTAAAAATTTAAACTTGCAAGAATATCAATGAATGCTTACCAATGCTTGACAGACAAGACAAGTAAGTCACACCCCTGGCACTGTTTTTTTTCTCCTGTTATCCCTAATATACAATTTACAATTGATGACCACTTGCTATCAGATATTATTAAGGCTTGAAACATAATTTCTTGAGCATATTTTGGACTCTTGATTTCTAGTAAATCATCACCATTCAATCAAGTGTCTACGCTAGCAAGCAAAAATGTATGTACTCTTCCATGTAAAGTTCAAACAGTCCACTTTGTTGATTTACAGTATATTCCGTAGAAGCTTATACACCAAGTGCCATGGTACGCAACTGCCATTGTCGGTCAAACCTATTGTCCTTTTGTACACATTTCAATAGTGCTCTTTACTATTGGTAGAAGACACTTCGATTAGTTTTTCAAATGCTCATCTGCAAAAGGAACAAATAAAAATAGTTTTAACATCGTACGTGAGACTATGAACTTCCAAAACATGTTTAAAAAATATTGATATTACATTGTTACAACCTTAGACAAGTTGAGTTAATAATGGAACTTACAGATGTTGAGTAAATGGATTTGAAAATAATGGATCCAATTTTCACTATAATGCTTAACGATATCGTCCTGTTATTAAAGGGCAGTTTGGTTCACGATATGAGCTCACTTCAATGATCTAACTTTATAATGAATGTTAAATATGATGAGCCTACAACAGAAATTGGCAAAATAATTGTTAGAAATATTTTCATAGTAGAGTGATGATTGCAACGCTATATGGAGTGAGGTTCCTCCAGGTTCGAATACTGGTTTCATGTATGTATTTAATCATTATCTTTGTTCCAATCATTCATTTTATCAAATCATTATTCATCTTCATTGTTCCAAGTAGCAGAAGTTGGAGGTAAAATAACAGAAAAACATTATGAAATGGAAATTCAGTTCCTACTATATTTTTATTTGAATTATTGTAGTAGACCAGCCAAGAAGCAAAACTTTTATCTGCATGGAATGTTAATAATAGGCATCCATGCAAAATCAATCAGTCATAGGTCTGAGAGAAAAACTAGTCAAGCTTCAAACTCACTGGTATTCGAAGTAAACTATTTAGTACAACCGGCTACTGAAATCCAATCTGATATTGAACCAAATATACGTAGCATAATCAGGACAAATTATGATTTCTATGAAGCTCTGTGTCTTCCACAATTACATCATGGAATGTTAATAATAGGCATCCATGCAAAATCAATCAGTCATAGGTCTGAGAGAAAAACTAGTCAAGCTTCAAACTCACTGGTATTCGAAGTAAACTATTTAGTACAAACGGCTACTGAAATCCAATCTGATATTGAACCAAATATACGTAGCATAATCAGGACAAATTATGATTTCTATGAAGCTCTGTGTCATACACAATTACATTATTGCCCTTGTACTTGCAAATCTATACCGGTACTCATTTGGAAATTCTCAGTAAACATACAGACTTGTGTTCGATAGACGGTAAGATTTTAGTCTCATAACTGTTAGGATCTACATTTACACTTTAAATATATACAGCATCAAGTTATTGGACGAAATGCACTCTCATTATGAGCCGTCCTAAATTATAAAAGGACAAGAAAACAGAAGAGCTTCATACAGTTTACAAAACCGGTTTTCTGGCGTGTTTCTGTAAAGGAAGATAACAGGACTGTGTCCGAAACTTGCAAACATTCAGGGATCTCACATTACATCTATTCGAATCAAACCTAACTTAGCCTGACCTACATATGAATATTTGCGAGCTGCTTCAAAAATAAGAAGAGAAAAACTCTTGTAGAAAATAGGTCAGCAAGCACTCGTTTCAACCATGTACAAGGGCAAAGTAAAAAACATTTAAACAAACTACTGATTTGTAATAAACATTCCGATGTTGTACATGTGAATAGCACGAGTTTCGTAGGTTTGGAAATTAACTTACAGGAATGATAATAGAGCATTTTATGCAATATTGATTTAATGATATCAGATATAATCTATATTAAGCTACGTATATTTTATGCTATAGTAATGATCTCAAAACGGTAGTTATTAGGATTATGCCTAACGTAAAATATAACATTCTATTCTGATTTTACATTTACAAAGAATTATCAACTTCGTTTGGAAGTTAAAAAAGTCATGCAGTGTCAAGCGATATTCTCACCGATATTACATCAGAAGATATTTCTTCAACATGAAAATAAATTATACATTTTGCCTATATTTCAAACATTTTGCCTTTGATGGATAATATTAAGCAACAAGCAATTAAATATTAAGACTTACCTTCGAGCTTGTTCAGCTTTTTAACATCCTCCGTGGAATATTTGTTCCCTTGTTCTCGTATCTGTACGGAATTCGATATCCTCTGGTAGCTTGGTTTGATTTTCACTCTTTCAAGAACTTGCATTGATCATATCGTTAGAAAGCACGGAGTGAAATCTTGGCAACAGTGTATGCTAAAACTGCACCACGGAGTATATTGCGACGAAACGCCATTTCAAAAGTTTTAATGATAAGCACTACTCTCTGAAGGTACGAAATGTTTTCATTTTTTCACATAGTATTTCAGATGCTTGCGGGAAGAACATGTGATCTTCGTTTCACCACGAAATCTTCCATATTAGTCACAAAAGAAAGAAAATGCACCGGTATTAACAAAACTACCACTTCAGCGCCATCTGTACGTAGCAGTTTGAACATGACGGAGACCTTATATTTTCTGTTATTTACTTAAATCCCTTCAATCGTAACAAATTTATAAGGATGTTCTAGTGAATAAAACAATATTTTATATATGAAAATTTCTTCCTTACCGAATCTATATTAGTTGTACGGTTACCCTTAGAAATTTGGGTCTATGCTTTAGCATGGCTTTAGAACCCCCTTAAGTAACCCCATAGGAAGATGTCCGGTGTTGTCAAATCCGGAGATCTCGGTGGCCACGGGTTCTTTGAAATTATCCGGTCGTCAAAAAAACTTTCAATGAGCTGCTTGGATTTGTTCGATGTATGCGCCGTTTTGTTGAAAATATCCTTGACTCAACTGCAGGGTTATCAGAAATGCTCGCTTTTATACTTAGACTACACTGTAATTTGTATAACTGACAAGTATTAAAATTCTTCTATACCTATGGAATCTACTAAACCAAGCTTGTTATTCGAAAGAATGTTTTGCAAGTTATTTGAATAAATTACCTTTCATATTAATGAAGTTATATATCAATCATTACATCTACAGATAATCCAAAATCATAATTCTGTCCACCGTATACAATAAACTACAATAACTTTCTAAAATGCTGGTGCAAGAAGTGTTAGATTAGCTTGTAATCATAGTGTTAGATCAGTGGCTACACCATAACGCATAAAGGATGATTTCCAGAAATGAGTCATCATTTACTGAACTAATTGCCGTATCTAAGAATATGTTCCTGGGCATAATGTCACAGTAAATATTTCATGATAAACCACTTGCATGGTTGAAAAATATAAGGCTAACAAACATCAATTTGAATTAAAATACAATTGTTGCAAACAACAGCGTATCAAGAAAATTGACGGGAAATAGCGTAGCAAAGTTTGCAAAAGAGTCAGCGCATTAAAACATGTCAATATGTGCTTCCTTATGTCCACGAAAATATGCAATTAGTGCAAAAATCGCGAAGACGTTAAATAGACAAAAAATAAACAGGAGAGGATTTTATGTGCGAAAACCATTTTACTTTGTTTGAATATTTAGAAGTTCGTTTTGTGGAAACTAATTGTGATATATATTTTACTCCTCTAACTGATTGATTTGGTATTATATTTGTTTATGCCGACCTCTGTGACGAAGTGGTTACAACAGCCTACTACAAAGCCAGGGGTCCCGGGTTCGAATCCCGCCTTGAGCATGAGTGTTCTATACTCTGTCGCAGGTATCTCTGGATCAAACGAACGAAAACAATGTTCTCCACTAATGAACACTTGAGAGGGAACGGGATTGTGTGGAGGGGTAAAGCGACTGCAGGTATCAGCCTTCGTAGCAGCCTGTACTGCTTCGCTCTGTCCACTCGATACCCGTCCCTCCTTCTCTGTCGCTCCGCAGATTCAGGGAATAAAGTATATATGATTGTCCCTTCATTAATTTCATTATATCATCACTCATCATCATCGTCGTGATCAGCCAAAAGTGCCAGAAAAGCGACGGTAAATAATATACAATATGTAACAATGACAAGTGTGTGTGGGGAAGGTTCTGGGTGTGCAATGTTATTATTACGTGACGTTACTCCGCCTCACAAGTTTGAGAAATATTATTGGAAAGGTGTGCCTTGTGTGTGTGTGTGTGTGTGCATATTCTAAGTTCACTTCATATACAGATAGGCTGATGGGAACTGGATCTACAGTTTAAAAGTGGGAACCAGAACCGGGACCCCTTAGTTCCAAGGCAAGGACGTTATCACTACGCCATCAGGGAGGCAATACAAAGCTTCTTGACTCAAGATATACACACTTAAGGTACCTGGTTCGACTCCCGGTTGATTATGGATAGTTCTTCGTGGGTGTTGCTTCAACTAGCCATCCTGATCGTCGTGATTTGCCAAACGTGACAGAAAAGAGACGTATACTAACAAAAATACATATAAATATATGGAGAAGGTTGCCTGCCTCGACCATTAACACTGCATTAGTTGGTGGAAATAGGGTTAAAGACTGTTTTTTTTCCACAGTTTTATTGTCCTTATCTTGGGGATATATATTGACCAAACACAATTACAATGCACACTTGTTCGTGTGATGATTTCATTATTTCAGGTTTTGCGTTGAGAGTCTGTTTCCTGCTAGCCTCGCCGATTTTTCTTGCTAAGAATCACACTTTCTACGGAGATGGTCTTCTTGGAGATGGGGGACGGTCTGAAGGGCGGACGCGGAAGAAGTGATTTCCTCCTCCCTACCGGATACAGAATCTGAAAAGTGCAAATTAGATTTTCGTCGACCGTCATCATGGCCCCCGCGTTGTCGAACTCACCGCAATAGTTCGGCGCCGAGAATATGGTCACCATTCGACGATTCGCGAAGAACTCGTACCCGTCTTCGACGACCTGATGAGCCCTGCAGACCAGGTCGAACTCGTGCTTCTTGACGAAATCGTCCACCACGTCCTTGCCGAAGATGAACGACACTCCCCGATCACTCTCTGCCCAGCCTTTGATGTTAGAATCAGGATCCGACCACAGGAGATCGCACAGAAGTCCTTGATCAGGAACATCCGTCGGGCGCTTGATGTCTTTGATCTGGTCAATCTTCAGCAGCTCCGGACTCAGACCGCCGTGGCAGCAGAAGATCTGGTCGTCAACTATGGCCGCTACAGGGAGACAGTTGAAGGTATCCACGCACAGTTTCCAAAGCCGGATACTGTAACGCCTTTTGCACTCGTCGTAGAATCCATAGAGCTTGTTGATGCTTGCGCACTCGTGGTTACCCCTGAGCATGAAGAAGTTTTCAGGGTACTTCAACTTGTACGCCAGGAGGAGGCACAATGTTTCCAGAGACTGCTTACCTAGGGTGATGAGAAACACATTTAAAAAGATGACAGAGCAAGGCGACAAGAAAGAGGAGACCGCAAAAAAACACATTCACTATTACTCTTAATTTAATCAATCACTCACAGATACTTTTCATATCGTAACGTTCTCCTAGGAACAGGGATCGCACCAAGGACGTTAAGTTGTCGTAGCTCGATCACCATTGACCCTCATAAGAAAGAGCACTCGCCTCTATGTAATAGCTCGGCGGTAAGGAGCGAGGGGTGAAACACACATTTAAGAGATGGCAAAACACAACTACCGGGTGTCCAGAATTAAAGTTACCCAACTTAGAGCCCTCTATAGCCTGTTTGAGGCATCGTAGAACTCTGAAATTTGGTGAATCCACTATGCAGGCCATGGGGAAGAGGATGGCAATAAAAATAATTCAATTTTCCCTCACCAGGTTGAAATGTGGCGCTGTACTTCCATGATGGGTTGTACAAATAATCACGTTAAGTGATTTAGCTGAGTTATTAATTAGAAAGACATTTGTTAGTGGCTGGAAGTTGCGAGAAAATAATCTCTCGTTTATTGCAAGATTGCAAGGTAAAGGCAAACCCATAACCAATTGGAGTAGTGTACGTCATTATTACAGCCCATCATGAAAGTACAGCGCCACATTTCAACTTGGTGAGGGAAAATTGAACTATTTTATTGCCATCCTTTTCCCCATGGTCTGCATAGTGGATTCACCAAATTTCTGAGTTCTACGATGCCTCAAACAGGCTATAGAGGGCTCTAAGTTGGGTAACTTTAATTCTGGCCACCCGGTGTTTGGATTTCACACTTGCAAGTTTGGATCACATATGGTTAGATGAGGTGTCTCAGCTGATAGCTCTGAGCTGCGGAGTAAACACTTAGGCGTGAGACTGTACCGTTCTCCCAAGACTGTCCTGTTGCTTCCAAACCACAGTCAGATTCCTCGCCTTTCTCCATAATGCTGAGTCATTACTCTATAATACCTTTTGTGTCAGCACCTTATTTACCTGTTGCAATACCACTAATTCAGGAAGGTTGGTTAACTTCTGACGTGGCACTCCTTAGATGCTTGTGAGTGCAACGGCTTGTGATCGGGTTTATGAACTTAATGCCTCATAAAGTTTCTCCGTTTTATGGGGGATGTTATATGATCTTGATACGCACCCACTTATTGTATCATTTTAAGTGTTTAATATGTTTACTATGTTAATTGTCTGTGATGATGTAATTTGTTTTGTTCAATTGGGTAGTGTGTTATAGTTATGGACTAACCTAAAAACATTTGATTGTGGGTTGTGAGGTGAGAGATATTATGGATGTTGCTGGGATAATGGAAGTGATTTTGGAAATGAGAATGTGTTAATTTGTGTAGTGAAGAAGTATTATGATCTAAATACACTTTTGTTTGTAATAAGAAGTTTAATTGTGAGTTCAAGTGTTATATATTTACATTAACTGACATCTAAATACCGGGTGTCCGAGAAGTCTTTGTATGAAAAGAAAAATTAACTGTATCCGCTATATGCAACATAGACATGAAAAAATGGTACCAAAATGTTCGGAAACTATTCAAGTTTTATTGGCAATAGGAAAGAAATCAATAAATCTCCACATGAGCACCCTTGGTAGCACGGAGTACATCTAGTCGAAATTGAACTTTTCGCCATGCATTAGCCAACATCACAGGAGGGATTGATGTGATGACTTGCGTTATCCGTTGTTGCAGAGTTGCAAGATCGGATACAGTTCTGTAGACATTGTCTTTCACATAACCCCATAAAAAATGTAAAGGGGTTGGTTATGTCTGGAGATCGTGCAGTCCACACTGTCGGTCCATCTCGACCAATCCATTTTCCAGGAAATTTCTGATCAAGGTATAGGAACGAACCTCCAGACTCCAATGTGGCGGTGCACAGTCTTGTTGAAAGATAACATGTGGGTGGTGTTCTAGCAATTGCGGAATAGCAAACAATTACAACATGTTGAGATACACTCCAGATGTTACGGTGTCCTCACAGAAAATGAACGGTCCGATTATTCTGTCATGCAGCAGCGTGCACCAAAAATTCACCTTCGGGCTGTCCATGGTCGACTCCCTCACCTCATGAGGGGGCTCCTTACCCCAGATACGCACGTTGTGTGTATTCACTAAACCACTGACACGAAAGACCGCCTGGTCTGAAAAAGCAACACGTTCCAGCTAGCCATTATCAGCGTCAATGCGTTTGCCGTCATTGGGCAACAAAGCCTGCAGAATTTGCACTTTGTATGCACGAAACAGTAAACGTTTGTGTAACACATCATGAACAGAACATTTTTGGCATCTGTAATTCACGTGAGGCCGTACGCACGGATTTCTTCGGACTGCGCACAAAGCCACTCTGACATCTTCCACCCTTTCGTCTGAGGTTGCCTCAGCAACAGATCCTGTGGTCTTGAATTTGTCATATCACGACTTAATGCTCCTACCATCGGGCGGCACCTTTCCGTACGATGTTTGAAACTGTGTCTGCACTGTTTTTTGTGACCTGCTCTCGTGAAACCACAGGATACATTCAGCTTTTTCCTGACTTGTGCACATTTCCGGTTTGCTGGACACTGGCACTGCTACACTACTGCAACGTTACAGAAAGTTGAAACAAAAAAACTTGAATAGATTCCGAACATTTTGGTACCATTTTTTCATGTCTATGTTGCATATAGCGGGTACAGTTAATTTTTATTATCATACAAAGACTTCTCGGACACCCGGTATATTTTTGGTGTGCGAAAGTTAGCCAAGTTTACGTAAACTTATCCTCATCTGATTTCCCACTACCTGAGGGCTTCAAACTAGGCTGATAAGTCTCATGATCGCCGTGGAGGAATAAACGTAAGTTGATCCTTTGAGAATAGTCCGGGGAACGTAATAATCTTGTTTTAATAATAATAATAATAATAATAATAATAATAATAATAATATCGTGTTCATTGAGAGGGCGTGTTTAGGTCTAGCAGGCCGTTCTTACAACAAACTATTAAAAAGAAAACATTTTACACTTCTTGAAAATCACTGTTGCAGTACAAAAATATAAATAGAACATTTATACTTATAATGTAAACAATTAATGCACTGCAGGTACAGAGTTAAATCTAAGACCACAATTAGAATACAGAACTTACAGAGATAAAATTAAAACTACAACCATTCCCATTCATTACAGAAAATACAATGCCATGCACTATTGTTTGGACAGTAGATGCTTCTTTAGGTTTATTTTGTGTGTTCCAGGGTGGAGCTCCCCTGACGTGAGTGGTGGGGGGAGTTCATTCCATTCTTTTATTGCAGTGACTATGAAAGAATTTCCATAGAGTGTTGTTCTGTGTGTGGGAATCGTGAATTGTATTTTTTGACGAAGGTTAATTTGTTTTCCTCTCTTCCTGTACGGAGCAATTTGATCATATAAATATTTTGGTTCCTTATTGTTCAGGATCCTGTACAATAACGACAATGCCAAAAATGTTGTCCTATTTTTAACGTTTAACCAATTAAGTTGCTGTAAGTACGGGGAAATATGTTCTCTTCTTTTGACATTCAATATAAATCTTATGCAACTGTTTTGAAGTCTTTGTAGCTTGTAACTTAGGGTACTGTTGATGTTTATAAATACGGGGGAAGCATAATCAATTTTTGGCATTAGAAGTGTGTTGACTAGGTGAGTCTTCGTTTCATTGCTTAGCATATGTTTGAATGGAAAAAGTGATTTCAGTTTGGCTATCGAGTTTTTAATTATGTGCGTGACATGAGAGCCCCAATGTAGATTCTCGTCCAATATCATGCCAAGGTTGCGTGCTGTTTCTACTTTCTGTATTTTGGAATTATTCACAGTGGGGAGGGGAGTTTTAATTGTTTTAACTTTTTGAGGTTACTCGTTGTGCCTAAAGTTAAAATGTGAGACTTAGATGAATTCAACTTGAGTGCATTACATTTCCTCTCATCTTCAAGCAAAGAAATTAATCTCGTAATCTATTCTTTAACAACTGACAATCATAACTAAGAATACCTATAATTTAAGTATGAGATTTGTTTTTAAGTCCACTTTGTACCCTTGACCCTCTGTACCCCTTAGGGAAAGTGAAATATTTTGCATGGTTTATGAAAATTGTGTAGTTTATGAACGTTTTCAGTTATTTTTAGTGTTTTTTTAAACGTGTTATTGCGAAGTAAAGTACGTCTGTTACCTTAGCGTGTTACTTTGCCGCGTAGCAGAACAGCCTGAAGCCTTCGCGTAAGTGAATATAGCACCGAAAAACACTAATTAAAATTTTAGGTAATTTAGAATGGGACAAGAAATATAATTTTAATACCGCGAATATTTCTAGCACTCTTTCAAGAGTGCTACAGTATACTTCATATTCGTTTCTTTCATCCTTAAAATATGGACATTTTCTTGCGAGATCATTGTTACACTTTCGCTTATAAAAGTAAATATTACATAATGATCAAAATTCTAACTTAAAATTCTATATCGCGTACACCGTGTCCCAAAAGTCCGGTAACACTTTTATTAATTCATTATACAAAAACTACAAGTGATATAGCTTTCGTGTATATGTCATATGAAAGAGTATCTCAAATGTTTTTTTTTTTTTAATGTATGAGTGCACAATGCCTCGATATGGGAACCATGTGTAACACGACTTATGTCTACACGGTAATCAAATTCTTGCCAGAGATATGCTCCAAAGAGTATGGCAAGAATTTGATTACCGTGTAGACATATGTCGTGTTACACATGGTTCCCATATCGAGGCATTGTGCACTCATACATTAAAAAAAAACATTTGAGATATTCTTTCATATGACATATACACGAAAGCTATATCACTTGTAGTTTTTGTATAATGAATTAATAAAAGTGTTACCGGACTTTTGGGACACGAGTCGAAAAGGAACTGCACAGACTACATGCTTTTGAGCATTCTCAGTAAGCGAAGAAACGAGTTTGAATAATACTGATGACTCGTTCGGGCAAAGTGGTCGTGGATCTTCTCCCAGATGCTCTGTGAGCATGGCTCGAATACTTAACGCTCCCTAAGTTATATGCTTTAAACCCCGTATCAGCTAACTGTAGACCAGGCGAACGAGAACAAGTCTCTGCGCAAGTAGTGACGCGAGACGGCTCCACCAATGAACAGTGAGAGAAACGGACGACTGGAGTTACAAGCTTTCCCTGCTTCACTCTGTCAGTGTTGCAAACTTTTGAAAACGATAATACCGTACGCACGTGGCAAACGCGCCGTATTTTTGTCTCCAGGTCCGTACGCTTGGTTTAGGAATTTCTTAGGGATAAAACTGCAAGTGCAAATTTTGACAAGTTGTGCATTTAGCGTACGGACTAAGGTCTGACACTACGTCAGAACCGTACGGTTGGCAAAGTTGCGCTTTCGCTACTCGATTTCCCTTCTCCTCGTCTGCCGCCATGCGCAACCCAGCTTTACAGTTAGCTGGGACAGGGTATAGACATGATATAGCAAATGATGATCATTATGTGTGGAATGATTTTCTATGAAGCACATTTGCTATGGTCGATGCTATCTTTCCAAAAAAGGACATTTACATTTCTAAAAAAAGAGCCCGGACGCCGGACAGACACTTAAAAAGGAGGATATGTCCGGATATAAGAGGACTTCTGACACCCTATGCTTACCCCTATCCACATAGTCGCCGAGGAACAGATAGTTGGCATTTGGCGGGTACCCACCGTACTCGAACAGCCTTAGCAGGTCGGTGAACTGGCCGTGGACGTCGCCGCATATCTTCAAAGGTGTAGACAGCTCGAGGAGCATCGGTTGCTGCATGAACAGCTGCTTTGTCTTCATGCACAAGGTTCGAATCTCGGTCTCCGGCATGTTGGCAATCCTTGGAACTTTCGAGTTGCCAACCTCCAGCAGTCGGGTTATGAAACGATCCAGGTCCAGTGCTTCCAACTCGGCCATCCGGTGGACATGGTACTCAAATGCTGCGAACAATGATTGTTCGTCGAATGCGCCATAGGCTCCGAAGTAGAAATATCAGTTTAAAAACAAGGAATATTAGCTCGAAATGTGCCATTTAGATGACATGCTTCTGATACCACTGAATGAAATTTTGTTGCCCGGCAACGACGGTTCTGCTTCAAAATGTTAAATTACATCCCAGTCGCATTGTTGCTTACGCTTTGTAGAATTCCAAGGTCCATTATACCGATCGCAATGCCAACTAGCGGCTGGGAAAGAACGAATCAGCGTTCAGTTGGATTCGACTGACATCGGGCATTTTCGAGTCACAAGGCACCGAAAGCTTCTGGCCGGACGAATCAAATGAGTGTCGGTTAAGTTGCCAAACTTACTGTAAAACGAAAGATAGAGTTAATCAGCGTCGTTACTTGATAAAAGTTGTACAATAGTACACAAAACACCCAAACACTGTACAAGTAGCCAATAAGAACAATTGATAAAAATAGACATACGCTTGGCAACGTTGTAACGGGAGAGCGATGTTACCCCTATAGCAACTGAGATAGTTGACTCTCATTGAGGAACACACCCCGGAAGGCGATTGGTGGACAGATATAGCTATGTACGAGGCTTGTCCGGAAAGTAAAGATACAAACAAAAAATAAGATATAAAAGAAATGTATTGCTCGCAACTAAAGTTACACTTGATACACTGATACAGAGGCTATTTCTCCACATAAGTGCCACCATTGTCCAAACATTTGTTCAGACGCGGAACAAGTTTTTGTATCCCTGAATCGTAGAAATCCGCCGCCTGCATCTGGAACCAAGTTGTGACTTCTTCCCTGACTTCAATGTCGTCGGCAAAGTTTTTTCCACCAAGATTTTTCTTGAGGGTGCAAGGTCGGGGATGTATGGCGGATGGGGAAGGACCCCCCCCCATTGAAACTGCAAGCAGATCCTTGGGGACATTCGACGCATGGGGGCGGGTGTTGTCATGAATAAAGCGGATTCCACTTGACAACATGCCTCTCTGTTTGTTGTGACGGCCTCACATTTCTCTCTTCATAATGATCATCACATCGACTTTCTGCGAAGGCACGGCACCATTTCCCCACATTTTGACGATTCATTATGTTCCCGTACACAGTCACAATTTCTCGGTGGATCTCCGATGGACGCTTTCCTTGTGCCTGCAAAAACCTGATCACGGCGCGCACTTCGCACTTGGCGGGATTCGGTATCGCCGCTGACATTTCCAACGCGTGTTCCTCGCACAAGACTCAGCGCAGCACTGTCGACTCACTCCCAATCCTCGTCGTATGGATCACGGTTACTGCCAATGTTGCCAACTTTGGTACACATTTTTCCCCTAACGTGCAAATGTGTTTGTATCTTTACTTTCCGGACAAGCCTAGTAGGTTAGCCGCCGGTTTAGCCTGCGATCAGTATAGGCAAAATCTGCAAATTATCTTATGATTTGTGTTCTAGGGAAAATATGCTACAACCTTCTACACTGTATTATTACCTTTGGTGGAGGGGTTCGGGTGGGGGGGGGCAGATGTGCCAAAGACGCTGAAAGAATAAAACATAAAGCAATGGCATGCTATCTGATACAACTTATTTTCATGATGATTTATTTTTGTTTGAATTGTTGTTTTCTAGTCCAATTTATGCACAGTATCGGGACTGAACCTAAAAAAAACACTGCTCAATGTGCCTACACCGTGTATAGAATCCGTGATCCCTTGGTAATAAGGCGACTGCGTTCCATCTTCGTGGTGGCTCTTATTGCCTTGATGAGTAAAAACTAAAATGCAGCCTGTTAATGAAAGTAACATTTGTGACTTATTTACAGGGTGATTCAGAAGTAATGATACAAACTGTAGTCAGCATTAATACATTACTGACATTTTCAGTGAGACTCGAGCCAACCCAATAATTTGTCTAGTAAAGGTAAAGGGCTCCCCTGTGCTTAGCACCACGCCATAAAGGCGTATAGGGGGTGTGGGGGTAACGCCCCACACTTTCTTCATCCGGTCGTGAGTGGGGTTGATGTGATCAACACCACGCCCCTGACCGCCTTTACCCCCCAGGATTTCCCCCAGGTGCCCATGTTATTCGACGCTGGGTGGGCCCCGGGGCCGCTTCCAACGTTAGAAAAGTTCCCGGATTTGTCTCGTATTGTTATTATTATACGAGTATTTTAGACATAAAGCCCTGCGTTTAGCAAAACAAATTCATAATTAAACACCTAATGAATTATCCGAACTTAATTACTGTCTATATCAATTTGCTAGATCTCCAATTTGATGCTTGGGAATATTCAATAATTTTGAATTTGAATTTAAAATTTTGTGTCCGTCAGCACTTAGGCTATTTTGCACCCGTCACATTAGACGGGGTCCAGCCCCTTACCATAAGTAAAATACCATAATTGCAGTGTCGTGTTACTAAAATATTAAAACATTCTGGCTTTCGTTAAAAGCTGAGGCTGTAAATGGGCACTCAGCACACATACGGACAAAAAAAGGGCAACACACACAAAATTATACTGGCCAAAGTGCCAGTCGCCAGAGCCTCATTCGTCTGCAAAATGCAGTCCAGGGTGTACTACGTGGAAGTGATGTTGACAGTTGGGTGTACTACGTGGAAGGTCACCACATACACCCCAGTATTCAATAATATCTTCACTATCGTGGTTATATCGTTATTACGAAAGTAATGTCATGTGTATGAGTTTTATAAATACACATAGACAGTGGCGGCGATTTTGGGGTACGAGAGGGGGGGGGGGCGCAGTTGCCTGATGATACATTAATGTCGAAAATGACATTATTTACCGGCCGAATAAGTTGCACAAATGGAAAAAAACACTATTCCCAGCTTCCAAAAGTTCACAGGAAATGAATTCCGTAATTACTTTTCCGTCATTTCTCAAGTAAATTTGAAGAAATGTGTTTTCACTATATCTTGTTGTTACCCTTTTTGATTGAAATATGAAGACTGTGCGATCTTGCTGATGTAGATTTTATGGAAACTTTAGTACTTTCCTAAAACAATAAGGCACTTTCAATTCGAACTAATTGTGTTTTAAATAACCATGAAAATGAAATGGTTTTCTTTTATACACTGCCATCTATGTTTCTTTTCTTCGTTTTTTCTTAAAAATATGTTTTTTCTTGTTTTCTACTATATGACGTAATTGTACTTGATATAATTGGATAGTACTTAGTTTGAATACGAAATTCGAAATCGGGACTGCATATAGAGGATATTTGTGCTGTTGCTTGAAAATGAATTTTGGTCTAGAAACCAGGACTGGGTTGTGGTCTCTATGGAGCATAGGAGTTACAATGAGGGTGCGAAGGGGTGCTTACACACCCTTTGTGTTCAGGCCTTCTTAGACACCCTCAAATTTTAATCTTAATAGCATCAATAGGATCACAAATGAAACAGAGTTACGTTAAATCAAGTCTTTATAGGATATATTGTAGTTCATGAATTTCCTCATCCATTTTCAGTGGAGATACTGCCCAAAGTTAAGTTCCAATTAAAATGAACTTTCCTGGTTATAACTATTATTTTCAAACCATTATTCAAAATTTATCAATTTTGGAGTGGTCATGGAGATTTTTATTTCTGTTTATGTATTTCTATAAAAAATCGTTAGCCATTTCATTACAACTATTGTATGGATTACTTCTATAAACTGAACGCTTTTCTGAAGCAGATAGATTCATTCAGCTATAAATTATAGTACAAAATGTAGAATTTTTTGCATATTGATTAATTGATGGATTGAATTGGGTGTTTTCAGTCCCCTTTATTCACAGTAAGGCTAATCAGGAATGGACGTGGCTGCGATTAGGGAGGGCAAGGGGGGCCGTTGGCCCACACTTTTACCCCCGCACTATGATAAAACTTACCTACAAAGGGCATATACTGTCTTCGCCTTCCTCTCGTTTTAGAACCCAATCGCTGTGACTGGTTTAAATTTCAGGAAACGTATAACAAAATTAAATGTTAATTTTACATTTGCTTCTCAGACGTTTCAACAGTAAAGAAACAAAATTGAAAAATAGAAATAATACTTCCATCTTCACGGAAGTTCCATCGGCAAGTCAAGTCTGTTTCACGAGCGGCTAGCGACATCTCCAGAAGCTTGAAGATACATGCTAAAAGAACCAAACTTGACCTGCCTAACCTACTCAAATATAATATGCATCTAGTAGTAGACATAAGCATATGAATATGTTATGCAAGGTGTGTATTTCTGCTATTATATGCATACTTGAGTAGCGGCGATAGGGTGCCAAAACCTCGGGAGGGGGGCAAGGACAGTTTACTTGCTCTTGGTAGACAAGGCTTTGCAATAACAGTCCTCATAGTGCGGTGGCAAAAACTGGGCAACTCACCCCAGCGGCCACCCACTGCTGCTTTAGTAGGTTAGGCAGGTCAGGTTTAGTTCTTTTAACATGTATCTCCAAGCTGCCATAAATATCACTAACCGCTTGCCATATTTCTCCTTAGTTTGCCAGTTGCCCATGAGATGGCACACCTGTTTATGACCTAAAGTCACGTAAACTGAAGTAATTCCCGAAATCACTAACTTTCTAAAAATACTATCAGTAAAATATTTTAGTAGTGATTAGCCTTGGTGCAATATCACCATCGTTCATGAACAACAATCCAATATAAGGTATTTGAAGGAGTAACGATCAATTTCTCTATTTCTGTTTTAATCAACCTCATACACAAATTAACTGTACGAAACTCAATTACACTGTTCTACAAAGATTTTATTTATTATTTGAAAATAAGTTTTTCTGAAGGAATTTGATATTGAAAATTCAAATCCGTAATTAGAATTTCGCTATCAGGGACAGTTTTTTAGTTATAAGGAATTAAGAGTCAAATTTTACTCAGATTCACCGTTCGTGATAAATGCAGGGAATTGTCAGATGAGCAGTAGGCAACATCAGCTTCTGAGCTTCTGTTTCAGATGTTGGCAGTTCTGTTACTAAGCTACATGATGTACCTGCAAGATATTGCCAAAATTCTAAGCATTGTGTTTGCAGCTTTTGTTTAAGTTGATGTACGAGGCGCATCCAGAAAGTAAGTTTCCCTATTTTTTAAAAAAAACAACAACACAGTTTCAGGAAACCATTTATTGGCAACAGGTACAGCAAAGGTTCAGCTATTTTTCAACATAGCAATCACCAGAATTGAGACACTTGTCGTATCGTGGAACAACTTTTGGATCCCACTGTCGTAGAACTCTGCCACCTGTGAATGGAACCAGCGTGTGACAGCCGTCTTCAGCTCTTCGTCGTTGCCAAAACGCTCACCGGAAGACAGGAATTTCTTGAGGTGCAAGAAAACGTGAAAATCGCTGGGAGCCAGATCAGGAATGTAAGGTGGATGATCAAACAACTCCCAGCCAAATTCCGTCAAAACAGCTGCCGTGCGCCGAGCCGTATGTGGACGAGCATTGTCATGGAGGAGCACAACACCTGCAGTAAGCATGCCACGCCTCTTGTTTTGAATGGCACGTCGCAATTTCCTTAGTGTTTCACAGTAATGGTCAGCGTTCACCGTTTCACCTCTGGGGAGGAAGTCAATGAGCAAAATGACCTTCCTGTCCCAAAACACGGTGCACATCACTTTCTGTACCGACAGCGTCTGTTTGAATTTCTTTTTGACCGGAGATCCACTATGCCGCAAATGCATTGACTGCTGCTTGGTTTCCGGGATGAAGTGCGAAATCCACGTCTCATCGCCCGTGACGATCCTGTCGAGGAAATCATCGCTGTCACCATGGTACCGTTGAAGGAATGTCAGTGCTGCTCCTGAACGTTTCATTTTGTGTTTGGGTGTCAGGTTTTTCGGCACCCACGTGGCACACAATTTTTTGAACAGCAGGCGCTGCGTGACAATCTCATGCAACACGGATCGCGATATCTGCGGAAAAAGGTTACTCAACTCCGTAATCGTGAAGCGACGGTTCTCTACGATGCGCTACCGCACCAGCTCAACCAGATCATCAGTGATGAGGGACGGACGCCCACTGCGCTCTTCATCATGAACACTTTGACGACCTTCCGAAAACTGCCGACACCAGCGACGCACCATCTGCTTACTCATAATGTTCGGCCCATAGACCTCACAGAGCTGACGATTGGCGCAATGCTTTGTGCATTCAGGAACTTTATCACCGAGCGAACCTCGCATGCGGCGGGAGAAGGAATACGAGCTCCCATTTCGGTCCACTGCTGCCTCACTACTGGCGCCTGCGGGATCTGTCCGCCTGGCATATGATTGATACGTCTTAGCTCTGCTGCGCATGCGCAATTTACACGGCTCATTATGTTTACTTTCACGGGAAAAAATAGGGAAACTTACTTTCTGGATGCGCCTCATATTTTGTCTGTCAAAATCAACCAGGTAGATTCTGCTACATCTGTAGAGAGTTGGCCTTTGCAAGGCAGAAAAGGAGGATCTGATCTATCATAAAGAAGTAAACTACAAACATTAGCTTGGAATCGACCAATATAATCTCCTCCCCAACAAATGTGTCTATTTTGAAACTAATCACAACGACCTTAGTGGTTTAATGAACCTTCGTACGTTCTTCTAATGTCAAAAAGAAACCTGTGAGATATTAGAAGCTAACTAACTAACTCTCTAGCTTCTTAAGCTCAATGGCTTATGGCTGCAGCAACACAAGCCTTCCTGTCTCTATCCAATATTTTCCATCCTTGCCCATTTCCTTTAGGTCCAGAGATATTAGAAGAAATCGATGAAATATAATGAGCATAAGTGGAAGATATTTGGCGACTTCAAGATACTTGCAATGGTATTGGCAATGCAACATGGCTACACAAAGTATACCTGCTTCCTCTGCAAAATAGTATACCCGTGACAGAAGAACCACTACACAAGAAAGAATTGGTCTCAACGAAATTGACAAGTGGGAGAAAAATTATACAGCGTGTGATATTTCTCTTCCCCCTCTTCACACCAAGCCAGGCCTTACGAAACAATTTGTAAAGGTTATGGATACAACTGGAAGAAGATTTAAGTGTCTGTCAAACAAATTGCCTCGTCTTTCACCAGCAAAGGGAAAGGAAGGTACTTTGTGGGACCTCAAATTAGAGAAACTCAGCTAATCCAAAGCCTGTCTAACAGAGAAAGAAAGAAAAGCATGGATATAATGTTATATACAATATAAGTCGCAAGAATGTTATTATATTTTTTGAAAATATGTATTACGTAACAATTCTGTGTGCGAATATTGTGTCACATATCACATTTATAACATTTAAACATAATAAACTAGGTTTCGAGAAAGGATGATTAAATTATTCCATGAGTTCACTCAGTATTCACCATAAAATTGCAATAATTTTAGAAAAAAATAAAATCACTATTACTCGTAAACTATCCCTGACAGAGAAAATCTAAATACAGATTTGAAATCAGAGTAAAATTTGCAATGGGAATCAGAACTTTTTTCTCCAGAAGAAGAAAAACTGTTTTTTTTTTTTTTTGTAGAACATTGTATTTTTTATACACGTTTCAGCAGGGATGGAGCACCAGCTGATAAAAGTACCCTGATGTATTTTTCTGTGTGTATTTTGATGCACCAAAACTGTATCGTTTGTATTTTTATGCATTACTCCTGTGTAACTGGAGTCAACATATTTGCTTCAATTGACACATCATAAGTTCTATGTGTATAAAACTACTGCAAACAGTAAATAAGAACAATAATAACGACATATTTTAAGTGCTACAAACACTTGTTAAGCAAACGTCAGGTACATGTTCATTTGCAAGAGACAAATTATAAAATTGCACTGCATTATAAACAGCATTGAAATGCATTACTATCGGATTAAAAATTATATATACTCGAGTTTAGACTCCAATTAAAAATTAACCAGTATACCTACATAAAAACGAGTTACATCAAACTTTAGCTTATTCAATTCTTCGTTAATCTATGCTAAAGTTTTTTCGAGTTTGCCTTATATTTTTATCGTCGTGAGAACAAAAAAGGGTCTTTCCTTTTTATTTTTGCCAACGATCACTCTCTTTGAAATTCTATAAATCAAAAACGGGTGATCCGATTGTAATGAAATTTTATCATGGTGCAGGCAGAAAGGATTTAAACACAGTTCTTAATTTTCTGATTTTTATAATTTGTCAAAACACCGTCTCATAAATTTTGCGAAATTACTTTTTTCTTAGTAAACAATATTCGTCTTGTTTTCAAGCTCTTTACATATACTTTTAAAATATATAATAATTGTTAATTCACATTGAGAAGCCGATTATATACAAATATTTATATAAAACGGAGTACACTGAACGTGGCAACACCAATTGCATTGACTCGCAATGACAGCTCGCAGTTTTTATGGTTCAACGGACATCACTACCATTACCACAAGGTTAATGTGTAAGTTCGTTGTCTCCTATTATGTAAATATCACACTCAAAATAGTGAAATCTCTATTCTCGTAGTTCCTAGAACTTGGTGCCATCTATCGAGCATAATAATTCAAAGTTCAAACAAGCTGACCTTTGCTTGTAACTAAAAGCCAGCGGAAATATCACGTTGCCACAAACACTATACACGATTAATTGATTTCGCTTTGACCCAATTACAAGTGGATTAAGGTTTCGTAAAGCCGAATGTGACGTCAATGCATGTTTGATACATTCTCCGAATGATTGGAAGTTAGGGAAACGTGGAAGGAAAACAACCATGAGCGAACTTTAACGCAAACAATAATGTTTTAATTTATCTGCATTTATTGTTTTGGAATTGAAAATACATAGGAGGATCTTCATTCTAAAGTTATTAAAACAAATGTGTGCATTTAATCTTGTAAGCTGATTGATTTAACTTACGAAGATAAGTAGGTACCCGCAGAGAATGGATCATTGTTAGTGTGGAGTTGATTTCATATGACGTTATACAGGATGTCCCCGTTAAAAGTTGCCCGGCTCCGATCAACAGTTGCATGCCAAGGATCATGAAAATAAGTGAAGTGTGTGTGTGTACTGATGACTTTGAGTACCTACCAAGGTTCACGTTACAATGGTATTCCATTTTAATGGTGCAATGTAGCCGTCATTTGCCTCATAGACATAGTCGGGCTAAGTTGGCGATTTTTTTAAAGTAAGAAGAGGGAGGAATGAAACAAGAGAATGAAAGGGGATATTAGAGGACTAAGTGTTGTTTCTGTTTTTAAGATTACTGACGCTTCCTCACATCTCATCAATTATGTTTCTATAAGTTTGTTGAAATGCTAGACTGTCTCCATAACTGCATACAGTTCAGGGAAACTTTTTATCGCAATAAATACAAGAAGTGTACCGGAATTCCCTTATTCTAAGACTATGTATTAACGACATTGAAATTGTCGAAAACGGTGGAACCTTCGATTCTGCTATGCCTTTCAAGCAGTTTCTGTATTCAGTTCAAAGGGAACATGGAATAAATTAGACGCCTAAAATATAATTATTTTAAAGTTTGTGATGTCGATATATTCTATCACTTTTAGATAATCGCGAAGATAAGGACAAATGGTGATAAGGTGATGAAATGAAAGTACCAAGACAGAGATTGGTTTTATTTCACTTCCCTCTCCTGCAGGCACGCCGCCTGATAATGTTCGCATGAGCACGTGAACACTCACGCATATGTCTTAAATTACGTACATATTAAATTCACACACACACACACACACACACACACATATTAATTCGAAAAAATACTGTTTGATGTACGAGTAACTATACACCCAATTTACTCTGACACGACTTCTTTCACATCTGATAACTTTTTAAGAAAGTTTGTAACACTGACTCCTACGGTGTTCTACGGAGGGCGTTGAACACAATTGCTGCGCGTGTTGCATAGAGCTGACAGCTAAGGGGCTGTTGGCCACTATACCCCGAAGATGTTCACTTCGCTGTGCGAACACTGCAAGCGACAATACTTCTTACATTCGGCACCAGAGTGCAGCATGTACAAGGCATGTCTAGGGGGACTCGAAAAGATCTGTGCTACATAGTTGCAAACTTTAGCGCCAATTCGCTAAATCTGGTGAATTTTAAGGGGGGAGAGGGACAATTTCCCCTAGGTCCTCCTTGTATTACTTCAAATATAGCGTGGTTTTGGTTTTGGGGGGAAATTGTTGAAACTAAATTGGCCTGTTATTCTCACTTTTTCAATTGAATATGAAGTTACAAGGGAGAGGAGTAAATATGCATTCTGTACAAAAACTGTGAACACTCGTATGCGAACAGTACGCGACGCCACTGCTTTTCTGCCACTTTTTGCTATTCCTACCGAATATGAGGATAAATGCTGCAAGGATGAAATGGATGAACGCACAATCACAAACACATATGGGCAGAACATAATGCAAGTCCCACAGAGGATTAGGTGCATGTGAGTGGAGGCGCCAGAACCTCTCTAGCCTGTAGAATGTAGTCCTGGACGTACTGCGTGTTTGATAGGTATGTATATGTGTGTTTGTACGCGCGCGTGGGTGTGCTTGAGTTCCATTTTCAACCCACATAATACCACAATTAGGATAATTGGGATAGGACTTACATTGGAATCCAAATCACTATGTGCCTCCACCCGAACCTCTGTGATAACTGTACCATTATCACATCGTTACTTCCATGTATACATGTGTAAATGTGTGTGTGTGTATATATGTATGCATAGTAGACACTTCTGGGTTGTTGCAACCTAATTATCTTTCGAAGGAAGTGTCCTAGAATATATATATACAGATATGCAGTATGAGTATGTATACATATGAACGCATATTTTTATTTATTTGAAATAAGCACACTCAGTATTCACTATAGCTCTTGTCTACTCTTACGGCGGGCGCCCTACATGCTGGCAAGGGAAGTGGGGAGCGGACAGACCAACCACACAACAGCGGTGACGCCGAGAGTTACGAAGCGGCGGGAGGAAGTACTACGCGCGCATCGATCTACAGGCTGCTGCGTTTCTTATCGCGCTGGATTGGTCGCTTCCCCGTTTCCCACTTCCCTTGCCAGCATGTAGGGCGTTCGCCGTAAAGCTGGACAAGAGTTGTAATAATATAATTGCCTATTTAGTTGTGTTTTTCTTTCCTTCCTATTTAATTCTTTCTTTTTCTAATCTGTTGTATTGTAATTTGTATACATTAATTTTCATTAGGCTATTATATGTACTCTTATTGCAATTGGATTGATTGATTGAGTTGGTGTTTTAAGTCCACTTTATGCACAGTAAGTCTTATCGGGACTAGACGTACAGTTTAAAGTAGAATCCGAACCACTACGTGCCTCCATCGGGAATCGAACCCGGCACCCCTTGATTACAAGGCGAAGACGCAACCAGAAGTATATTCAGTGAGGCAACTATTGCAATTGGAGCAAAATCTCCCTTATAGATGAAAAGTAAACAAAATGAACAAATTTAAATTAATGCAGCTGGTTTTGTAATGAGTTACATTTAGAATTCCGTGTTTACTTTACTCAAAACAACTTCATCTTCCATTAAAACAATGTTTGAAACCTTGTGACGGAGAATTAAAATATGAGATGCTGTTTTCAATCCAAGCTTCGGCTTATCATCTCATCTTCGGGCCTTTCCAGATTCTAGTCTTTATGTGGGGAGATGTTTTCATTGTGTTTCACCGTGAAATTTCACCTAATCATCATTCATCTTCTGCAAATATAAACATCTTTTCTTTGTACGTGTGGGTATGATAACGATCCTTTGAATAAGTTAATTCTATTCCAAATAATAGACCCATATTTTGGGTAAGATGCTAGGGAATTTATATTATTATGTATACTGATAATTGATAGTCAGTATCTGCATATATTAGTGTTATTTTTATTGGTGCACTAAAGTTAACAGCCATAACTATAGGGGTATGTGGGAGCTCTTTAGTAAGAAATGTACGATTTTAAAATATTTTCGTGATTATAGAGGGTGTTCATAAAGTCCCAGTACTATTACAGAAAAAAAGCCCGGAAACTATATGAAATAGAACAATGCTGTTGATTGCAAAATGAGCTACAATTCCTTTCCACGTTTATATGCCATACACCTCAATTTGCGCCCCTCTAGTTGCTCTCAGAACATCAAGGCGGTAATCCACTTATGTCCATACACGCCCCAGCATATCGCCAGTAATAGTTAAGATACTCTCCATTATTCTTCTTCGAAAAGTAGTAACATTGGAACAGGATTGCGGTAAACACAATCTTTCACATACCCCCAGAAGAAGAAATACAAGGTGTGATATCAGGAGAGCGCGGTGTCCAGGGAATAGGTCCATCACGGCCTATCCACCTACCAGGGAAATGCCTATCCAGAAGACCTAAAAAATCCTTGGATCAATGAGAGGGTGCTCCATCTTGTTGAAAGATTGTTCTATTGCATGTAGTTTCCGAGCTATGTTTTTATAATGGTACCGGGACATTATGAACACCCTGTACATTTCCTTCTCAAAGTAGATAGCTTTGCTCTTTACTCGATATACTCTCACATACTCACAATTTCATAAATATAACAATTTTGCAAAACGACAGTAGTAGCATTTTTACTATTGGCAGTAGTCATATAATTTTTAAAATTTTTCTTTGCAGTATTTGCACGATGCAAATGAAGCGAGCTATAGGCAAATTCATTCATTCCGTAGCGAAAGATTTGAAGTCATGACTTCCACCAGTTGCGGCGATTAGGGGGGATCGTTTCCCCCCACCACATCCACCTCTTGCCACTTGCGCTCCCGCACTATGCTAAACCTGAGGTACAGTCAAGGAGACTTCTGAGTTGTAACAATTCCAATGAAAGAAAATGACATCATTACAATGCAGAATTGTCCGTGACTGTACCAGGAGAAAGTAAAGAGTCCTTGCCTCCCCAGTTTTGGCAACTTGCCCACCCCCTCAGTTTTGGAAGCCAATTACCGGCACTGAATTACGCATTACTACTGGATGCTGATAATAATTATTATAGTTACAGAATGGGTATCTCAATATCCAAACAGTTTCGAGGTTTCGCCAAGTTCGTGCGATTGACACTAGATGGAAGTACATTCTTGTCTCGTTGTTACCAATAGTTTATACTCTTACCCACAGATGGCAGCAGTATTGTTAAGAGTAATATTTACCCTTGTTTCCTATACTTATCTCTTAGAAATGAGCTCAGAAAGAGCCTTCATAGTTCAATCCTTTTGATGATTATTTTATTTCCTGAAATTAGAATATTTAAATTTATTTATATTCCATACTCCTCTGAAGTACGTATAGGTTGTATATTTTCTGGTAAAAGGTTTTGTTCCTAAAAGTGAGATTAGCTTGCAATTTCACTTTCTCAAACTAAACATTTACACTCAATTTTAAGTTTTCACCCCACCCCCTTAAAATGTTTTCCAAGAGCTCAAATCAAGCGAACTAACTAGTACAATAATGCAGTGCAATAGGTTTATGTTGGTTTGAATTCTTTTCGGATGGAAATATAGTTTTTGTTAGCACAATTTGCTTTTAGTAAATTGAAACCAACAAAAACAGTTATTTTGAGAGGTTAGATTTCGGGCCGTGATACATCTTCAAACCACAAGAAACTCTTTAATGCGAAGAAAGAGTGAAGTGGCCAAGTTTACCTTGCAAAAGCAAGAAATGAAGATTATAGGATATACGACAAATGCATACTCAATTGATATGGCCAAAATAAAGGAAATTAACTAAAACGTGCTGATAATTACTGACTCCCTTGAAACAGAACCATGTTAACAAATATGGCACCATGCTGTGTAGCTTAAAATCTTTACTATGTAGTGTTTTATGTAATTTTGATGTAGTTCGTAAACCGTTATGGTACTATTTACTGTACGGCTACACACTACCCCTTCCAAAATAATTGGAAGGAGTGCAAAATGCAGTTATTATTATTTATTTGTTCAGCACAGTATACATTTCCCAATTATGTTGAACATAATACACTGTGAATAAATAACAAGAGAAAGAGAGAGAGAAAGAAAGAATACATGAAAGTATGAGCGTCTATGTACACAACATTTACATCAATTTATGAACTTATTGTCGTGATTATCTCTTTTTTCAGCACGCTACGTGAGTCTGTGAACATATCGAAGTCTACAATTTTTAACAGTTCATTCACTGTGTCCTGCATGCGCACTGCAAGTAAAAACGTATGCGTGTTGACCCTTGACCTCTCCGTGTAGAATAACTTTCGGTTTCTTGCACTGTGTCGGCCTACATTAAAGTTTATACTTTCTAACAGTGCAGAACACTCACACCCGTGATTAATCAGTTTCTGTAAAAAAATGACATCACTGACGACTCTTCTGTTGAACAAAGTTTCCAGACCGAAATGCTTGCATAAAGATGTATAGTTTTTTTTGTGATATTCAATGTTCACCTTGAAGCACAGCCATTTCACAAACTGCCTTTGTACGCTCTCCACTTCCTCTTGCCATGTTTTGTCCTGTGGATTCCATATGGGACTGTAGTATTCCAGTACTGGACGAACGAGTGTGGTGTATATTTTTACAACCGTAGGCACAGAAAAAATAAACAGAATTTTTTTTCTAATAAAACCAACTAGCTTTATGCACTTTATCACCAAGGCTTGATAATGGGTGTTGAACGACAGGTCAGATGTGGACACCCGAGGTCAACGACAACTCTCGTACGTCTCACCGTCGAGCTGCCACTTTAATACTCATGTGTGATGGTTGTTTTTATGTCCAGTTCCTGCACTAATGGAGTATATACATGGTGTGCAAGACTTAAAAGCTGATGCAAATTACCTTTTTACTTGGCATTTGCTTGAATTTTCTCGAGGTGGGGAATCTTAAGGGGTGCGGAGTTCCCAATGAGGAGTGAGAAATTTTTGTAATCGAAAAGAAACCCCATTAATATATTTATTTAATTTTCCTAATCGTATTAGTAGGCTATATTAAAAGTAAAAGTATATGATGCTTACAACATTATTTTGTCAAAAATTTGTAACTACAGTGAGTCACATAATTATTCGGACACACAGTAAATTTCTAACGTTTAAGAGCGGGAAGGGAATGACATCTGTGTACAGCGTTGAAGTTGATTTTCGTTTAAAAAATGTCATGTTTAGCACAAAATTGGACGATAAAAAGTTAAAAAACCAACATCAGCAACAATATAACGAAGGATGAATCCCTACCGTTGCAAAAATAGTGCCACAAAATTATTCGGACACATAGTAAATGTTAACGTAAGTTTGCGATACAGTGACAATTTCGATTTACGAATTGATTGACACTCTGTTCATATATATTAACTCTGGTTTCCTGTAGGTTTCTGTAGCAATTACGATCGCGTTTTGTTTAACAAAGTTGTGATGTAAAACATTTTCTATGTAGAAATGGGGCGAAGAGGAAAGGAAAGCTCATTTGAACAACGTCAGTTAGTGATATGGCACCACGCTAAGGGTAAAACTTACCGTGCAATTGCCTCAATGTTGAAAATGAAAAGAAGTACAGTTGCAGATATTATTAAGCGATTTAAAGATGAAGACAGGATCGAGTCCCACGGTCAAACAGGGAGACCAAGACTAGTGCTGAAATGATGGGCATTCTCTGTAACTTTATGTTTTATCAAGATAATGACCCGAAGAACACTTCCCGCGTAGTACAAGAATGGTTATTGTACAACTGCCCAAAAGTGCTCCATCCTCCACCGCAGTCTCCAGACTTGAACGTCATTGAGCACCTCTGGTGTAAGTTGGAGAAAGAAGTGAGGAAGACACCTATAACCTCAAAGGCAGACCTCAAGGAGAGACTTCAACATGAATGGGCCAACATATCGCCAGTGTACACCAGAAAATTGGTAGAAAGTATGCCAAATCGTTTATCCGAGGTGTTAAAAATGAAAGGGATGCCTACCAGATACTGACATTTCTGTTCATTGCTTTTCAAGCGTGTTTTCCTGTGTCTCCTTCCATGTGTCCGAATAATTTTGTTTAACCCACAAAAAATTTTTGTTTTGTTTAATGAAAATATTTTACTAATATATTATATTAAATATAATTGAAGATAATTAACAGTGTGCTCATATTGAGTTTTATTTGTTAAATAAATATTAAACATTTATCATCGTATTATATCACGACTACGTCAGTAAATATTCAGAAACCTTATCTGTCCGAATAATTATGTGACTCACCGTATGTGTAAAAACGTTTTGTTCCTACACATAAAATATTAATGGTAACACTAACAGTTAGATAACAAGACGTATGCTATCGTTAAAATTTGCCAGTCTGCTTGGGAATTTGGAAAAAAATGGGACGCCACTCTTTTGTGTGTGAGTGTTTGTGCTGTGCTGTAGCCAGACTAAGCCTTTATACAAGGGAGGAAAAGAAGAATATCGCTTATCGCACAAGCTTGTATTTTCTCTTGCATTTCCATCGAAAAATTACCTTACCAACAAATAATCGAGATGTAAAGGGTGTTATGGTTTTGAAATGAACTGGCAACTATGCTTCAAATGTTAAAACTGTCACTAGTTGTCATTTGTGTTTAGTATACTGTGACAATTGCAACGTCCCCCCGGTTGTACACCAGTCGTCAGAAAGTTAGTCCGCAGCTACTTTTGTCGGGAACATGAGACGCTTTTATCACTCATCAGGGCTTGCTGGGTAGAAAAGAAACACACCATTCTTTTCAAAGTTAAAACGCAGTTTTTATAATCGCTTATATTTCCTAATCACTTACCAATAAAAACACTAGAACATTCAATACTAACGTTGGGCAATTCACTCACATATAACGAAAGTCAAATTACATAATTAATTGTTTACTTTCAAATTATCGGCAAGAAGAAAACTCGAAAAACCCTAAATCTATACTTCAATTCTCTCCGTTTCCAAGATCTTATTATTCTTCACCTTCACCTGTTTTTCAAACTCAGTCTGTCGTCAGGTGAGGAACATTCAGGTGGGTTCACTTCCTCGGCTGAGGTGAGAAAGTGACGTCAACACGAACAGATTTTGACGTATTTATAAACATACATAAAAGTTCCAACTACAACTGTATCAGTCTAACTATAATTGTCTGTGAGAACTTGCACATTATTTGAAGTAAAAAACATTTTAAAAATCTTAACTTCTAACAAATATAAAATCTTAAACTCTCAGGTTCGTTACACAATTCATCATAGCTAAATACACGCTTCAAGTACGTTTGGTTACACTGAGGAACAAATTTAAACTTTTTGTTTTGCCGCTGTATGAAAGTAAGCGATCTTTAATAAATCGAGTTCACTGATTTAAAAAAAATCATAACTAAAATGCTCTATCACGTACCATTTCTGGCGGAAACCATTTTGAAAAATGTTCACCGCACATTAAAAGAAGGGTAAAATACAGCATTTTGCTCCAAACCTTAATGTGATAATGTGAATTTTAGTAATACATTGGGTTCATAGAATACCAAATATGATTGTAAATGATGTAGTTATGACATGCACTAAAATTTGCAGTTGCAGTAAAATAGTAAATATTAAAGTAAACTGTAGAAGTAACGCACGTTCAAAACATATATCTGTATGATTCCCGCTTGTAGCAGGCGTGTTGAACATCAGAGACTGTGTTCCAGCAGTAATCCGCTAGTAAACTGGGAGACCATCTCCCTTTATAACGTTTTTCCATTTCTGTGATTTGTTTGTGAAAGAGCTAGCCCTGCTTGTCATTCACTGCACCCAGATTAGAGGGGAAAATGTCTAAATGGGAACAGAGAAAGTGTATCTTGAAAGACATATTGCATCCCATTTCTTTGTACGTTGCCAGCATACGTTCTACAAGTTCAGAGTAATTGTGAGCCCTATAGGTTGCCAAGGCAATTGCGAAACACACCCTTGAACGCACCCCTTGCTGCTTTCTTACAATTCACTTAACAGTTCTTTAAAATTGGGATCGATCATTACCTCCCAGATTTGAGGGCCAACAAAAATCCCTTCATTTATTTTAGCATTGCTTACACCAGGAAATTTGCTTCCTAAGTACTGAAGCCCTTTTCCTTCTGTGTTCATGGCTTCACAAAGTCCTTCATTAACCCCAACTTGATGTGCAGTGGGAGAGAGTAACAGATTGTTGGCGTCGACAAGATGTTTATGAGTGACACTTTTTTCTACGGGTGTGTAACACTCTCTGTGAGGCCAGTGTTTAGTTTTGTAATGCATATCATTTGCTCTGCTGTCCCATAGACAGAGGAAACAACAGAATTTCGTGAAAACTGATTGCATTACCAAAATAATTCCCAGTACCTTCAGATCAGCACAGATTTTCCACTGGTGTTTGTCGTAGCTAACACTTGTGAGAATCAAAGCAATGTTTTCATATGTTTCCTTCATTTCACTCGCATGAACAACTGGCACTGAAGGTTTATCATTTCCATTATGCAGGAGGACCGCCTTCAAGCTTGTTTTTGACGCATCTATGAACAACCTCCATTCGTCTGATTTATAGTTTTCTCCCAACTCCTGCATTAATCCAGTGACATTGTTGCAGTATACCAGGGACCCATTCATAGAAAAAAAGGGAGAAAATTTTTGTTGACGTTTTCTGAATGTAATACTTGTCCCTGGTTCCAGCAGCTTCAACCCTTTCAGTCTTGAACCCAGTAGTTCCACTTCTTTCTTTGTAAGATTCAAATCACGTACTAAATCATTTAATTCTGGCTGGGTGATAAGAAGGTGGGGAAGAGTCTTCCGTGACTTTTGAAAGTCAGGATCATGTCCGAGAGAAGATATCGGTTCATCTGAGGAAGTTTCTGTTTCCTCTTCCAAAGACCATTTCAATGGTGGCTTTGGAACAGGTAATGTCTCATCATGTTGTACTGGTCTTATCGCAGAAGGTAAATTTGGATACTATAGGATATTTTTGGATTTTCTTGAGAATCCCGTAACATTAGTTAAACAAAAGTAACAATCAGTAACGTGATATCGAGGTTCGCGCCATACCATGGGAACAACGAAGGGCATAGATAGATGGGTACCATGTAACCACCCTCGTAAATATCGCGAGCATCTACTGCAACAGACATGAGGAGCCCACCCTTCATCTTGGTCTCCGATTTTGCATCCGAAATATAGCTCGTAAGCTTTCTTCACTATTGGTGTAATTGAGTTTCGTTGGGATTTTGTCGTGAACTCACCGCACATATAGCAAAACAGATTGGGTGAATTTACGCAGTTACGTGGCATCACTGCAATATTTTCAAATACCCACAAAACAATCGCGATGAAGCACACAACATAACACACAACCTACACTTCCAGCGAACAGAACACAACTGATAAAGACACAGTACAATAAGTCACCTTACTTCTTTAACAGACTTTTCTCTACTCTTATCTTATCTTATCTGGTAAAAAATAAACAACAATGTTTGCTCTTTTTGTTGTCGTTACAATGCTTTCTTCATATTACGCAGGAAAAACAGCTCACGTGTTCTCTTGAAGCATCCCTGTATATCATATGGCGAAAAACAACCCTTGTCATATTTACTTCAGTTTTGTGTGATTTCAAAAACTAGACGTGGTGGAGAAAAAAGAACATTTTCGTGTTCAGCAAGTCAGAAAACATAGCAATAGGTTGTTTTCCGCTCGCGGCAAATTTCATTGTTCCTCAGTGTTACAATCCAAAAAATTTATGAAAATATACGTTCTCTTGTAAATACTCAACATGCATTTCTCGAAAACTATGGTCTACATAATCGCCCTTCTGTGCTTGCTATTCGTCGAATCTATGAAAAATTAGGGCCTCCCCGATGGCGCAGTGGTAGTGTCGTCGCCTTGCAAGCAAGGGGTCCCGGGTTCGATACCCGGTGGAGGCACAAGTGGTTCGGATCCCACTTTAAACTGTAGGTCCAGTCCCAATTAGCCTTACTGTGCATAAAGTGGACTTCAAAGATCAAATTAACAACAACAAATCTATGAAATATTGTCGTTTTTGTTGTGAAAACAATCCACAAGAGATTCACGAAAGGTGAAACAAAAGTCATCCGAAAAGGTCACTGTATGGTTTGGTTTATGGCAACATCGGACCATTTTTCTTCCAAAACGAGGTAGGAGATGCAGTTACAGTGACTGGTGAGCGTTACCGATTGTTGTTAACAGATTTTTGTGGCCAAATTGCCATGATGCACCCACAGCCCGTTGCGTCATTATGCGAGGAATTGCTGAATTTCCAAATACCGTTTAGTGTTTTTATGGTAATACAATTTCACAGGTGAATCTTAATTTATTATATTAATAAATATTGTTCTTATACAAATTTCCTATGCTTTGTTACTTTGTACTCTACCTGATATTTTAGCATTCTCAGTCAGTACATATGACACCTTGTGTACAGGCTTTCTTAGAAACCCTCAATTTTAATCTTAGTAGCATCAATAAGAACACAAATAAAATGCAGGTATGTTAAAGCAAGTGTATTATAGCATATATTGCAGTTTATCCATTTTCAGTGGAGATACATGGAGATTTTTATTTCTGTTTATGTATTTCTATAAAAAATCTTTATACATTTCATTACAACTATTGCATGGATTACTTCTACAAACTGAAAGCTTTTCTGGAACAGATAGATTCTTTCAGCTATAAATTATAATACAAAATGTAGAATCATTTTCATATTGATTAATTGATGGAGTTGGTGTTTAAGTCCACTTTATGTACATTAAGGCTAATCGGGAATGGACGTACGCAGTGGCTGCGATTAGGGGGCGAGGGAGGCAGTTGGCTTCCCACCTTTACCCCCGCACTATGATAAACCTTACCTACAAAGGGCATATACTGTCTTTGTCCCCCTTGTTTTGAAACACAATCTCTGTAACTAGTTTAAATTTCAAGAAACTTATAACAAAATTAAAAAGTAGACCTAGTGGCCCGGTACTGAATCATCATTTGGAGCTCGAACCATCATTTGGAGCTCGATCGCCTTAATGGATTTGTCTCGTAAGGCGCAGTGTTGCCAACTCTTACCCGAAAAAAATCACCAAGGTTATGGCGCTCGTCGTAGCCTTTTATGATGTATATTTTGAGGGCAGAGTTGGCAAGACTGTGGGGGGCACTGTAGCCTTTTATGAGGGGGGGGGTTTATTGCCCTCTGTTTACATCTGGCAACACTACCGTAGATTTTTTGACAGTGTTGTTAACCTACTGGGTTTTTCACTGTAAATTTTCATCAAAGGACCTGAGGGGCCTATGTATTTTTTTATGTCTGGCAATACTGTTGGGGGCCTAGTGTTGGCAACACTGTGGGTTTACTGTAGCCTTTTATGAGGGGGGTCTATTGCTTTTTGTTTACATCTGGCAACTCTATTGGATGTTCCTTTTTTGAGGCTTGGGTTTTGCCAACCCATCCGAAGAAAATTCCACTATATGATCTTTCACTGGCTAAGCTAACCTACAAATAGGAATTGGTAACACCGACGAGTCTTGAATTATTATTTGAGGCTCGTCGGTGTTGCCTACCCACTCTACAAAAATTCTACTATATGATATTTTGAAACTTTTGAATGCAACTTATCGTAATTTTCCAACTGTGGGACCAAATGTTTATATATCGTGACTTTTGTAAACCTCTTTCGGGAACAATGTGTCGCACACACACACGTGCGCGCGCGTGCCTGTATTGTGACGCAAGCAAACAAAAAAAAACTTTGCGTGTCATTACAAAAAAAACTTTGACCGTATTCTTAAATAACTAACAAAGACAATGAATCTTTTTGGCTTCCGCAAACAGATCAACATGGAGACTGCACCACCAAATTCCAATAACCTCTTACCTTCCGTATTATCTAAACTCAATGGTTTACTGATTGTTCATCTCAACAGCATTTGGACGAAACTGAATGACGATGTGGGCAAGATGTTTTATGTTTTTAATAACAATTTACATTTCTACGAAATTCCGATCGACGGGAAACTTCAAATCACCGTGAATCCGGAAAACGCAGGCGAAATCAAAATTTCTACCGGCAAGAATATTTTTCGAATCAAGCACGACAAGATGCTTTCTAACATTACGTACGATGTTTCTGCAGGAGATTATCTTTACATGGAACTTCTCGGAGATTACGACAAACTCATTCCTCTTTTTGTAGAATTACGAATCGTCTATCCTATTATAAATAACCGTTAACCAAAAATGCCTAACGACATTTTCGGCAACACCAAGCGTGTAGACCACGCAGAAGAGATTCTCATGTTGGACATTCGAGTTAAGAAGTTGAGGACCGATTTGATTGCTTTGCAGGAGACCTTAAACAAAAGTTTAGAGTCGGAAATCGCTACGCTCCAAACGCAATGTCTCGACCCCATTCTGAAAATCGATTCCGAACTGAAAACGCTCATAAAAAATTATGTCGACGTACCTTCTTACGACAGCGTTCAAAATATACAGTTGAGCGTGGATTCGCTTCAAAATGATTTGGCCAAATTACAGCAATTTCAATCGAAAAATGAAGATTTGGAAAAATTGAAACTCGAAATCGAAGAACGAACTTCCGCAATAGAAAAGAATTTCTCTGAACTTCAAACCGTCGTGAACGATATAGACGCAGAACGCTTGCATGTCGTTGTTTCCAAATTACAAGAAGAATTCACCAGCACGTTGGAAGAAATTAAATCCAAGTTGCAGACTTTGGAAGATACAATGACGAACCTACCATCGTCGGACGAACTGCAGGTCATCGGTAAAAGCGTCGCGAACATAAAAATTCAATTGGAGGCCTATCAAGATTTCGAACACATTCAAACCACCATCGCCACGCTTCAGGCGTCCTTGGAATTGATCAACGAAGAAATTAAAAATATTCACGCTGAAGCGAGAGCGTTGACGAGCATTCAAGACACGTTAAGCACGGTTCAGCAGAAGATCGAATATTTAGAAAATTTAAACGTCGAAACGAATCTCGCTCATTTTCATCACGTACTCGACAACATACAGGGTGACTTGGAATCGTTACGGACGAGCGTGCCTTCGAGCGAAGATTTGGAAAAATTGAAAACGGCGGTGACGGTACTATCCGATTCGAACGACATCAAAAGTTCATTAAGCGATCTCGAGAGTAGGGTGGCCAATCTCCCCACCTCCAAAGAATTGCACGCTTTGAAAAGAAACATATCTCGAATGCTGAAACGACTAGAAACGGAAACGGCGAACGTGGAACAGATTCGAGACGAAATTAGTTCGCTGGTGTCGACGCTGCCCACTTCCCAGAGCGTCGCCGACCTTCACACGCAGTTTACAGAGATGCGAAGGATCGTGAACGATCTTACCGAGAAGAGCTCGAAATTGAATCAAGTCGAGAACCTTCAGAACATTGTCGTCAACATCAGAGATCAAGTTGGAGTGCTGGAATCCACGCAGGAATCGACGCTGGCCTCTTTCGGTGCCAAGTTGCAAGAACTCAACGAAAACTACAAGCAGTTGAACGTGGAAGTGAAAATCAAACCGTCGTTTTCTGCCGTAACGGATACCATAGTCGAGCATTTGCTGCCCATCGAGAATAAACTCGGACAAGTTCACAGTAATCTGCTCGGCGTCGACACTAAATTCGCCAAATTGTTCACCTTGCAAGCCATCGAAATCAACAGCATTCCCAATCAACAAAGAATCTCCACGTTTGTCGAAGGTAACAAACTGTACATGTTACATCCTTATCATCCGTACTACAAGTTTCTCCTCGATGGCACGATTCAGATAAACGAATTTTCGTACTGGTCTCAAGTAGTTGTATTGGCTGTACTATAAACTCAGGAAAGTATGAACCCCCCCTCAAGCAGATTTGCTATACTTAAAACTTGCTCAACATGGCCATATGAGCTTTTTTCTCTAGTATGGAACTTTTGTTTAATCCAAGATTTTTGTAAAAATGCCCTCGGGAATATTTCGGAAAGTATGACCCCCTCAGATTGATGAGGCTACACTTACAAAAGGCACTTCTGTGAGATTGTTGTCCATAATTTTGTTAAAAATATGCCCCTCTTGGGCCATACTTAAAACTAGGCCACCTACACCCATACATACATACATATTTATTTCTGGTTTAAGTTCAATTGGGCACCAGCCTCAATTTGTTTATCTAATATTAAAACAATGTAATTCTTCTAGAATTGCTCCGTGACAACAGACCCATCTATGTGCAAATGTTTGAACTCGGTGAACACTTGGGAACAAGTCTATTTTTTTCATTATGTCAATATTTTTAACTTCTTTTGCCAGTAATAGGGAATGGTAGTAAGTGTTAGACAAAGTACTTTGGAGCTGAATATGCCTTTCTTAAGACGTCGTATATTGCTAAAATATCTTTAATTTACATATTTCTCATACCGCCGTATCTTGTTCTATTAGGCCTCTTCAAGAAAATTGCCAATTAGTGAAAATTAATTGAGCACAACAGCAAAAGAGGCTAATAGGCAAGCATACAATGATATGGGGATATGTGAATTGTTGGTTTCTTCAATTCAGATAAATGGATTGAATAGAAACTGGGATATTTTGTATTTTGTTATACAAAATCTGATATTTGTTACATCCAGCTTGTTTGTTGTAATCTATTCTTATTTAGGGTCATGGTTATATCTGTCTCAGCCTGTTATACAAATATCAATACATAACAAGGTTAGTGCCTTCTGGGACATGCATGTCCGTGCAGGTATTTGCGGAGGGTCAGTGCCTCTGAAGGCCGCTGAAAAAAAAAGCCTGCACGGATCAATACTTGAACAATATGTGCGCATGACGGCCCCAAAGCGGTGGGATCGATACTTTCCGCACGGTGCACAGTCCTATTTGCCTGCATTGAGTCTTATTAGAGCTCCGGCAGTCTTATTGACATCGATTAGTTCCAGACGCACACACCGCCGCGCTGGGAGGCAATGGCGCTGCGGTGTGGATTGCATGTACGCTCAGCAGAAAAATAGGAGGTGCATTCAGAAGAAAGAACTTCTGCAAAAATGTTAGAGAATAGCTCATGTTTCTGAATACACCCCCAACCCAACCCCATACCTACCCACCCATATCCATACATATTTACTTCCCGGTCCACTTCTATTGCATCATGTTGTGCATCAAGTGGGGGGGGGGGCTTCGCCAAAGTATAGGAGACTTGAAGCATATAATTTGGCGGAATAACCCAAGTAAAGGTCATATATACATACACATACAAAGCACAGTGCTGAACCCAACTGATCCAGTATAAAGATTTGATTTGAACCCCAAGAAATTGTATATAAATACCAAAGCCAAAAATATTAATACACATACACTCATATACACACACAAAGCACAGTGCTGAACTCAACTGATCCAGCATAGAGATTAGATTTAAAACCCAAGAAATTGTATATAAATACCAAAGCCAAAAATATTAAGTGTATACACACATATATACATACACACATACAAAGTACAGTGCAGAAGCCCAACTGATATTTTTTATTCAGTATAAAGTTTTGAATTGAAACCCAGGAAATTGTATATAATAAACAACAGTAAAAATGCCGAATCAAAAATATTGTAATCAATGCAATAAGAATATATCCAGCCCCAATTGGGCGAAGCACCAAAAGATTTGTAACTCGGACAAATACAGAACTCCTACAAAAATTTGCCCCAAATGCAATAGAAAATACAGCATGCAATACTTCACATATACACATAAAAATACTTGCTCTGCACAACCATCCACATCTGGTCTGAAAAGAAGGCACGAAGCACCTCTTAATGCCAGAGCAGCAAAGCAGCCACGCCATGAACCCATCCGTAGCAGTTTTAGTGGCCAATTAAGAGATCACCGGTTTGTATCAGAGCCAAGATGTGGCATTGAGAATTTCTTGAACAGTGTAAATCCTAAAGTGCAGGCAATTCTAAATGCACAAAATGGCTCTTATAAGCTGTCCCTCAAATTGTTTGTACAATATAAGAAACCAAATGGCACAAAATTTACACATCCCCACTTAACAGAAACTGTACCTGTATATTCAAATTCAAATTCAGACAAAATAATAAGCAGGCTGATAAATCAATTGAATATCAAACACTCTGAATTTGCGGCAAAAGAGTCCGGATGGAGCCTATGCGGTTCATCACACAAGTTATATGTTAATATTTCTGAATTCAGCCCATTACAAGGATCTACATATCTGCCATTACCTGCTAATATCAAAAACAAAAGAGCCGTGGTTAATATAGAAAATACCGACCAGAAATGTTTTCTGTGGTGTATATTAGCTGCTTTGTATCCAGTTTCAAGGAATCCTGAGAGAATAACTTATTACAAACAACATGAACATCTTTTTGACGATGTAATGGAGGGTTTAGAATATCCAATGTCAGTTCAGAATATTGATAAATTTGAAAAAAAGGCCAGGCACATCAATGGCAAACAATTATCTATTAATGTATTTATTTGTTCCACTGGCAATTGCCCGATAGCACCTCTCAGAATCAGTACATTTGATGATGATTCTGCTGTTCCGATTGATCTGCTCTTAATTGAAGGGGATGATACATACCATTACACTCTGATACATAATCTTGAAGCTTTAGTGAGAACACAACTAGACAAAACTCATACAATATTCAAGTTGTGCAGAAGATGTTTGACTGTATTTGATGGTCAAAAAATGGTGAAAGGGGTTCGGGAAGAGAATGCAGAAATTGCTAAAAACAAGTTAATTGAGCATCTGAAATACTGTGGCAACCATAAACCTGTTCATATGGTGATGCCCAATCCAAGTGAAAATTGCAAATTCAAAAAGTATGAAGCCTTGTTGGAACACCCAGCATATATTGTCTGTGATTTCGAATCGAATCTCAAATCTCTTGCATTCTGCAATCCAGATCCCGAAGAATCTTCAATTACACCATACCAGCTGCATGAACCTTCCAGCTTTTGTTATGTGGTTGTACAGGATGGTGTTGTTATTAAAGAATATTCATACATGGGACCAAATGCCATCAAAATATTTGCACATAGAATAGAAAATGAGTGCCGTGACATAGCATCTAACAACTTATTAAAATCAAAACCCATGTTGCCTTTAACAGAGGAACAGATTGAGGATTTCAACAATGCAGAAAAATGCCCGGTATGTGATTGTGAATTTTCAGATACAAATATCAAGGTGAAACACCATTCTCATACAGATGGTCGATATAAACAGGCCCTGTGTAATAGCTGTAATATTAAGATCAAGAGACCAAGATTTGTCCCCATATTTTGCCATGGAGCATCCAATTATGATTTCCATCATCTGATCAGGTACGAGGGGTTTGACAAGCAGAATTTAAACATTTTAGCTGAAAATGATGAAAAATATATATCTATTAGCAAGATAATTAAAGTTGATGGTGTTCCTATTCACATAAGATTTCTTGATTCTTACAGATTTTTACCTGCTAGCCTAGATACACTGGCCACTCAATTACCTGATGATCAAATAAAAATCACACGTGCTAAGTTTCCAAATCAGGACCTGAAATTAATTAGGCGGAAGGGTGTATATCCATATGACTATGTTACAGATTTTTCTAAATTTGATGAGTGTTCCCTGCCACCACAAGAAGCATTTTACAGCAAAATCAGAGGATCTGGAATCACTGATGAAGATTATCACCATGCTCAGTTGATGTGGATCAGTTTAAAATGCAAGACATTTGGTGATTATCACATGGCATATTTAAAACTTGATGTGACCCTCTTAGCTGATATATTGCAAGCATTCAGAAAATCTTCCATGCAAAATTATGGACTGGACCCAGTGTATTTTTACAGTGCCCCGGGCCTAGCATGGTCTGCAATGTTTTTCAACACCAAAAAGCAATTGGATCTAATCCAAGATCAAGATATGTATCTGTTTATGGAGAAAGGTATAAGAGGGGGGATGGTGCAATGTTCCCAGAGATATGCCAGAGCAAATAACAAGCATATGCCTGATTATGATCCAGCACGGCCATCAAATTATATACTTTATGTGGATGCAAACAACCTCTATGGTCACGCCATGATGGATAAACTGCCATATGCAGGGCTTGAATGGGTTGAAAATTTCAATATTGAGGATCTTCAGAATTTTGATGACCGTGAATATGGCCTCTTCTTAGAGGTTGATCAGATATTTCCAGATCATTTGCACAACAAATTTTCTGATTTGTCCCCAATTCCCGAGGTTCAGTGCTCACCTGGCTCTAAACAGAAGAAACTCATGATGACTCTGGAGCCAAAACAGGGATATGTTATATATTACAAAAACCTACAGTTCCTGATGAAACATGGTGTTCAAGTGACCAAAGTTGGCAAAGTCTTGAGGTTCAGGCACTCAGAATGGTTGAAACCCTATATTGATACAAATACAGAGCTTCGAACATCTGCAAAGAGCCAATTTGATAAGGGCTTGTTTAAATTGATGGTGAATTCAGTATATGGCAAAACTATTGAAAATGTCAGAAAACATACCGATGTTAAAATAATTACTGACCCCAGCCGGAGCAAAAAATTGGTTGCAAAGCCCAACTTCAATTATAGAAGAATTTATGATGAGCACATGGCACTTTTCAACATGATGAAAACAAAGATCAAGTTTGATAAACCTATTTATGTAGGGGCTGTGATATTGGAATTGTCCAAATTACATATGTTAATATTATATTATGATGTGCTGAAACCTTTTTATGGTGATCGTGTAAAATTATTGTACATGGACACGGATAGTTTTATTCTTGATATTCAAACAGAAGATGTTTATCAAGATATGTCACAGCCTGAATTGTTTCAATACTTTGATACCAGTGAACATACAAGAATTCAACCCCACAACAAAAAGGTGCCTGGCAAGTTAAAAGATGAGACACTGGGTGATGTTATTGAGGAATTTGCTGGGTTAAGTGCCAAGATGTACAGTTTTAAAACATGTAGTGCTGTTGTCAAAAAGGCCAAGGGCATTGGCAGAGTAACTGTTGAAAAAGAGCTTGTATTTGAAGATTATAAAAATTGCATCAAATCCCAGAATTCAATCAGAACATCAGAAAATAGAATTCAGAGTGAGAATCACTTGCTGACTAGCAATATTGTAAGAAAAGTGGCTCTGGACCCACATGATGACAAGAGATGCATTTTATCATGTGGCATGCATACTTTACCTTGGGGGCATTGTGATTTGAAAAATGGCAATCAATGCCCAATTCCAGAGCATGATTTGAAATAAATAAACATGCCTATGAACTTATTTGGGTTCAAAAAACAGGCTATTATGGACCTGCCCACACCACAAGCCTCTTCTGATTTACAATCTGTAATGTCTAAACTGAGTGGCTTGTTAATTATTCATCTGAACAGCATATTTACAGATAATGATGAAGAAACAGGCAAAACATTGTACATATTTAACAATAATTTAAATCATTACCAATTACCTGTAGGTGGGCAATTGCAATTTATTACAACCCCTGAGGGTGATGTCAAGATTTCAGTAGGGAGAAATATTTACAGAATTAAGCACTCAAACATGGTTTCTGGCACTGTATATACTGTTTCTGCTGGTGACTGCTTATATATTGAGGTCCCGGGATCATATGACAAGCTTATACCCTTTTTTATAGAATTAAGAATCAGATACTCTATAATAAATAACCACTAAAACAAAATGCCTAATGATATATTTGGCCATACAAGGCATGAAGATCACAGTGATGAGATTCTGATGCTTGATGTCAGAGTCAAGAAATTAAGAAGTGATTTACAAGCTTTGCAAACCACACTCAATGCCAGTCTTCAATTAGAAATTACAAATTTACAATCACAATGCATGGACCCTCTTCTTAAAATTGATTCTGAACTCAAATTGCTGCTTCAAAAATATACTGATTTGGCCACATTGGATAATTTTCAAAGTTTAGAAGAAGCTGTAGCAGCTCTTCAAGCCAAATTTAAGACCCAGGCCACCAACTCTGAGCAATTGAAACAGCAATTGGAAGAGCAGATAAATAATGTCCAGGCACAGCTCCAAACAATTGTCAAAAGCATAAAATCACAGGAAGATTTTGATCTAGTGATTTCCACTCTAAAAGAACAGATTCAGTCACTCCAGATACCTAACCTGGATCCTCTGAACAATGCCATAGCCGAGGTTAAAGAAAAAATTGAGACACTCGAAAATTTTATGAACAATTTGCCATCTTCTGATGCTTTGAATGCAATAACTCGGAGTGTAGCAAATATTAAGCTGCAACTTGAAACATATGAAGATTTTGGAAAAATTCAAAGTACCATAACCCATCTTGAAGGTACCATAGCAGCAGTGCAAAGTGATTTGGCAAATGTACAAGAAACTCGCCTGCCCGGTATTGTAGATACTCTTGTCAGTGTCCAGCACCAAATCACAAAGCTTGAAAACCTCAACACTGAATCTGAGCTATCTCATTTTCATCACTTGATTGATGATATCCAAACAAAACTTGAAATTTTACAACAATCAACACCCACTCAGGCAGATATAGCCCTGCTCCAAAATGCTATGCAAAATGTGGCTGATGCTTCTGAATTAAATAATGTGAAATTGGCACTTGAATCTTTGCAAAATACAGTATCAAATCTCCCTACATCACAGGAACTTAAAAATATTAAGAGGGCTGTGAATCGCATATTGAAATCAGAAGATATCAAGAATATCCAAGCAGAGATCAAACATCTCACTCAGACAGTGGCCACTCTACCAACCAATCAACATATTAATGAACTGCATGCCCTGTTTGAGGATATCAGAAGACAAGTCCATGATCTTACTGCTCAAAATTCAAAATTGGCAGTTGTTGAAAATTTGCAACAAATTGTAGCTAATATCAAGCACCAGCTAGGAACCATGGAATCCAATCAAGCAAATGCTCTGTCTGTTTTTGCCACCCAGCTTCAAGAGATTGTGCAACAATACAAGAAACTTATTGTGGACATAAAGATCAAGCCAGGCCATGATGATGTTGTTAGGACCATCAATGAGCACCTTGAATCTGTAACAAGCAGATTGCTTACAGCAGAAAAGGAAATAACAGGCATAATCGAGAATCCAAAACATTCAGTAATTCTTGAATTGTACAGCATCCCCAACAAAGAATATGATTCACCATTTACACCAGGTGGCAAAATATATATGCTGTCCCCTGCACAATTTTATTACCAGTTTTTTGTTGGGGGCACACTGAGACCAATCAAGATCAAATATTGGCATCAACCACAGGCACACCACTACCCTACCTTATCAATAACAAATGCTGAGAACAAAGTGAAAATCACCAGTGTAGAGTTAGAGGATTTTACAGACCCCAATACATTAGAAACAGCATATGTTGAAGATGATGGCACTTTGGAATTTAAAATACAAATAGGGGACAAATTATATTTAGAAAATCCTGCAGTCTCAGCTGCTGAACACCCCATAGTTGCAATATTCTTGTTTTCATATTATGTCTAGACAAATTATAGTTGATGAATTACACAGACAAGCCAGACATAATTATAAGAGGCTCCCAGTAGTCACAAAAGGCATAGATGATTTATGGCAAGGGGACTTGATTGAGTTGGCAACTGGACAGTTGAAAAACTTAGACAAAATCAACAAGGGCTACAAGTATCTACTCACTGTCATAGACACATTTTCAAAATTTGCCTGGGCTGTGGCACTTAAATCCAAGACAGGAAAATGTGTTACAGAAGCCTTCAGGACAATCATAAATCAGAGTGGAAGATCCCCGCGCTATTTGCAAACAGATAATGGCAAAGAATTTTATAATTCTGTGTTCCAACAATTTATTAAAAGCCAGGCAATAAAACATTACTCGAGTTACAGTGACCTCAAAGCCTCAATTGTAGAGAGATTCAACAGAACCTTAAAAAATCTTATGTATAAACAATTTACACTCCAAGGTAATTATAAATGGCTTACAATCCTTCCAGAACTTCTACATAAATATAACAACTCGGTCCATTCCACAATCAACATGAAACCCTCTGAAGTAACTTCATCTGATGAGCAAAAATTGATCAGGACTGTTTATTATCCTAGATACCAGCCAACAACAAGAAAGGCCAAATACAGGGTGGGTGATCAAGTAAGAATCAGCAAATATAAGCACTTATTCAAAAGAGGCTTTACAAGAAACTGGAGCACTGAATTATTTACAGTGGTTCAAGTTAAACCTGGGACCCTTAACACATATATAATAAAAGATCACCGAGGAGAAATTCTCAAAGGCAGGTTCTATGAACAAGAACTCAGCAAAACTAAACAGCCTGACACATATCTCATAGAAAAAATTATCCGCAGAAAAGGCAACAAGTTATTTGTCAAATGGCTGGGTCATCCAGAAAACAGCTGGATCGATGCAAACAAAATAATAATATGAGCACCTGGGATGTTATAAAAAGGCTGCCAGAACCTGAACAGCAGAATAAGAGAAATGGCAACTTGCTGCCTGATAATATTAGGTGTCTTATTGTTGGGCCATCTGCTTGTGGTAAAACTACACTAATGGTTGATAATTTTTTATTGGCACCCAACTGGTTAGACTGGAAAAACAGGCACTTGTATATCTTCTCTAAGAGCTTGGAACAATTAAAATATCAGCAGCTGATGAAGCTGTATGATGGATTGGATATAGCCACTTTTGAACCAGATGTTAAGCCACTTCATGACTGTCTCGATAATTCTGTTGTTGTGTTTGATGACGTTATACTGGATAATCAAAACAAGGTTAGAAATTTCTTTACACAGGGGCGACACAAAAACATTGATTGCTTCTACCTGGCACAGACTTTTTCAAAAATACCGAAGCAGCTGATCCGAGACAACAGCAATTTTATATGTGTGTTTCATCAAGATCATACCAACCTCAAACACATACATGATGAATATGTAGGTGGGGACTTGAGCTACAATGATTTTTCCAAGTTTTGCAGCAGGTGCTGGAACCAGGACAGTTATGGGTTTGTCACAATTGATATGACAAGAAAACCCAATAGTGGCAAATACAGAAATAAAATCAACGATTTTCTAGACGTAGAGACGTATATAAATAACCATGAAAAGGCCAATCATTGATGATCTTAAGTTAAGAGATTATCTTGTAAAAAGATTTAAGGGATGGAAATCAGAGAACCGGGGAATTTATGAAAAACACAAACAAGCAGAACAGCCTGTAATTGATGCTATTAATAATTTAGGTAAGAATATCAAAACTGTTACAGAGCAAAATCAAGATTTGATCACAGAGCTTGTACCTGTAGCTGCAAGGAACATATTAGATTATCCAATCACCCCACTTTCCAGTATTCATACACCTAGTCCTGTTGCTCCTCGAAGAATTGAAGCTACTCAGGATCCTATTGAATTGGGTCTTCTTGCACAAAAATATTTAACCACACCTAAAGACAACAAAGATGAGGTCTTTGGCTTATATGCCGACACAGAGCTTGATGGCAGCATCATACATAGAATTGGCAATTTCAGAGTAACTTTTATGGGAGATGATCTGATTGTATATTCAGAATCTCGTCTCGGAGAAAAAGGTGGTTTTGTTAAATATCCCGGCACACCTGGGTTGTGGGAACTGATAACTAGGAAAAGGCCTGGCAGCTATACAGATCAAGATTATGAACATTACAAAGAAATATTAATAAAATCAGATGCTCTATACCAGAACAATGATCCCACACAAAAAAGAGTCAAGTCGAGTAGTGGGGCAAAATACAATAATTTAATCAAGCCCATATGGTCACAGATCAAGACTGGCAGTGGAATCAAACAATACAACACCCTGCCTAAAGAATTTGTGTGGGTTGATGATGTCAGGAAACTTGTAGATAGGTTGCTGGTGATAGCTGGGGAGGAAAATGCTGGCAACCACAATTTTTACAATGAAAAGGTTGGAATTATGGACATGATAAGCACAAAATTGTCTAATTTTATAGTGAATGACCCTAAGGGGATTGGATATCTCATAAAAATTATTAATACTCTACCACCTAAATTTTGGAATATTTCTGAGGGTCGGGGCCTGGTTAATGACATTATAAACAAGCTGCCATTTGAACTACATATTCCAGGCTATCAGTATTGTGGCCCCGGTACAAAACTGGATCATAGATTAAACAGAGGGGACCCTGGTGTTAATCCTCTAGATGCTGCTTGTAGAGACCATGACATAGCATACAATACACATTCTGATCTTGACAAGAGACATGTTGCAGACAAGAAATTAGAAGAGGCTGCATTTGGTAGATTTGTAAGCAAAGATGCATCTTTGAGTGAGAGAATATCAGCATTGGGGACCACCATAGCTATGAGCACCAAACAAAAACTGGGGTGGGGGTTGTGAACATGTATATAATAAACCTACGATGAAGGCCAAGGGTGTTATGTATCAAATACCTTATGCAGGTCTCAAATCTCTTAAAACTATTGACAGTCTCTTGACCAAAAAGCAGCGGAAGAAAAAAAGCTCTTGTCTTGCAAAAGGACATGGTATGAAATTGTTGCTTAGTACCCCCCAATTAAAAAAATTACAGCAATCAAGAAAAAAATCACATGTCGGGGGATTCATATTTACCATCCCTGCCATCTTAGCAGCTCTCGGGGCTGTTGGGAGCTTGGCCGGGGGATCAGCTGCCATAGCAAAAACAGTAATAGATGCCAAGAAAAATAGGGCAGAATTAGATGAGCAGAGGCGCCATAACCTGGCCATGGAGAAAAAAGGCAAAGGTGTTAAGAGAGCCATGAATAAGTTTAAAAAAAACAAGAGCCGCTTACAAACCAAGATATTGAAGCTTTGATCAAGCCACTGGGCATCAAACATTTTAGAGGTGTGTACATGTCTGATTCTTTACCAGAACAACCACTCAACAAAGAGTGTGGCATTGTTAATTTGGATGAGTACAAAAATCAGGGTACTCACTGGATTTGTTATCTTAAATATTTAAAAAATGAGGCATTTGTGTTTGATTCCTTTGGAGGTGTTCCACCTGAAAATTTAGTAAAATATCTAAAATCAACTAATCTTTATTACAATAATGCCCGTGTTCAAAACTTCAAAGATGTTAATTGCGGACATTTGTGTTTATCTGTTCTCAGATATATGTCACAAATAAATAAACCATCAATTGAAAATTTTCAAAAAGCCTTGTGGTATCTGAAACATCATGGGAGTATTCCATCTCACCAGCCAAAATTCAATATTGAAACTCAAATTGCATGATGACATAGTGTATCCCAAAACAATAGCTCTCAGAGCATTTTATGGCATGTACCTGATCCCTAATATTACACACCACAACAACAAAATTGCAGTAGGGGATCAAAAAATTGTCATCACTCCAGGGCAGTATAATCTGTCCACTCTAAATGCTCAATTACCCAGAGGTGTAGTGTTAAGTCAAAATTCTGTCACTCACAGAGTAGAGATTGTATCTGCTACAGAAACAGTGGATCTGGGTACTATAGGAGAGCTGTTGGGCTTTGAGAACAACACAAAACTGGAACCGGCCATCAAACACACTGCTATGAATATACCCAAATTCTTGGCCATAGAGACTCTGAATATTCACTGTAATGTGGCCGAGGGTATGATCACCAAATCAAATGGCATAGGCACTCACAAACAAACCGGCATCATTGCAACCTTCAAACCTAATTCCGAATTCATGGAGCCGATCATCTACAATCCATCCCCAACATTATATTTTCCTGTGTGCCACAACAGAATAGATTACATTGAATTGATGGTCACTAATGAAAAAGAAGAATTAGTTGATTTTGCTGGAGCCACAACAACTGCTATCATAGAGATTAATATTTAAATAAAAATACATACAATGGAAAATATTGAGAGTTATGAGCTACAATCATTCCCTCCAAACAGGAGGACATTTGCAAATTTAAATCAACCCAACACGGAAATCGAGGTTGATCTTGATGTAGGGGACGGCTTTATACACCCCCACAGAGCAGATCTATACATCAAATTTGATGTTGTAAAGCTCGATGGAACAGATTACCCGGCAAATTCAAATATAAGACTTGTAGACAATTTTGTACCGCATCTGTTCTCTGAAATTGAGATCAGAAAGCATGGCGTTGTTATAAACAGAATAGATTATCCCGGCATTACCTCCACGGCTTTGGCCACTCTAAAATTATCCAAAACCGAGGCTTCATACTACAAAATAGGGGGATTTGAAGCTGGTGATAACATATTATCCAAGAACCACACAGTGCTGTTCCCCATGCGCCTGTTGCCAGGATTCTTCTCGGATTACAAAGAAATTATGTGGAAGGGTGGTTTAAGAATCACATTTAGAAGAGCTGCCAATGATAATAATGCTTTGATGAGGTACGGCACATTAAACGCTACAGGGGAAGCTTTGCCTAATACCTTACCAGATGCAGGCAAATGCATTATTCAGACTATGGAGTTAAGAATCCCTGTTGTTGAATATGAGGCCAGTTATGCTCTTAAACACAAAGCAGATATAGTAAAAAATCCACAGATTCTTCTACAATTTTATACATATCAATGCGTACAGAAGCCCGCAACTGGTGCTTATTATGAGTTTGATGCTACAAATTCATTCTCCAGTATTCAATATGACATGCCTGATTTTGTAGTGGTACTGTTTCAGACTGGGAGACACAACAATCAGGAAAAAAATTCAAGTAGATTTGATAACTGCAACATCAAGAACATTTATCTTAAAAATGGCAGAAATGAGGTCTTTCCTAGAGAAAATTATAATTTAGACATGTCCAAGGATGATTTCCTTAAATTATATGAGGCATTTTCTTCCTTCAAACGTGTCACTACAGGCAATACTGACATGTATTACACACCAGATGAATTCAAAGCACGGAGACCCATGTTTGTCATCAACACTTCAAAAAGAAAACAAGTTGTGGTGAATGACAGAACAAACATTAAAATTATCTGTGAATTCCATGAGGCATTACCTGATGACACCATATGTAGTGTCATTCTCATAGGAGAAAAATCATATGTTTATGACGTAAGAAATGAGAGAGTCACGGAGCAATTCTAGAAGAATTACATTGTTTTAATATTAGATAAACAAATTGAGGCTGGTGCCCAATTGAACTTAAACCAGAAATAAATATGTATGTATGTATGGGTGTAGGTGGCCTAGTTTTAAGTATGGCCCAAGAGGGGCATATTTTTAACAAAATTATGGACAACAATCTCACAGAAGTGCCTTTTGTAAGTGTAGCCTCATCAATCTGAGGGGGTCATACTTTCCGAAATATTCCCGAGGGCATTTTTACAAAAATCTTGGATTAAACAAAAGTTCCATACTAGAGAAAAAAGCTCATATGGCCATGTTGAGCAAGTTTTAAGTATAGCAAATCTGCTTGAGGGGGGGTTCATACTTTCCTGAGTTTATAGTACAGCCAATACAACTACTGTCTCACGGTAGAAAAGCTAGCGTTCCCACCATGACTTTGATATCGAATCGTGGTGTCCAGAAAGCAGGAAACATTCCTCTGGCACGTTGGAACGAAACGCGCAACATATATGAAATACACGAAGACGAAGATCTCACCGTTTTCGACGTGAGTGCCGGCGATAAGCTGATCATTCAAAACACGAGCGAAGTGCCACCCTCTTTGAATCCCATCACGCTTGTGCTTCTCTTGAAACGTAATCTCTAAGAAAAAATGTCTAGGCAAGCCATCGTCGAAGAATTGCATAAACCTGCACGCCGCAACTACGAACGTTTGGCTGTGGTAACCAAGGGCATCGACGACCTCTGGCAAAGCGACCTCGTGGAGATGAGTAGCGGCAATTTGAAAAACGTACATAAATTGAACAAGGGCAACAAGTACCTCCTCACCGTCATAGACACATTTTCGAAATTCGCATGGGCTCTACCTTTGAAGGCGAAAACGGGAACATGCGTCACGGAAGCATTCAAATTAATTTTTCGCGAAAGCGGTGGCAGACGACCACGGTTTCTGCAAACAGACAACGGTAAAGAATTTTACAACGCCGTATTCCAAAAATTTATTCAAAAACACAAGATTCGACATTATTCGAGCTTCAGTCACATCAAAGCCAGCATCGTGGAAAGATTCAATCGAACCTTGAAAACACACATGTGGAAACGATTCACGCTTCGGGGAAATTACAAATGGGTCGACATCCTGCCGGAACTCGTCGACACCTATAATGATACGGTACACAGAACGATAGGGATGAAGCCAGCCGACGTTACCAAGTCCGACGAGCAGCGTTTAATTTCTACCGTTTACTGTCCAAAGTACACACCCACGACAAAAAAAGCTAAATACAAAATTGGAGACCAGGTGAGGATCAGCAAATTCAAACGCACCTTCGAGAAGGGATTCACAAAAAATTGGAGCACGGAACTTTTTACGGTGGTTCGAGTTCTACCCGGAAACCGACACACGTATATAATAAAAGATAGTAGCGGCGAGATTTTGAAAGGAAGATTTTACGAAGAGGAACTCTCTAAAACAAAACACCCCGACACGTACCTCATCGAGAAAGTATTGCGTAGGAAAGGTGACAAACTGTTTGTCAAATGGCTGGGACTTCCAGAAAAGAGTTGGATCGACGCGAACGAAGTGAACTTGTGAGTACGTGGAACGTGGTGAAGCGTCTACCGGATCCAGAAAGTCAAACGAGAAAAAAAAAGAACGGCGAGTTGCTTCCCGACAGCATCCGCTGTCTGATCGTAGGTCCTTCGGGGTGTGGGAAAACAACACTGCTCGTGGACAATTTTCTCCTCGCACCGAATTGGTTAGATTGGAAGAACAGGCACCTGTACGTGTTCTCGAAAAGTTTGGAGCAATCCAAATACCAGCAACTGATGAAACTGTACGATGGTCTTGACATTGCAACGTTCGCCTCGGAAATAAAACCACTCGACGATTGTCGTGAAAATTCAGTCGTTGTGTTCGACGACGCCATCCTGGAAAATCAAAATGAAATTCGCAACTTTTTCACGCAAGGTCGTCACAAAGGAATGGATTGCTTCTACCTAGCTCAAACGTTTTCCAAAATTCCAAAACAGTTAGTACGCGACAACGCTAATTTCATATGTTTGTTTCGTCAAGATCACACCAACCTCAAGCACGCGTACGATGACTACGTAGGCGGAGACATGAACTACAATCAATTTTCGGAACGCTGCTGCTCTACTTGCTGGAACGGTGACGATTTCGGATTCGCGACGATCGACATGACGAGGAAACCCAACGACGGAAAATACAGAAACAAAATCAACGACTTTCTAAACGTTGCAACGTTGTGAGAAACGACGTGTATAAATAACGTCATGACGAAACGGAAAATCGAAGACGAAAATCTCAAGCTTCGCGATTACCTCGCGAAACGCTTCAAAGGTTGGAAATCCGAGAATCGCGGATTCTACGAAGAGAAGAAACGTCAGGATCAACCCGTGATCGATGCCATCAGCAGTCTAGGTAAAGAAATTAAAAGTGTCACGGAACAAAATAAAAATTTGATCAACGAACTCGTACCGCTCGCAGCTAAAAGTTACGCCGTACCCACGCCTATTTCGAGCATTCCTTCGACGCCGTTCGAACTGAAGGATGCACCGGCACGACGTCGAGCCATAGGCAGCACGTCGTCGTCTTCGGATAAAATCGAGTTGGGACCTTTAGCACGAGACTACCTGAGCACGGGGAAATTCGACAAGGATGAAGTGTTCGGATTGTATCCCAGCATGGAAACCAGCGAAGGCGGCGGTGTGGTGTGGAAGATTGGGAAATCGAAGGTGACCTTCGAAGGCAACGACATTAAAGTCAATTTAGGCGACAAGGATAGTTGGAACAGGTATCCGGGTACGGTGGGACTGTGGGAACTCGTCGCCAAAAAGCAGCCGAAAGATTACACCGACGAAGATTACCAGAGTTACAAGGAAATTCTGATCATGACGGATGCCTTGTACCAGAACAACGACGCCTCGCAGAATAGGGTGAAATCGAGCAGCGGCGAGAAGTACAGGAATCTCATCAAACCGATTTGGAACCAGGTCAAAACAGGCAGCGGCGTCAAACGCTACAACACGTTACCCAAAGAATTCGTTTGGGTGGACGACGTTAGGAAACTCGTGGACCGATTGTTGGTGATAGCCGGCGAAGAGAATGCAGGCAACCGTAATTTCTACAACGAGAAGGTTGGCATCGTGGACATGATCAGCACGAAACTTTCCAACTTCATCGTGAACGACGACAAGGGCATAGGTTACCTGATCAAAATCATCAACACGCTGCCTCCGAAATTTTGGAACGTGGCCGAAGGAAAGGGACTCGTGAACGACATCATCAACAAGTTACCTTTCGAGATGCATCTACCTGGCTACCAGTACTGCGGACCGGGTACCAAACTCGAGAAAAGATTGGAGAGAGGAGACAAGGGTGTGAATCCGTTGGATGCCGCATGCAAAGATCACGACATCGCCTACAACACCACGCAGACGGATCTGAATGCACGTCACGAAGCAGACAGAAAGTTAGAGCACGCAGCTTTCGAAAGATTCGTGAGTAGAGACGCATCGTTGGGTGAACGGGTCGCCGCACTAGGCACCACCATCGCCATGAACACGAAACAAAAATTGGGGTGGGGTATATAAATAACATACAGTAAAAAAAACAACATGGCTTGCATAACTGATTTGCCACCCGAGCTACTATCTAAAATATTCAAGAAAGTAGTTAACGGAGATGTTAATAAACTTGTAATCATAGCAAGAACGACGCCGGAATTTCGCATCCCTTGTGAAATGGTTCTCAAGGACCATCTTCGGGAGATCAGCGGCCTGAGGTGCAGTGATCTCAACATTCTGCTTTCGGCTGCAGGGGAAAAATTGAACGAGAGGTCGGACGAACTGTACGAGGCGATGCAGGGAAGAAGATGGTATACTGATGATTGGTACAAGTCTATGCAGGAGAAGGAAGATATCCTTACGCACATCATCGCGTTCTCCGAAGCACGGACTTTCTTCCTCTGTTAAAAAAAATAATAATATATATACGTGTCAAAAAAAACTTGATATATAAATAACACACATCGTGAAAAAAAAATAATCTTCGGTATATATAAATAACACACATCGTGAAAAACAATTAAATTTCTCTCTAACACTTTGAAATTTTTCTTTGATATGACGACCGAAAAAATAAGTGATCTCCAAGCATTAAAACAAATGCTAAATTTGTCAGTCGAGTATGTAAAAATTCAGGAATTGGAAGTCGACAAACCTTACACGATAACTTCCGGTTCAATCGTTTCTACCCAGTATGGTCCCAAGGTACGTCTGTTGCTCAACGCACAATACAGTCTATTTTTACCAGATCGATACGCTAACATGTTATCCGACGAGAAGCTATCTATTTTAATCGAGAACAAAACTCGAATCGTGTACAAGGGGACAAAGGAACTTCTTGGCAAGAAAACGAAGCACGTAATAGAATTTGTGTAACGACTGCGAGGCCTTGAAAATATATAAATAACATACCGTAAAAAAAACTACACAAGAAAAAATCTCAGAATATATATATAAATAACATATCGTGAAAATAACACATAGAGCATCAACATGAAGCCCAAGGGTGTCGTGTACCAGATACCATATTCGAATCTAAAAAATCTAGGTGCTCTCGATGGGTTACTCACCAAGAAACAGCGCGAGAAGAAACGTTCTTGCTTGTCGAAAGGACACGGAATGAAATTGCTGCTCAGCACACCTCAATTGAAAAGATTGCAGCGTTCGCGGAAACAGCAAAAGATCGGAGGTTTCATATTCAGCATCCCGGCCATCCTGGCAGCATTGGGGGCCGTTGGAAGTTTGGCCGGCGGAAGTGCCGCCATCGCGAAAACCGTCATCGACTCGAAGAAGAACAAGGCCGAGTTGGAAGAACAGAAACGTCACAACCTGGCCATGGAGAAGAAAGGAGGAAAGGGCGTGATGAAGAAGTTTAAAAAAAAGAAACAGAAGCACTCACCAACCGAGACATTGAATCTCTGATCGAACCGTTACAAATCAAACACTTCAGAGGAGTTTTCATGTCCGACTCGTTACCTTCAAGCGTTAAAAAAAGAGAATGCGGAGTAGTCAACTTGGACGGTCAAGAAAATCCAGGCACGCATTGGATATGTTACCACAAAAACGATGACAATAACAAAGCATTCGTTTTCGATTCTTTCGGAGGTGTCCCACCTACAAATTTAATCCATTATCTGAAAACGAACAAAACCTCTATATACTACAACGACGAACGCATTCAAAATTTCGGAGACGTGAACTGCGGTCATCTCTGCCTCTCCGTGCTCGCGTTTCTCTCTAAAATAAATAACCCTACGATCGAAGATTTCCAGAAAGCATTGTGGAACCTCAAACAGCATCACTAGGATGGGCGTGTTCCATCTCACGAGCGAATCTTCAATCTTGAAACTCACGCTGCACGACGACATCGTCTATCCTAAATCCGTGTCTCTGCGTGCATTCTACAGCATGTACCTCATACCTAATGTTACGCAGCACAACAACAAAATTAGCGTCGGAAGCGAACACATCGTCGTCACGCCAGGACAATACAATCTTTCCACTTTGCAAGCTCAATTACCCAAAGGTACATACCTTTCTCAAAATTCGGTCACGCACAGAGTGGAAATCCTATCCGCGACGGAGACCGTGGACCTGGGCACCATGGGAGAACTTTTAGGTTTCGAGAACGACACCAAACTCGAAGCTGGCATCAAGCACGTGGCAACCAACATTCCTAAATTCTTGGCCATAGAGACTCTGAACGTACACTGTAACGTGGCCGAAGGTATGATCACGAAATCTTCGGACGGATTGTTAGGAAGTCACAAGCAGACGGGAATCATAGCCACGTTCAAACCAAGTTCCGAGTTCATGGAACCGATCATCTACACGCCCTCTTCGCCGATCTATTTTCCAGTATGTCGCAACCGCATAGACGACATAGAGTTGGTGGTGACGAACGAGAAAGTAGACGTGGTAGATTTCGCAGGTGCCACTACGACGGCCATCGTGGAGATCAACGTATAATAAATAACCATACATGTAAAATGGAGCAAATCGAAAGTTACGAATTGCAGTCTTTCCCTCCCAACCGTCGCACGTTCGCCAATCTGAACGAAGCGAACAGGGAGATCGAATACGACGTGGACGTAGGCGACGGGTTCATTCATCCTCACAGAGCGGACCTCTACCTTCAATTCGACGTGGTGAAGAAAGAAAGCGGAGACGCGTTTCCCGCAGCAGCAAACTTGATACTCGTGGACAACTTCGTGCCTCACCTGTTCTCGCAGGTGGAGGTGAGGAAACACAACACCGTCATCGACAGAATAGATTATCCAGGCATCACGTCGACGGCGGTGGGAACGTTGAAATTATCCAAAACGGACGCAGCGTACTACCAGGCCGGGGGATTCGAAGCCGGGGCCAAAATATCGACGAAAAGTCACACGGTGCTCTTTCCCATGCGTCTGCTGCCTGGTTTCTTCTCGGACTACAAGGAGATCATGTGGAAGGGAGGACTGAGGATCACATTTCGAAGAGCGGCCAACGACAACGACGCACTGATGCGATACGCTACTTTGGGTCCGGACGGCACCACGCCGATAGCCAACACTTTACCCGAAGCAGCGAAATGTGTCATCCGGAGCATGGAATTGAGAATGCCGGTGGTGGAATACGAAACGAACTACGCCCTCAAGTACAAAGCGGAGATCTTGAAAAGTCCGCAGGTGCCGATTCACTTTCACGGTTACCAGTGCGTGCAGAAGATGGCGTCGGGAAGTCACATGGAATTCGACGTGACGACACAGTTCAACAACATACAGTTCGACATGCCAGATTTCGTCGTAGTGCTTTTTCAGACCGGACGCGATAACGATCAGGAAAAAGATTCCAGCAAGTTCGACGACTGCAAGATCAAGAACGTTTATCTGAAGAACGGTAGGAACGAAGTGTTCCCGCGCGAGAATTACAACCTCGACATGACCAAAGACGATTACCTCAAACTTTACGAAGCTTACACGGCTTACAAACGCGTGACCGAAGGAAGCGTGGACGTGTACTACGCGCCCAGCGAATTCAAAGCACGGAGACCCATGACCGTCATCAACACATCTAAGAGGAAGCAAGTGGTGGTCAACGATCGTACCAACATCAAGATTGTATGCGAGTTCCACGATGCCTTGCCTGCAGATACTCTGTGCAGTGTCATTCTTATTGCAGAGAAAACATTTGTGTATGACGTCAAGAATGAAAGAGTAACTGAACAGTTTTAAATAAATAAAAAAAAAATAGCACACAATAAGAAATGTGGAATTTTATATATATAAGTACAAATTGCAATTAGCAGTTTCCAGAAGTTTAATTTTGCTGTGCCATGCATGCATGTAATCGAGGAAGTGGAAGTAAATTAAAATTGTTTTTTTTTCGCATTGCCTATTACTTTTTGTTGCACTCTGGGCAGGCCTTACTAGTTTGGAGGCGATAGTGGCCCCACGGAAGTGTGTGGACCCCACATTCAAGAATACACCTCTTGTCGTCGTGTGCATCCAGAGCAACTTTCCTGACAATATTAGTTGTAAGCACATGATCGACGCTTTGGATACGATGCTCTTTTTGTAGAATGGGCGATTTTGTTCTGAGGCACTCGAGGTAATCCTCAAACTTGAGGTGCTCCCGAACCACTTGCCTGCTTACACCCTTTGCCTTTTTTGTTACAGAACCCTCAGCCCGGATCGCGTAGGCTTTGGCACGAAGTCCAGCAAACTCCACAATCACATCCCCGTCTTTCTCGTCCTTGAGTTTGCCGGGTATTTTTTTGTTCCGGGGCAGAATTCCATACCGGTTTAGCTGGGGATAGCCCGATGTGTCGAAGAGCTTGACAAGAGCTGGAACTTTGGCTATATCACCATATGCATCGGCCGTGCGAACATGGTACACCAAGCTGTCTGTGTCTGTGTAGAGGAGCGAGATATTGTGGTTGTAGTGTGCACGTAGTATGCCGTAATATGTCTCGAACATGCACAACTTGCTCAGATCCAAAACTGCAGCTCCCACATAGATGGGCTTGTTGAGTAGCACCTTGCCCCGGTTCATGTGAATCAGAGACATCTGTTCGTTGTAAATTGTTCGAGACCCGAACAGCGGGCTTGCAACAAGTCGACGACACTGTGTTTTCTTCGTCACCAACCTCACATCAACGCGATTTCGCACATTCTCCATGGTCTTCCCAAATACCGCATTGTTCATTAATTTGAAAAAATCGCGATCAAGTTCCGAAGTGGCATCAGTGCGATGGTTGGTGTTCAGTTCGATGTACGGCTTCAACCATGGAGACTGCCTGAACAAGAGCACGCCGTAAACTGCTTTGACCGAGACCCCTTGCTGCATTAACCACTGGAGGTTCCGGTAGTGTAGCACATAACGCTTTTTGGGCTCCAAGTCCATGACGAGCTTCGGTTGATCCGAGCCAGGTGGACACTTGAGTTCCGGAGCAGGCGAAAGGTCACAGAATGTATCCTGCAGCTTCTCGGGGAAGTCGAGGTCCACCTCGGCAAAAAACCCAAACTCGTCGCACTCTTTTTCGATGTCGAAGTTGGAGGGGTCAGCCCACTCAAACTGTCCTGTTGGGAGTGGCTGCATCATGGAGTGCCCGTAAAGATTATTCACGTCAGTGTACATGATGTAGCTTGATGGTTGGGAGGGGTCGTAACCAGTGGCCATGTGGTGATTGTTGGCGTGTGCGAAGCGTTGCGACACTTGGACCATGCCGCCCCGGATAGCTCTCTCGATGAAAAGCATGATATCATTATCGGAGATAAGTGAAAGTTTAACTTTAGTCAGCAGGAGCATGGCCGACCACGCCAGTCCAGGAAGGCTGTAAAAATATACAGGGTCCAGGTTGTAAATGTTTATCGCAGTCGCCCGAAACGCCTGGAACACATCGGCAAGAAGCGTCACATCAAGCTTCAGGTATGCATCGTGGTAATCACCGAAAGTTCGGCAACCCAACTCGACCCACATAGACTGAGCATGCTTGTACTCCTCGTCGGTAATACCAGAACCTCTCAGCTGGCTGTAGAACTTATCCTGGGGAGGCAGCAACTCTTCTTCGAACTTGGAAGGGTCTGTGACGTATTCGTAGGGGTAGACCCCTTTACGTCTGATGAGTGCGACATCTAAGTTCGGGAAACTTGATGTGGTAATGGCTAGTTGGTCGTCTCTGAGCTTCCCAGCAAGAGCATCGAGGCTTGCCTGGAGGAACCTCAGAGAGTCGAGGAACCGAAGCTCGATGCTGCTGCTTGAGTTGGGGATCGGCACCCACTTGCTGATGCTAATATAACGCTCCTCGTTCTGTGCCAGGACATTGATTCTCGCATTGTCGTACCCTAGATGTGTGACCAAGTGATGGAAATCATATCCCGAGCCATTGTGAAAAAAGACCGGTATGAAGCGCGGGTCCCTGGCTCTCAAGTTACATCTGTTGCACCACGGGCCAATGTAGCTTCCGGTCCCATAATGGTCATGGTGGTGGACCTTTTTGTTATCGTCAGTGAAGACCGACTTGCAAACAGGACAATTTAGAGCCATTTCGTGCTGATGCTTGTTTTTGGGAGACAGAGGCAGCATGGGCTTGGGGGCCAACAGCACCTTCCCTATCTTGATGGCTTCCTGTTGCATTCTCTCCAGGAAGTATTTGGCCGGGTCGGGACCGCGATACACATAGGGCTCGGAGGCAATATGTTGGTCTCGCCACACCACAACATAGGAGTAACTCGAGGCCTCGTGGATTTGGAAAGGAATGGTAGAGGATGTTTCGGGGTTGGGCTCGCAGTTAGACAGAGGTTGAAGAAAGGCCTCGAAGTCTGCTACAATATAGGCAGAATGCTTCACCATAGCACTGTGCATGCGAAAGCACTCTACTGCACCAGGTTTGGGCAGGATAATTCGTGCAGGCTTGTTGGTACTACAATAGAACATGTGGCGAGCTAGCTTCTCAGCAGCAATGTTGGGTCCTCTGATGCGCCGGTAATTTTGCTGTTCTCGATTATGAAATATAGCCAAGCACCTGCGACACACCTCGACGTGGCGACTATCACTGCTCCGTTGGCTCGAAACAAGCCGAGAGAGGGAACGGATAAGGGTGTAATGGTGATGGGTTTCGTTCTTGATGAGCAGGAGGTTGATTTCTCGTACCTCGTTGTTGTTGCTCACGTTGCTCACCCGGATGGGGTGGACCTCATTTTCGTTCTCGGTGAGACCGTAAACATTGATGGCTAATTGCAGGCCCAACAAGTCACGAGCACTAACCTCAAACTTGCGAATATGCGAGACTTCTACAGGGTAGGCAATCCCGGCCATTGCAACCTCCAGTTCCGACTCATACTGCGTGTAGTGGTTAACACGGCGTGGATTGTTTTCCCTAGGTATAGGGTGCAATGCTGCCAGCACCGACCAGAGGAAGCATTTGGTGTCTTTGTTCTGAATATTGAGAACAGCTTTCCTTGCTTCAACCTCGGGTGGCAGGGCAATATAGCTAGACCCTGCCAGTGGTAGGAACTTGCTAAGTGTCAGACAAAGTTCGTGGGGGTCGCCACACAGCGAACCGCCCGAGCCTTTAGCCTGATGCTCCTCGTGCTTTGCCACAAACTCCTCGACAAACTTGTTGTAGATGCTGTCGAGGTCAGTGATATCTGCCTGATGCAGTGTTTTTGCTTTTGTGGCATGGAAGAATTTATATATTTCATCAGACGGTTTCTTATACTTGCAGCATAGCACAGCATAGAATTTAGTGGAGTATGTAGCCAATGCATCGTTGAGGATGGATATTATCTTAGCTCGCTCGCTCTCCAGAAAACTACGCACATCGCATGAGCTGTCTGATGTTATGTTAAAGTCTTCTAATAAATGCTCAAACGCAAATCGGTCTGCTTTCTTCGCCAGCTTGACGCGTTTGGCAGGTGGCGATGCATCGAGGGAGGTTACTTCTACCTTTCGCTTGGAAGGTTGCGGTAGAGATGTTCCAGTGCTCTTGCAAGTAGGCTGGTGTCGCTTGAAGTTGTCAATAGAAATATTTTTTCCACACTTAGAACACAGTTTGGTTGCACATATTCGCTTTCCCGGCACACAAGTACGACAGTGCCTTTGAAAATGTTGACTTGACACACCAATTTGGCACGTAGGGCAATTTTTTACAGAACGCATAATGCAGAGATTTTTTGGGGGTATGTTATTTAATACCTAATGCTGTGCAATGCAAAATATAATTGCTCACTTTTTTTTTAACTATTTTCTATGACCTTACCCGGGTTTTTTTTTTTTCGCCAAATTATATGCTTCTAGTCTCCTATACAATACAATATACGTACAATATTGTCAACAGTATTATATTTGAGCAGGTCGTTTGTCACCTAAACACTACAGCTCACAGGTTGGGAAAATCTGACGTGAAAGCAGATAATACGCTTATGCCTTATTTATATATAATTTTCACGGGGCGTTCAATATTGTCAACAGTATTATATTTGAGCAGGTCGTTTGTCACCTAAACACTACAGCTCACAGGTTGGGAAAATCTGACGTGAAAGCAGATAATACGCTTATGCCTTATTTATATATAATTTTCACGGGGCGTTCAATATTGTCAACAGTATTATATTTGAGCAGGTCGCTTGTCACCTAAACACTACAGCTCACAGGTTGGGAAAATCTGACGTGAAAGCAGATAATACGCTTATGCCTTATTTATATATAATTTTCACGGGGCGTTCAATATTGTCAACAGTATTATATTTGAGCAGGTCGCTTGTCGCCTAAACACTACAGCTCACAGGTTGGGAAAATCTGACGTGAAAGCAGATAATACGCTTATGCCTTATTTATATATAATTTTCACGGGGCGTTCAATATTGTCAACGGTATTATATTTGAGCAGGTCGTTTGTCACCTAAACACTACAGCTCACAGGTTGGGAAAATCTGACGTGAAAGCAGATAATACGCTTATGCCTTATTTATATATAATTTTCACGGGGCGTTCAATATTGTCAACGGTATTATATTTGAGCAGGTCGCTTGTCGCCTAAACACTACAGCTCACAGGTTGGGAAAATCTGACGTGAAAGCAGATAATACGCTTATGCCTTATTTATATATAATTTTCACGGGGCGTACAATATTGTCAACAGTATTATATTTGAGCAGGTCGCTTGTCACCTAAACACTACAGCTCACAGGTTGGGAAAATCTGACGTGAAAGCAGATAATACGCTTATGCCTTATTTATATATAATTTTCACGGGGCGTTCAATATTGTCAACGGTATTATATTTGAGCAGGTCGTTTGTCACCTAAACACTACAGCTCACAGGTTGGGAAAATCTGACGTGAAAGCAGATAATACGCTTATGCCTTATTTATATATAATTTTCACGTGCGTACAATATTGTCAACAGTATTATATTTGAGCAGGTCGTTTGTCACCTAAACACTACAGCTCACAGGTTGGGAAAATCTGACGTGAAAGCAGATAATACGCTTATGCCTTATTTATATATAATTTTCACGGGGCGTTCAATATTGTCAACGGTATTATATTTGAGCAGGTCGTTTGTCGCCTAAACACTACAGCTCACAGGTTGGGAAAATCTGACGTGAAAGCAGATAATACGCTTATGCCTTATTTATATATAATTTTCACGGGCGTACAATATTGTCAACAGTATTATATTTGAGCAGGTCGCTTGTCACCTAAACACTACAGCTCACAGGTTGGGAAAATCTGACGTGAAAGCAGATAATACGCTTATGCCTTATTTATATATAATTTTCACGGGGCGTTCAATATTGTCAACGGTATTATATTTGAGCAGGTCGTTTGTCGCCTAAACACTACAGCTCACAGGTTGGGAAAATCTGACGTGAAAGCAGATAATACGCTTATGCCTTATTTATATATAATTTTCACGGGCGTTCAATATTGTTAAGAGCGTCAGTTTCCGTAGAGCTCTCTTTTTTCCATCTTCCCTCTATACAGTGAAGCTGTAGAAGACACAATTAGCTAACCTAGCATACAACATACTTTCCTAATTAATATGTATATTGTCACACATTCCTCTTATTTTATACTGTTGTAAATAGAAAAGATTATGTACGGTAAATGTTTTGTACATTATAGGGAAAAAATGCAAAATATCCCCCAATTTTAATTCGATCCACCTCTGAATCGAATTTTTACATATTCTCACGCCGGCACATATGCTGTTCTATTTGCTTCTTTTACTTGCCTTGCTTAATTAACTCTCGCTAATTAGCATTTTTTTGGAAGAAGTCAACTAGAACAACATATGGCGGTATGAGAAATATGCAAATCAAAGAACATTTTAGCAATATATGGGCCCTAGCAATTAGCTTCGTCGACTAAGAGTACTCTTTTAAACATCTTCAGCTAGATCGTATTACTACGCGAGGACGTTTAAAATTTTTGGGTGTTGAAAAAGTTTGACCCCTACTTTTTATTTCTATTGTTTGCTAATAGATGGCGCTAATAGTACCCCCTCCCCTCCCCTCTCCCCTCTTCTCCTCTGCTGTATGACAAATAGCACAAACATAAAAATCAAGATTTTGGAGAGCAAAACATAAAATTTGCATGCATCTGATGTCGAACCAAGAACTTTTATCTTTCGGGGAGTCAACATTATTTTTTTACTCAGTCGTCATATAACATGAACACACGCAAAGATTCACATGTGCTTTTTATTATTTTGTGTTCGGTAAGTACAAGTATATTCTTACATAAATTATTGTTTAATTTAATAAATTGTAAACTCGGAGCCTGCTATACTAACACTCCTTCTGTCTATTGAAAGCGAATGTTGCGTGCATGCGGAAATAACACAGAAAAAAAAGCGGATGGAAGCAATTTAAAATCAGTGGAGCAAGGTCAGTATTACGAGAGCGTAAAAACACGTGCTTTCATTCAACTTCGAAAAATAAGAATGAATATGTGCATACAGAACACATATGCTTTCTTTTCACAGTTGTAAAATCATATAAATTTTACATGAAGTAAGTTGCGGGAAGGCTCTCTCTTTTATGTCTGTGTATATGTTGTACAATTAGGTACAAGTATTGTACAATTAGGTACAAATTGTTGTACAATTATTCCTAGGCCCCCAACAGTATTGCCAGACATAAAAAATACATGGACCTCTCAGACCCTTTGATGAAAATTTACAGTGAAAAACCCAGTAGGTTAACAACACTGTCAAAAAATCTACGGTAGTGTTGTCAGATGTAAACAGGGGGAGCAATAAACCCCCCCCTCATAAAAGGCTACAGTAAAAACCCACAGTGTCGCCAACTCTGTGCCCCTCAAAATATACATCATAAAAGGCTACGACGAGCCTCAAATAATGATTCGAGCCTCAGTGAAAAAACCCAGTAGGTTAACAACACTGTCAAACTACGGTAGTGTTGCCAGATGTAAACAAAAAGCAATAGACCCCCCTCATAAAAGGCTACAGTAAACCCACAGTGTTGCCAACACTAGGCCCCCAACAGTATTGCCAGACATAAAAAAATACATAGGCCCCTCAGGTCCTTTGATGAAAATTTACAGTGAAAAACCCAGTAGGTTAACAACACTGTCAAAAAATCTACGGTAGTGTTGCCAGATGTAAACAGAGGGCAATAAACCCCCCCCTCATAAAAGGCTACAGTGCCCCCCACAGTCTTGCCAACTCTGCCCTCAAAATATACATCATAAAAGGCTACGACGAGCGCCACAACCTTGGTGATTTTTTTCGGGTAAGAGTTGGCAACACTGCGCCTTACGAGACAAATCCATTAAGGCGATCGAGCTCCAAATGATGGTTCGAGCTCCAAATGATGATTCAGTACCGGGCCACTAGGTCTACTTTAAATGTTATTTTAACATTTGCTTTTCACACGCTTCAACAGTAAAGAAACAAAATTGAAAAATATAAATAATACTTCCATCTTCACGGAAGTTCCACAGGCAAGGCAAGTCTGTTTCACGAGCGGCCAGCGACATCTACAGAAGCTTGCAGATACATGCTAAAAGAACCCAACTTGACCTGCCTAACCTACTCAAATATAATATGCATCTAGTAGTAGACGTAAGCATGTGAATATGTTATGGAAGGTGTGTATTTCTGCTATTATATGCATCCTTGAGTAGCGGCGATTGAGTGCCAAAACCTCGGGAAGGGGTCAATAACAGGCCTCATAGTGCGGTGGCAAAAACTGGGCAACTCACCCCACGACTTCGCACTGCTGCTTGAGTAGGTTAGGCAGGTCAGGTTTGGTTCTTTTAACATGTATCTCCAAGCTGCCATAACTATCGCTAACCGCTTGCCATATTTCTCCTTAGTTTGCCAGTTGACCAATAGATGGCACACCTGTTTATGGTTGGTTGGAGTTGGTGTTTTAAGTCCACTTTATGCACAGTAAGGCTAATCGGGACTGGACCTACAGTTTAAAGTGGGATCCGAACCACTTGTGCCTCCACCGGGTATCGAACCCGGGACCCCTTGATTACAAGGCAATGACGCTACCACTGCGCCATGGGGGAGGCCCCACCTGTTTATGACATAAAGTCACGTGAACTGAAGTAATTTCCGAAATCACTAACTTTCTAAAAACTACCAGCAAATGAATGGAAATATTTTAGTCGTGATTAGGTTCGGAATAATATCACTATCGTTCATGAACAACAATCCTATATAAGTTATTTGACGGAGTAACGTTTAATTTCATTATTTCTGTTTTAATCAACCTCATACACAAATTAACTGTAATTCCGAAACATACTAGAGTCGTTTTCACGTTCAGAAGACACAATGGGCTCTTATGGGCAATGCTTTTCTTATGGGAAATACGAGCGGGCTGTTGTCAAATTTCTGGATTTACAAATTTAGCTTAAGTAAAATCGGTACCTGCAGTTTTGCAGGAAATTTTGTAGAGAATACGATGGTCAACACAAAAAACTGGTAACTTGCTTACATAATTTTAGATAAATTAAAAACGCAAATTTTCTGTGAAAACACAATTTTTACATTGTTTTCATTCCTAACGTTGAAACATGCCGTAAAATTGAAGCTTTCATTATGAAAAAAATTGACATTAAAAAATATTCAAATAAAGTATGTGGAGATTTTTTATATTCGTGCAGTAGAAAATGTCGTCGCTGGCCATTTTTTGTTCTGTAATTCCAAGTAAAAACTTCCAGCAACAAAGTTGTGGAGAAAATAATGAAATTATTTTTTATAACCACTCAAAGGTTCCCAGAAATATTACTTCCATGCATTTGGAGTTTCTTTTTAACCCGAACCACGCGGGAAGTAAGGAGACGTTGTCTGGCCATCTTGAGCTGACTCACCGCAGCATTCCGGCTAATCACCACCAAGTTTTCCAGTTGTTATTTTATTTCCATTCAGTAAAAATATGAACTTCATGCAGTTTGTTATAATAGAATTGAAATTACTTAAATTTAATAATTGACAATTATGTCCAATGCTGCTGTTGTGAGCAACATTAGTGCAGTCGCAAATACACGTTGTTTTCGTTTACATTACTGTCTACATTAATGCTGAAATGAAGATCACCTTTCAGGTTCCAACGTACACATAAATTCATAGACACCATATTAACCTTTGAAAGGCTTTCCAACACGTGACAAAATATTTGTCTTCAAGATAGAAATATGACTTGCTTGAGTCATTCACGTCTTATCAGTTCACGTGGGCCATAACTCATTTGTTTGTTTGGGTTGCAACTTGAATCCAACCCACGTGCCAGGGTCTCCTTACTTGAGTGAGAGATCTGCTTTGGTCTGTTTAGACTTTTTCCCTCTCTCGAAAAAGTGTTTTCAGTTGTGTGAGCTCTCAGTGATTTTTACTTTTTTAAGTGATTTCTGAAGTGTCATATTCGTGCATTACACTCGCGTGTGTAATGATCGCAATGGATCATAGTAAAAAGGGTAACTGTAACGTTCACAGTATAATATTAATATTAATAATTACATATAATTATCATTATATATACAAAATATGTAACACCTTCATTGTGAAAGAAGGTCATCATTTCCCGGCGACATGAGCTAGCGCTGTATTGGCAACACTGTGCGGTTTCTCCATAAGCGCCGTTGTGTCTTCTGAACGTGAAAACGACTCTAGTTACGTACTTTCTTCAATTTTGTATTTTTGATACACGTTTCAGCAGCGATGGAGCACCAGCTGTTAAAAGTACCCTGATGTATTTTTCTGTGTTTATTTTGATGCACCAAAACTGCATCGTTTGCATTTTATGCATTTCTCTTGTGTAACTGGAGTGAAGATAATTGCATCAATTCGCACATCTTAAGTTCTGTGTGTATAACATTACTGCAAGCAATAACAATAATAACGACATATTTTAAGTGCTACAAACACTTGTTCAGCAAACCTCAGGTTCATTTACAAGAGACAAATTATAACATTTCACTACATTAAAAGTAGCATCTACTACCGGATTATAAAAATATAGATACTCGAGTTTTACTCCAATAAAAATTAACCAGTAGACCTACATAAAAACGAGTTACATCAAAATTTAGGTTATTAATTTCTGCGTTAATCTATGCTAACCAATTATTTTTTCGAGTTTGCCTTATATTTTTTATAGTTGTGAGAACAAAAAAGAGTATTTTGTTTTAGTTTTGCAAACGATCTCTCTCTTTGAAATTCTATTAATCAAAAACAGGTGATCCGATTGTCCAGGATACGGATTTTAATGACCTAATAATTTTTAAAAAATGACCTAAAAATGACGCAACATTTTAAAAAATGACGGAAAAATTTTAAAAAATGGTAAAAAATGACCAAAAAATGAGCCAAAAAATTACATTTCTTCAACCTGTGGAGGGTGTTCAGGATTTCTGTACTAGTTAGCAATGTCTACGTTGCACCAGATAAAAGATGAAATGTCATCAAAATCCGGGCCAATGACATTTTAGTATGGTGCAGGCAAAAGGGTTTTACACACAATTCTTAATTTTCAGGTTTTTTAAATTTGTCAAAAAACTGTTTTCATCAATTTTGCGAAATAACTTTTTCTTAGTATTGGATAGTCCTACAAATACAATGTTGGCCTTGTTTTGAAGCTCTTTGCATCTGTTTTTTTCAAATCCATTACCATTACCAATTCACATTGCGAAACCGATTTTATACAGATTTTTATACAACGGAACGTGCAAATACCGCTTGCATTGACTTGTGACAGCCCGCAGTTTCCACGGTTCAACGGACATGGCCATCACTACCACAAGGCTGATGTGCAAATCCAATGTTTCTTATGATGTAAATATCACACTCATCATAGTGAAAACTCTATACCCGTAGTTCCTAGAAATTGGTGCCACCTATCGAGCATAATAATCCAAAGTTCAAACAAGCTGACCTTTGCTTGTAACTAAAAGCCAGCGGAAATATCACGTTGCCGCAAACACTATACACGATTAATTGATTTCGCTTTGACCCAATTACAAGTGGATTAAGGTTTCGTAAAGCCGGATGTGACGTCAATGCATGTTTGATACATTCTCCAAATAATTGGAAGTTAGGGAAACGTGAAAGGAAAATAACCATCGGCGAACTTTAACGCAAACAATAATGTTGTTTTAATTTATCTGCATTTATTGTTTTGGAATTGAAAATACATAGGAGGATCTTCATTCTAAAGTTATTAAAACAAATATGTACATTAAAATTTGTAAGCTGATTGATTTAACTTACGAAAATAAGTAGGTACCGGCAGAGAATGAAGCATTTGTAGTGTGAAGTAGGAATAAGTGTTTTCGTGTGACGTTATACAGGGTGTCCCAGTTAAAAGTAGCACAGTTACATGCCAAGAATCATGAAAAGGTAATGAAGTGTGTGTGTGTTGATGACCTTGAGTACCTACCACGGTTCACATTACAATGAACTGACTATTCCATTTTACTGGAGCATTGTAGCCGTCGTTTGCCTCATGGACAAATGTCTTTGAGCAAGGCTCCTTTTAATTCGGGCACCTAGTATTTATGAGTTGTACTCAGAATTTTTTTAAGAAACAAGAAGCAACAGAATGAGAGAGGAAATTAGAAAAATAAGTGTTGAGCTTTTTGTTTTTAAAATTACTAACGCTTCCTCACGTCTCATCAATTATGATTCTATAAGTTTGTTGATGGTCTAGCCTGCCTCCTTGCAAACATTATAATGTATACAGTTCAGGAAAACGTTATATTGCCATAAATCCAACCCGAAGCGTTCGGAATTAGCTTATTCTAAGATTATGTACTAAAGACATTCAAATAGTCGAGAACGGTGGAAACTTCGATTTTGCCTTTCAAGCCGTTTCTGTCTTCAGTTCAAAGGGTACTTGGAATAAATTAGACGCCTAAAATATAATTATATTAAAGTTGGCGATATCGAGGGATTTCTGCCACTTTTTGTTATCGCGAAGATGAAGACGAATGGTGGTAAGGTGAAATGGATGAAGGCACAATCACAAACACAGAAGGGCAGCACACAACACAAGCCACACAGAAGATGTGAGACCAGGCACCAGAGCCTATTTAGCCTGTAAAATGCAGTCATGAGTCCACTACTTATGAGTATATATGCGTGTGTGTGTGTTTGGGGGTGCTGTTTGACTTCTATTTTAGTATATATTTGTGGTATAACCACAACTAATTGGGACCGGACCTGCCCCCCCCCCCCCTGAGATTTCTGGAAGGAGTTAATGTAATTCTACTGGTGAAATTGTAGAGCTATTTTACAGACTTACAGGCCGTAAGTTACAGCAACTATTACTATTATTATTTGAAATTGGGTTACATTTTAGCTTACAGACTATTTTACACTGATCATCTAACTATAAAAAACAGCTTTTCGTCTTACATGAATTAATGTTAAGATACAGTTATGCAAATTGTATATAGATATACAGAATATGGAAATTGCAAATGTATGTAATTACAAAAAAACAGAAGTAGTGGTAATAGTAATGTAATAGTATTTGGTACGGTCAAAAGTGACAGAGCGATGAAACTTACGGGACATGTAGGCCAGGCTGGGTTACACCACATGTCTGCGAGACGAGTTCCAGATCGCGTCGCTAGGTGGCAGCACTGGCAGGGAAGGGAGGTTGTGTATGTGCAATTTGCCTCCAAGGCGCCATTCAGTCATTCAGTGAGGTGCGTCATGGCGTTCACAGTGTCAGGTGCCACAAAGGAGGGTCAGCGATCCGTGATACAGTTTTTGACGGCAGAGGGCAACACACCAGGGAACATTTACGAGCGTATGGCTGCTGTGTATGGTGGTGAGTGCATGTTCCGAACACAAGTGCATGAGTGGGTGGGTCGGTTTCGAGCAGGACACACAACAGTGTCTGATGCGGTGCGTAGTGGGCACCCTGAATGTTCTATTACGGATGAGTCGATTTCTGCCGTTATTGACCTCATACGGGAGTGTCTGTGGATTGCACTGAACCAGATTGCAACTGATCTCGGCATTAATCATGGTACAGCATACACTATTGTTCATGAACACCTTCAATACTAGAAGGTGTGTGCAGCCTGGGTGCCAAAGACGCTCACAGAGGAGCAAAGGCTACATGGATGGGGAAGAGTCTCGCGTATCTCCTGCGGTACTCGACAGAGGGCGAGGGTTTCCTGGAGTGCATTGTGTAAATGGACGAGATCTTGCTCAACCGGTATACGCCAAAGAGTAAACGCGAAGCAAGGATTGGAAACACCCGTCGTTCCCGCGACCCAAGAACAGCAGACAAGTCGACTTTGTTCGCAAGGTGATGTTCGTGTCTTCTTTGATCATATCTTCCTCCGGCAGGGTGAGAAAATGAACGCTGCTCTGTACTCTGACATCTTGCGAAACGTGGTGAGGCCTGCAATCAGGCGGCTTGTTGTCACGAGGTGTCATCCTACTGCAAGACAATGCACGTCCCCACGTTGCTGGACGCACCATGGACATGGTCGCACAAATCGGTTGGGAATGCTTAGATCATACCCCCTACAGCCCTGACCTATCCCCGTGTGACTTTCATGTGTTCGCCCTGAAAGACGCTCTACGTGGAATCCCCTTTGCCTTGGACGCACAACTGCAAGAGGCGGTCTTCCATTGGTGCTCACAGCAGCCACAGGACTTCTGGGACAGGGGCATCAAAAATTTGGCGAAGCGGTCGGATGCCTGCCTCAACAACGCAGGGGAGTATACCGACAAGTATTAAAAGGTAAGTCCGTTCAACATTCATTCCGGTTATATATTGACCGTACCAAATAATAATAACAACAGACATAAAAACAATAATAGCAGTAATAATAATAATAATAATAATAATAATAATAATAATAATAATAATAATAATAATAATAATAATAAACATTTCTGTGTCTCTGCCCCCCGCCCCCTTAGAAAAATCCTGCGAGCGCCCTTAATAATACAACATATCTTGTGGAACAAAAGCTAGCCAAGAGGTTTTCATTGGGTGACGAAAGGTCAGCGAGCCTTTGGAGTCCCATCGCCGCTATTTTCTTGGTTTCAAGGCAGATGTCGAGTCGTGTTGCTTTCAAGTAACTGCCCAATTGTCCTCATGTTGCTGGATCAACATATAATTTTTTGGAGTTTATTCCGGAGAACGAACCCGGGACAGCTTGCACCAAAGGTGAAAGCGGTGATCGCACGGCTATGTGGAAGCTCTTCACTCCGAAATAATAAGATTCTTAATTTCGAATTTCTAAAATTTATTTCTAAAAATAGACAACGTTGCTCACATGCTCAAAATTCTATCTTTTCGAGAAGTTTCATGATGCAAGCTGGGGCAATTGCCCCTAACGTGGACGTCCGCAAATTTTTCCAGGGAGGGCCAAGGAAGTTAGTTTTTCCAGGGGGGTTAAACGAGGTATGTTGTCCTCATTATAATGTTGCCTTATCAAAAAACCACTATTTCAGTTTGAAATTATACTGTTTCTGCATCCTCATTATAATAATTAATGTAAATTACTGTTATTGAAATCAAATTATGTGTGTGAAATATGTACTTTTAGATTGACATTCATTTTCTAGGGGGAGGTGGGGCCATCTTGCCCCCTCCCTCTTTTGGACGTGCATGCCCTATGTACTTTTACCTAGAAATTTAATGTAGACGGTGGAGGAATCTTATTGCAGTTATTAAAATATATTATTACATGGTCTAGGAATTAATTCGTGCGCCTGGACAAGAGATGGCGTAACGAGCGTATCGTCCCACAGTTCCGTGTAGCCACACATGCGTGGAAAACTGTCAGCGCGCATCGTTCGTAGTATAGGGCAGTTGATTGACGCGTCAACAACAGCATTTTGTAGTCAACTGAACATGGCGTAGTTCGTGCCAGATAAAGTGTTTTTGCGTGGTGTTCTGCTTCATTACTTTAACATGCAGAAAAGTGCTACCGAAAGTCATCGTATTTTGGTGGAAGTGTATGGTGACCATGCGCTAGCTGAGCGAACGTGTCAGAAGTGGTTTGCACGGTTTAGAAGTGGTGATTTCGGCCTGGAAGACCAAGAGCGACCTGGACAGCCAAAAAAATTTGAAGACGAAGAATTGAGAGCATTGCTCGATCAGGATTCGTGTCAAACGCAGGAAGAACTTGCAGAAGCATTAGGCGTTGATCAAACAACAGTTTCCAGACGCCTCAAAGCCATGGGAATGATTCAAAAGATGTCACATTGGGTTCCACATGAATTGAAAGGCAGAGACGTTGAAAGACGAAAAACCATTTGCGAATTGCTGCTTCAAAGACAGAAAAGAAAGGGGTTTTTTGCATCGCATTGTTACTGGCGATGAGAAGTGGATCCATTACGAGAACCCGAAACGAAAAAAGGCCTGGGTGAAGCCAGGTGAACCAGGTCCATCTCAACCGAAACGATATATTCACTGTGCAAAGGTTATGCTGTGCATATGGTGGGATATGAAAGGTGTGGTGTACTATGAGCTGCTGCAACCGGTTGAAACTATTAATGGAGAACGTTATCGACGACAATTAATGCGTTTGAAGCAAGCTCTGGCCAGGAAACGACCAGAATGGGAGAACAGACATGATAAACTTATTTTTCAACATGATAACGCTCGCCCACATGTCGCAAAACCGGTCAAAACCTATTTAGAAAATGTCGGATGGGAAGTTTTAGCCCACCCGCCGTATTCACCATACGTTGCTCCTTCGGACTACTACTTGTTCGATTGCATGAATAACGATTTGATTGGACAGCGGTTCACTTCTTCAGAAGATATCGAAAAATGGGTCTCTGACTGGATCGCTTCAAAGGATGAGGACTTCTTTCGCCACGGAATCCGTAACTTGCCTGACAGATGGGCGAAAGTGGTGGCTCGCGATGGACAATATTTTTCTTAAGGTATTTATGTATTTTGTGTTTGAACTACAGCTTCAATGTGTGCGTAACAACCGCACGAATTAATTCCTAGACCATAGAGAAAATTAAGTATTTTCAAGCCTTTGAAAGTTCCAAGCAACTACGGGGGAGGGGTGTGTATTATTTCCTACGTAGCTGAACTAAAACACGCCTAAAATTACACTAAAGGGATTTTCGGTTAGTCCGTCCACGCACACTATATAGCCTACGCCCGTTTCGTAACCATCAATACAATAAACAGCGTGATGGAATGAGTTTCTTTTCGCCGACCGAACTTTCAACAAGGTTTTTGCCCAGAGGCGGTAACTTCATATAAATATTGAGAGGCGGAAGGGGGGGGGGCAAGATTAACATCAATATTTCTTTTACGTATAATGTATGTACTTCTTTTGGATTATTTTGGGGGGGAAGATAGTGCCTTGCTTCCCCCTAAGTCGGCCTATGTTTTTGCGCCCCTCTAATCAGAGGGTCTGCTTACGCCTATGCATGCAACTGAAGTTTAACACAGGGAAATCAATTCATTACATAGCGTAAGAAAGATTCAAAGGCATAACTACCGTAATTACAGCTATATGCTAGAAATAACATCCTACCTAAAGAGCTTCAAGGCTTCGTTTAAGTTCGCGCGTTCGACACTAGATGGGAGGACATTCTTGTCTCATTGCTATCGATAGGTTTTACTCTTACCCAGAGAGGGCAGCAGCGTTGTTGGGGTATTATTTCCAACTATTTATTATGCCTTTTACCTGTTAGAAATGATCTCGGAACAAACCTTTGCAGCTCACTTCTTTTGGTGATCATTTTCTTTTCTCAAATCAGAATATAAAATTGTTCTATATATTCCTTACCCAAAGTGGTAGGTTTGTAGCTGTACTGGCGTCGACATATTCAATCATTCTGAAGTAATTTTAAACAGTTTTCTCCTTAAAACAAGTTTTCGATGAGTACCATAATATAGTACAAAAGGTTTACGTTGGTATGAATAATCCTGTAGGATAGGTAGATAGTACTTGGAAACGAAGAAACGAAATAGGTTTTTTGTGTCTTTAGCTCTTAGAAATTAGATTCTTTGGAAAACAGCAAATTATAATAAATTAATTATAAATTATAATAACTAAAAAAAAAAAGTTATTTGAGGCGTTTGGTATAGAGGGTATAATCTATGGATCTGCCTTAGCAGCTTTCACTGTCAAATCCAAATACTTTACACTCACAAAACCTATTGCAACTCTCAACACTATTCATAACTGTTAGAATTTACAAGAAATTACAAAATATATATGGAGTGGGACAAAGGTAACCGAAATATGCAAATGAGACAGGACTTTGGTTACCTTATTACCCCACCCTGTACATATAGTACATGCAAGGGGCCTCACAGGATTTTTTCTCAGGGGGGACAGTCATATAAACTATTATTATTATTATTATTATCTTTATTTTTATTACTGCTATTATTGTTGCTATTATTTTTGTGGTTATTATTATTATTATCATTACTACTACAACTAGTACTACTTCTTATGTTCTTCAAAATTACATACATTTGTAATTTCCATATTCTGTGTATCTATATACAATTTGCATAGCTGTATACTTAACATATTAATTCATGTAGGACAGAAAGCTGTCTTTTTATAGTTAGCAGTGTAAAATAGATGTAAGCTTAAATGTAATCCTGCTTCAAATAATAATAATAATAATAATAATAATAATAATAATAATAATAATTGCTGTTTTTATAATCCATAATTGTTCTTGTGTTTAAAAAAGGTTATACAATGAACTGCAATAATTACGTCCATCAAAATGTCCATCAGCTATTCATTGATTTCAAAAAAGCATATGATTCGGTCAAAAGAGATAAATTATATAATAAAGTGGCCGCGGTGGCTCAGTCTGTCGACCTCCGTGGCGGAGTGGTTAGCACAGCGCACTGCAACGCCAGGGGTTCCGGGTTCGAGTCCCGGGTAAGGCATGGGTATTTGTGTTTGTCCAAAACGTAAAAAACTGAGAATACTGTAAAAATTGAAAAGTGTAAAAGTTGAAAAAGTGTGAATGACGGGGGATACCACCGAGTAGGGGTATTCCTTTATATAAAAAAAAAAATTAAAAAAAGTCGGTAACGCGTCTGACTACCATGCTAAAGGTCCCGAGTAGTGGTATTGATGCTATTATAAACTCAAGAAAGTATGAACCCCCCTCCAGCAGATTTGTCTACACTTAAAACAAGCTCAACATGGCCATATGAGCTTTTTGCTCTAGTGTGGAACCCTGCCTAATCCAAGATTTTTGTGAAAATGCCCTTGGGAATTTCTCAGAAAGTATGAACCCCCTCAGATTGATGAGGCTACACTTATAAAAGGCACTTCTGTGAGATTGTTGTCCATAAATTTGTTAAAAATATGCCCCTCTTGTGGCCACACTTAAAACTAGGCTACCCATACACACATACATACACACCTATACACACACACACATACACATATTTATTTCTGGTTTAAGTTCAATTGGATACCAGCTTCAATTTGTTTATCTAATATTAAAACAATGTAATTCTTCTAGAATTGCTCCGTGACTCTCTCATTTCTTACATCATAAACATATGATTTTTCCCCTATGAGAATAACACTACATATGGTGTCATCAGGTAATGCCTCATGGAATTCACAGATAATTTTAATGTTTGTCCTGTCATTCACCACAACTTGTTTTCTTTTTGAGGTGTTGATTACAAACATGGGTCTCTGTGCCTTGAATTCATCTGGTGTGTAATACATGTCAGTATTGCCAATTGTAGAAAACAGTAAACAAAATTTGCCTGTTTTAGAGATATTCCAAAAAAATATATATATTTGATAAGCAACAACAACAGGGCCATCTATGTGCAAATGTCTGAACTCGGTGAACACTTGGGAACAAGTCAATTTTTTTCAATATGTCAATATTTTTAACTCTTTTTGCCAGTAATAGGGAATGGTAATAAGCATTAGACAAAGTACTTTGGAGCCAAATATGCCTTTCTTAAGACGTCGTATATTACTAAAATATCTTTAATTCACATATTTCTCATACCGCCGTATCTTGTTCTATTAGGCATCTTCAAGAAAATTGAAGATTAGTGAAAATTAATTGAGTACAACAGCAAAAGAGGTACTAATAGGGCAAGCATACAATGATATGGGGATATGTGAATTGTTGGTTTCTTCGATTCAGATAAATGGATTGAATTGAAACTGGGATATTTTGCATATACAAAATCTGATATTTGTTACATCCAGCTTGTTTGTTGTAATCTATTTATATTTAGAGTCAGGCCCATATCTGTCCAAGTTGTTATATAAAATGGCATTAGGTCAGTGTCTTCTGGGACATGCATGTCTGTACAGGTATTTGTGCTAGGTCAGTGCCTCTGAAGGCCGCTGAAAAAAAGCCAGTACGGACAGTTCCTCTGCCCGGATCAATACTCGAACAAGATTCGCGCGCAGCGAGCCCCCGAGGTGTAGGATCAATACTTGGAGCGGCAGTTCTATTGCCATTCAGCGAGTCTTATTAGCAAGGTTCCTGCAGTTTTATCAGCAGTCTTATTGCCATCGATTAGTTCCAGAGAGTCCCGCCGGGGCATGGCGCTGCGGTATGGATTGCATGTATGCTCAGCAGAAAAACGGGATGTACGCTCAGAAGAAAATACTTCAGCAAAAAATATTAGAGAAGAGCTCATGTTTCTGAATGCACCCCCAACCCAGTGTTTCTATTGGCTCTGTAAATCTATATAAGCCAGGGCACAGTACAGATTCTTCACCATTGCTGGATCGGCAGTGGAACCCACAAGTGGGGGGCAGAACCTGAACAGGCTCCACCAAAGTATAGGAGACTTGAAGCATATAATTTGGCGGAATAACCCAAGTAAGGTCATAGAGACAATATACACTGATGCAATAAAAGCCAATTTTTGGCAGGGGGGCCAAAGTGGTTCCTTAATACAAAATCTCAAGAACTAATTGACATAGAGCTATGCAGTTTTTTTGTCTGCACTGAACTCAACTGATATTTTTTATTAAGTATAGAGTTTTGATTTGAATCCCAGGAAATTGTATATAAATACCAAAGCCAAAAATATTAAGTGTATACACACATACACACATACACACGTACACACACACACACAGCACAGTGTTGAACCCAACTGATATTTTTATCCAGCATAGAGTTTTGATTTGAATCCCAGGAAATTGTATATAAATACCAAAGCCAAAAATATTAAGTGTATACACACATACACACATACACACACACACACAAAAAGTACAGTGTTGAACCCAACTGATATTTTTTTATCCAGCATAGAATTTTGATTTGAATCCCAGGAAATTGTATATAATAAACAACAACAAAAATGCCAAGTCAAAAATATTGTAATCAATGCAATAAGAATATATCCAGCCCCAATTGGGCCAAGCACCAAAAGATTTGTAACCCGGACAAATGCAGAACTCCCACAAAAATTTGCCCCAAATGCAATAGAAAATATAACATGCAATACTTCACATATATACATAAAGATACTTGCTCTGTACAGTCATCAACACAACCATCCACTTCTGGTCTGAAAAGGAAGCATGAAGCACCTGTTAATGCTAGAGCAGCAAAGCAGCCACGCTATGAACCTATCCATAGCAGTTTTAATGCCCAACTTAGGGATTACCGGTTTGTATCAGAGCCAAGATGTGGCATTGAGAATTTCTTGAACAGTATAAATTCTGATCTGCAGGCAATTCTTAATGCACAAAATGGCTCTTATAAGCTCTCCCTCAAATTGTTTACACAATATAAGAAGCCAAATGGTACAAAATTTACACAGCCCCACATAACAGAAACTGTACCGGTTTATTGAAATACAAATTCAGACAAAATAATAGGCAATTTGATAGATCAATTAAATATCAAACACTCTGAATTTGCGGCAAAAGAGTCCGGATGGAGCCTATGCGGCTCTCCGCACAAGTTATATGTTAATATTTCTGAATTCACTCCATTACAAGGTTCTACATATTTGCCATTACCTGCCAATATTAAAAACAGAAGAGCCGTGGTCAATATTGAAAATACCGACCAGAAATGCTTTTTGTGGTGTATATTACCTGCTTTGTATCCAGTTTCAAGGAATCCTCAGAGAATAAGTTATTACAAACAGCATGAACATGATTTTGACGATGCAATGGAGGGTTTAGAATATCCAATGCTTGTTCAGAATATTGATAAATTTGAAAAAAAGGCCAGGCACATCAATGGTAAACAATTATCTATTAATGTATTTACTTGTTCCACTGGCAATTGCTTGATAGATCCTCTCAGAATCAGTACACTTGATGATGAATCTGCAATTCCGATTGATCTGCTCTTAATTGAAAAGGATGGTACATATCATTACACTTTGATACATAATCTTGAAGCTATAGTCAGAACACAACTAGACAAATCTAATAGAATATTTAAGTTGTGCAGAAGATGTTTAACTGTATTTGATGGTCAAAAAATGGTAAATGGGGTTCGTGAAAAAAATGCAGAAATTGCTAAAAACAAGTTAATTGAGCATCTGAAATACTGTGGGAACCATAAACCTGTTCATATGGTGATGCCCAATCCAAGTGAAAATTGCAAATTCAAAAAGTTTGAAGCCTTGTTGGAACACCCAGCATATATTGTCTGTGATTTTGAATCGAACCTCAAACCTCTTGCATCCTGCAATCCAGATCCTGAAGAATCTTCAAGTACACCATACCAGCTACATGAACCTTCCAGCTTTTGTTATACAGTTGTACAGGATGGTGTAGCTAGTGAGCCACACTCATACATGGGACCAAATGCCATCAAAGAATTTGCACATAGAATAGAAAATGAGTGCCGTGACATAGCATCTAATATTTTATTAAAATCAAAGCCTATGTTGCCTTTAACAGAGAAACAGATTGAGGATTTCAACAATGCAGAAAAATGCCCGGTATGTGATTCTGAATTTTCAGATGCAAATATCAAGGTGAAACACCATTCTCATACAGATGGTAAATTCTTAATGGCCCTGTGTAATAGCTGTAATATTAAGATCAAGAGACCAAGATTTGTCCCCATATTTTGCCATGGAGCATCCAATTATGATTTACATCATTTGATCAGGTACGAGGGGTTTGACAAGCAGAATTTAAATATTTTAGCTGAAAATGATGAGAAATATATATCTATTAGCAAGATAATTAAAGTTGATGGTGTTCCTATTCCCATAAGATTTCTTGATTCTTACAGATTTTTATCTGCTAGCCTGGCTACACTGGCCACTCAATTATCTGATGAACAATTCAAAATCACACGTGCCTTGTTTCCAAATCAGGACCTGAAATTAATTAGGCGGAAGGGTGTATATCCATATGACTATGTTACAGATTTTTCTAAATTTGATGAGTGTTCCCTGCCACCACAAGAAAAGTTTTACAGCAGAATCAGAGGATCTGGAATCACTGATGAAGATTATCACCATGCTCAGTTGATGTGGAACAATTTAAAATTCCAGACATTTGGTGATTATCACAAGGCATATTTGAAACTTGATGTCACCCTCTTAGCTGATATATTGCAGGCATTCAGAAAATCTTCTATGCAAAATTATAAGCTGGATCCAATATATTTTTACAGTGCTCCGGGCCTAGCATGGGCCGCAACGTTTTTGAACACCAAAATGCAATTGGATCTGATCCACGATCAAGATATGTATCTGTTTATGGAGAAATGTATAAGAGGAGGCATGGTGCAATGTTCTCAGAGATATGCCAGAGCAAATAACAAATATATGCCTGATTATGATCCAGCACGGCCATCAAATTATATAACGTATGTAGATGCCAACAGCCTCTATGGTCATGCCATGATGCAAAAACTGCCATATGCAGGGCTTGAATGGGTCGAAGATTTTAATATTGAAGATCTTAAGGATTTTGATGACAGTGACTATGGCCTGTTCTTAGAGGTTGATCTGGCAATTCCTGATCATTTGCACAAGAAATTTTCTGATCTGCCCCCAATTCCCGAGGTTAAGTTTTCACCTGGCTCTAAACAGAAGAAGCTCATGATGACACTGGAGCCAAAACAAGGCTATGTCACATATTACAAAAACCTCCAGTTCCTGATGAAACATGGTGTTCAAGTGACCAAAGTTGGAAAAGTTTTGAGGTTCAGGCACTCAGAATGGTTGAAACCATACATTGATACAAACACGGAGCTTCGAACATCTGCAAAGAGCCAATTTGATAAGGGCTTGTTTAAATTGATGGTGAATTCAGTGTATGGCAAAACAATTGAAAATGTCAGAAAACATACCGATGTTAAAATAATTACTGACCCCAGCCGGAGCAAAAAATTGGTTGCAAAGCCCAACTTCAATTATAGAAGAATTTATGATGAGCACATGGCACTTTTCAACATGAAGAAAACAAAGATTAAGTTTGATAAACCTATTTATGAAGGGGCTGCAATATTGGAATCGTCCAAATTACATATGTTAACATTGTATTATGATGTGTTGAAACCTTTTTATGGTGATCGTGTAAAATTGATGTACATGGATACGGATAGTTTTATTCTTGATATTCAAACAGATGATGTTTATCAAGATATGTTACAGCCTGAATTGTTTCAATACTTTGATACCAGTGAACATACAAAGATTCAACACCACCACAACAAAAAGGTGCCTGGCAAGTTAAAAGATGAAACACTTGGTGATGTTATTGTGGAATTTGCTGGGTTAAGTGCCAAGATGTATAGTTTTAAAACATGTAGTGGTGTTGCTGCCAAAAAGGCCAAGGGCATTGGCAGAGTGACTGTTGAAAAAGAGCTTGTATTTGAAGATTATAAAAATTGCATCAAATCCCAGAGTTTAATCAAAACATCAGAAAATAGAATTCAGAGTGAGGATCACTTGTTCACTACAAATATTGTAAGAAAAGTGGCTCTGGACCCACATGATGATAAGAGATGCATTTTATCATGTGGCATACATACTCTACCATGGGGTCATTGTGATTTGAAAAATGGGAATCAATGCCCAATTACAGAGCATGATTTGAAATAAATAAACATGCCTATGAACTTATTTGGGTTCAAAAAACAGGCTATTATGGACCTGCCAACACCACAACCCTCTCCTGATATGATATCTAAACTGAGTGGCTTGTTAATTATTCATCTGAACAGCATACTTACAGATAATGATGATGAAACAGGTAAAACATTGTACATATTTAACAATAATTTAAATCATTACCAATTACCTGTAGGTGGGCAATTGCAATTTATTACAACCCCTGAGGGTGATGTCAAGATTTCAGTAGGGAGAAATATTTATAGAATTAAGCACTCAAACATGGTTTCTGGCACTGTATATACTGTTTCTGCTGGTGACTGCTTATATATTGAGGTCCCGGGATCATATGACAAGCTTATACCCTTTTTTATAGAATTAAGAATCAGATATTCAATAATAAATAACCACTAAAACAAAAATGCCTAATGATATATTTGGCCATACAAGACATGAAGATCACAGTGATGAGATTCTGATGCTTGATGTCAGAGTCAAGAAATTAAGAAGTGATTTACAAGCTTTACAAACCACACTCAATGCCAGTCTTCAATTAGAAATTACAAATTTACAATCACAATGCATGGACCCTCTTCTTAAAATTGATTCTGAACTCAAAGTGCTGCTTCAGAAATATACTGATTTGGCCACATTGGATAATTTTCAAAGTTTAGAAGAAGCTGTAGCAGCTCTTCAAGCCAAATTTAAGACCCAGGCCACCAATTCTGAGCAATTGAAACAACAATTGGAAGAGCAAATAAATAATGTCCAGGCACAGCTCCAAACAATTGTCAAAAGCATAAAATCACAAGAAGATTTTGATCTAGTGATTTCCACTCTAAAAGAACAGATTCAGTCACTGGAGATACCAAATCTGGATCCTCTGCACAATGCCATAGCCGAGGTTAAAGAAAAAATTGAGACACTTGAAAATTTTATGAACAACTTGCCATCTTCTGATGCTTTGAATGCAATAACTCGTAGTGTTGCCAACATTAAGCTGCAACTTGAAACATATGAAGATTTTGGAAAAATTCAAAGTACCATAACCCATCCTGAAAGTACAATAGCAGCAGTGCAAAATGATTTGGCAAATGTACAAGAAACTCGCCTGCCCGGTATTGTAGATACTCTTGTTAGTGTCCAGCAACAGATCACAAAGCTTGAAAACCTCAACACTGAATCTGAGCTATCTCATTTTCATCACTTGATCGATGATATCCAAACAAAACTTGAAATTTTACAACAATCCACACCCACTCAGGCAGATATAGCCCTGCTCCAAAATGCTATGCAAAATGTGGCTGATGCTTCTGAATTAAATAATGTAAAATTGGCACTTGAATTTTTGCAAAATACAGTATCAAATCTTCCTACATCACAGGAACTTAAAAATATTAAGAGGGCAGTGAATAGGATATTGAAATCAGAAGATATCAAGAATATCCAGACAGAGATCAAACATCTCACTCAGACAGTGGCCACTCTACCAACTAATCAACATATTAATGAACTGCATGCCCTGTTTGAGGATATCAGAAGACAGGTCCATGATCTTACTGCTCAAAATTCAAAATTGGCAGTTGTTGAAAATTTGCAACAAATTGTAGCTAATATCAAGCAACGGCTAGGGACCATGGAATCCAATCAAGCAAATGCCCTGTCTGTTTTTGCCACCCAGCTTCAAGAGATTGTGCAACAATACAAGAAACTTATTGTGGACATAAAGATCAAGCCAGGCCATGATGATGTTGTTAGGACCATCAATGAGCACCTTGAATCTGTAACAAGCAGATTGCTTACAGCAGAAAAAGAAATAACAGGCATAATCGAGAATCCAAAACATTCAGTAATTCTTGAATTGTACAGCATCCCCAACAAAGAATATGATTCACCATTTACACCAGGTGGCAAAATATATATGCTATCCCCTGCACAATTTTATTACCAGTTTTTTGTTGGGGGCACATTGAGACCAATCAAGATCAAATATTGGCATCAACCACAGGCACACCACTACCCCACCTTATCAATAACAAATGCTGAGAACAAACCGAAAATCACCAGTGTGGAGTTAGAGGATTTTACAGACCCCAATACATTAGAAACAGCCTATACTGAAGATGATGGCACTTTGGAATTTAAAATACAAATAGGGGACAAATTATATTTAGAAAATCCTGCAGTATCAGCTGCTGAACACCCCATAGTTGCAATATTCTTGTTTACATATTATGTCTAGACAAATTATTGTTGATGAATTACACAGACAGGCCAGACATAATTTTAAGAGACTCCCAGTAGTCACAAAGGGCATAGATGATTTATGGCAGAGCGACTTGATTGAGTTGTCAAGTGGACAGTTGAAAAACTTAGACAAAATCAACAAGGGCTACAAGTATCTACTCACTGTAATAGATACATTTTCAAAATTTGCATGGGCTGTGCCACTCAAATCCAAGACTGGAACATGTGTTACAGAAGCCTTCAGGACAATCATCAATCAGAGTGGAAGATCACCGCGCTATTTGCAAACAGATAATGGCAAAGAATTTTATAATTCTGTGTTTCAACAATTTATTAAAAGCCAGGCAATAAAACATTACTCGAGTTACAGTGACCTCAAGGCCTCAATTGTAGAGAGATTCAACAGAACCTTAAAAAATCTTATGTATAAACAATTTACCCTCCAAGGTAATTATAAATGGATTAATATTCTTCCAGAACTTCTACATAAATATAACAACTCGGTCCATTCCACAATCAACATGAAACCCTCTGAAGTAACTTCATCTGATGAGCAAAAATTGATCAGGACTGTTTATTATCCTAGATACCAGCCAACAACAAGAAAGGCCAAATACAGGGTGGGTGATCAAGTAAGAATCAGCAAATATAAGCACTTATTCAAAAGAGGCTTTACAAGAAACTGGAGCACTGAATTATTTACAGTGGTTCAAGTTAAACCCGGGACCCTTAACACATATATAATAAAAGATCACCGAGGAGAAATTCTCAAAGGCCGGTTCTATGAAGAAGAACTCAACAAAACTAAACAGCCTGACACATATCTCATAGAAAAAATCATCCGCAGAAAAGGCAACAAGTTACTTGTCAAATGGCTAGGACTTCCAGAACACAGCTGGATCGATGCAAACAAAATAATAATATGAACACCTGGGATGTTATAAAAAGGCTGCCAGAACCTGAACAACAGAATAAGAGAAATGGCAACTTGCTGCCTGATAATATTAGGTTTCTTATTGTTGGGCCATCTGCTTGTGGTAAAACTACACTAATGGTTGATAATTTTTTATTGGCACCCAACTGGTTAGACTGGAAAAACAGGCACTTGTATATCTTCTCTAAGAGCTTGGAACAATTAAAATACCAGCAGCTGATGAAGCTATATGATGGATTGGATATTGCCACTTTTGTACCAGATGTTAAGCCACTCCATGAATGTCTCGATAATTCTGTTGTTGTGTTTGATGACATTATACTGGATAATCAAAACAAGGTTAGAAATTTCTTTACACAGGGGCGGCACAAAAACATTGATTGCTTCTACCTGGCACAGACTTTTTCTAAAATTCCGAAGCAGCTGATCCGAGACAACAGCAATTTTATATGTGTGTTTCATCAAGATCATACCAACCTCAAACACATACATGATGAATATGTAGGTGGGGACTTGAGCTACAATGATTTTTCCAAGTTTTGCAGCAAGTGCTGGAACCAGGACAGTTATGGCTTTGTCGCAATTGATATGACAAGAACACCCAATAGTGGCAAATACAGAAATAAAATCAACGATTTTCTAGACGTTGAAACATATATAAATAACCGTGAAAAGGCCAATCATTGATGATCTTAAGTTAAGAGATTATCTTGTAAAAAGATTTAAGGGATGGAAATCAGAGAACCGGGGAATTTATGAAAAACACAAACAAACAGAACAGCCTGTAATTGATGCTATTAATAATTTAGGTAAGAATATCAAAACTGTTACAGAGCAAAATCAAAATTTGATCACAGAGCTTGTACCTGTAGCTGCTAGGAACATATTAGATTATCCATTCACCCCACTTTCCAGTATTCATACACCTAGTCCTGTTGCTCCTAGAAGAATTGAAGCTACTCAGGATCCTATTGAATTGGGTCTTCTTGCTCAAAAATATTTAACCACACCTAAAGACAATAAAGATGAGGTCTTTGGCTTATATGCTGACACAGAGCTTGATGGGAGCATCATACATAGAATTGGCAATTTCAGAGTAACATTTATGGGAGATGATATAATTGTATATTCAGAATCTCGTCTCGGAGAAAAAGGTGGTTTTGTTAAATATCCCGGCACACCTGGATTGTGGGAATTGATGAATAGGAAAAGGCCTGGCAGCTATACAGATCAAGATTATGAGGATTACAAAGAAATATTAATAAAATCAGATGCTCTATACCAGAACAATGATCCCACACAAAAAAGAGTCAAGTCTAGCAGTGGGGCAAAATACAATAATTTAATCAAGCCCATATGGTCACAAATCAAGACTGGCAGTGGAATCAAACAATACAACACCCTGCCTAAAGAATTTGTGTGGGTTGATGATGTCAGGAAACTTGTAGATAGGTTATTGGTGATAGCTGGGGAGGAAAATGCTGGGAACCACAATTTTTACAATGAAAAGGTTGGAATTATGGACATGATAAGCACAAAATTGTCTAATTTTATAGTGAATGACACTAAGGGGATTGGATATCTTATAAAAATTATTAATACTCTACCACCTAAATTTTGGAATATTTCTGAGGGTCGGGGCCTGGTTAATGACATTATAAACAAGCTGCCATTTGAACTACATATTCCAGGCTATCAGTATTGTGGTCCAGGCACAAAATTGGATCATAGATTAAACAGAGGTGATCCTGGTGTAAATCCCCTAGATGCTGCTTGTAGAGACCATGACATAGCATACAACACACATTCTGATCTTGACAAGAGACATGTTGCAGACAAGAAATTAGAAGAGGCTGCATTTGGTAGATTTGTAAGCAAAGATGCTTCTTTAAGTGAAAAAATAGCAGCATTGGGAACCACCATAGCTATGAGCACCAAACAAAAACTGGGGTGGGGTTTGTGAATATATATATAATAAACCTAGGATGAAGGCCAAGGGTGTTATGTATCAAATACCTTATGCAGGTCTCAAATCTCTTAAAACTATTGATAGTCTCTTGACCAAAAAGCAGCGCAAGAAAAAAAGCTCTTGTATTGCAAAAGGACATGGTATGAAATTGTTGCTTAGTACCCCCCAATTAAAAAAATTACAGCAATCTAGAAAAAAATTGCATACAGGGGGTTTCATATTTACTATCCCTGCCATCTTAGCAGCACTCGGGGCTGTGGGGAGCTTGGCTGGGGGATCAGCTGCCATAGCAAAAACAGTAATAGATGCCAAGAAAAATAGGGCAGAATTAGATGAGCAGAGGCGCCATAACCTGGCCATGGAGAAAAAAGGCAAAGGTGTTAAGAGAGCCATGAATAAGTTTAAAAAAAACAAGAGCCGCTTACAAACCAAGATATTGAAGCTTTAATCAAGCCACTGGGCATCAAACATTTTAGGGGTGTGTACATGTCTGATTCTTTACCAGAACAACCACTCAACAAAGAGTGTGGCATTGTTAATTTGGATAAGTACAAAAATCAGGGCACTCACTGGATTTGCTATCTTAAATATTTAAACAATGAGGCATTTGTGTTTGATTCATTTGGAGGTGTTCCACCTGAAAATTTAGTAAAATATTTAAAATCACCTAATCTTTATTACAATAATGCCCGTGTTCAAAACTTCAAAGATGTTAATTGCGGACATTTGTGCTTATCTGTTCTCAGATATATGTCTCAAATAAATAAACCATCAATTGAAGATTTTCAAAAGGCCTTGTGGTATCTGAAACATCATGGGGGTATTCCATCTCACCAGCCAAAATTCAATATTGAAACTCAAATTGCATGATGATATAGTGTATCCCAAAACAATAGCTCTCAGAGCATTTTATGACATGTACTTGATACCTAATATTACACACCACAACAACAAAATTGCAGTTGGGGATCAAAAAATTGTCATCACTCCAGGGCAATATAATCTGTCCACTCTAAATGCTCAATTACCCAGAGGTGTAGTGTTAAGTCAAAATTCTGTCACTCACAGAGTAGAGATTGTATCTGCTACAGAAACAGTGGATCTGGGTACTATAGGAGAGCTGTTAGGCTTTGAGAACAACACAAAACTTGAACCGGCCATCAAACACACTGCTATGAATATACCCAAATTCTTAGCCATAGAGACTCTGAATATTCACTGTAATGTGGCTGAGGGTATGATCACCAAATCAAATGGCATAGGCACTCACAAACAAACTGGCATCATTGCAACATTCAAACCTAATTCCGAATTCATGGAGCCCATCATCTACAATCCATCCCCAACATTATATTTTCCTGTGTGCCATAATAGAATAGATTACATTGAATTGATGGTCACTAATGAAAAAGAAGAATTAGTTGATTTTGCTGGAGCCACAACAACTGCTATCATAGAGATTAACATTTAAATAAAAATACATACAATGGAAAATATTGAGAGTTATGAGCTACAATCATTCCCTCCAAACAGGAGGACATTTGCAAATTTAAATCAACCCAACACAGAGATTGAGGTTGATCTTGATGTAGGGGATGGCTTTATACACCCCCACAGAGCAGATCTATACATCAAATTTGATGTTGTAAAGCTCGATGGTACAGATTATCCGGCAAATTCAAATATAAGATTGGTGGACAATTTTGTGCCGCATCTGTTCTCTGAAATTGAGATCAGAAAGCATGGTGTTGTTATAAACAGAGTGGATTATCCCGGCATTACCTCCACAGCTTTGGCCACACTAAAATTATCCAAAACCGAGGCTTCATACTACAAAATCGGTGGATTTGAGGCTGGTGATAAGATATTATCTAAGAACCACACAGTGCTGTTTCCCATGCGCCTATTGCCAGGATTCTTCTCAGATTACAAAGACATTATGTGGAAGGGTGGTTTAAGAATTACATTTAGAAGAGCTGCAAATGATAATAATGCATTGATGAGGTACAGCACATTAAACTCTACAGGGGAAGCTCTGCCTAATACCTTACCAGATGCAGGCAAATGCATTATTCAGACTATGGAGCTAAGAATCCCAGTTGTTGAATATGAGGCCAGTTATGCTCTTAAATACAAAGCTGATATAATAAAAAATCCACAGATTCCTCTGCAATTTTATACATATCAATCTGTACAGAAGCCCGCATCTGGCACATATTATGAGTTTGATGCTACAAATTCATTCTCCAGCATACAATACGACATGCCTGATTTTGTGGTAGTTCTGTTTCAGACTGGAAGACACAATAATCAGGAAAAAAATTCAAGTAAATTTGATAACTGCAACATCAAGAACATATATCTTAAAAATGGCAGAAATGAGGTATTCCCTAGAGAAAATTACAATTTAGACATGTCCAAGAATGATTTCCTCAAATTATATGAGGCATTTTCGGCTTTCAAAAGGGTCACTACTGGCAATACTGACATGTATTACACACCGGATGAATTCAAGGCACAGAGACCCATGTTTGTAATCAACACCTCAAAAAGAAAACAAGTTGTGGTGAATGACAGGACAAACATTAAAATTATCTGTGAATTCCATGAGGCATTACCTGATGACACCATATGTAGTGTTATTCTCATAGGGGAAAAATCATATGTTTATGATGTAAGAAATGAGAGAGTCACGGAGCAATTCTAGAAGAATTACATTGTTTTAATATTAGATAAACAAATTGAAGCTGGTATCCAATTGAACTTAAACCAGAAATAAATATGTGTATGTGTGTGTGTGTATAGGTGTGTATGTATGTGTGTATGGGTAGCCTAGTTTTAAGTGTGGCCACAAGAGGGGCATATTTTTAACAAATTTATGGACAACAATCTCACAGAAGTGCCTTTTATAAGTGTAGCCTCATCAATCTGAGGGGGTTCATACTTTCTGAGAAATTCCCAAGGGCATTTTCACAAAAATCTTGGATTAGGCAGGGTTCCACACTAGAGCAAAAAGCTCATATGGCCATGTTGAGCTTGTTTTAAGTGTAGACAAATCTGCTGGAGGGGGGTTCATACTTTCTTGAGTTTATAATAGCATCAATACCACTACTGTCCCGGGTTCGATCCCCGGCCGGTTCAAATCCGGGAACTTTTCTAACGATGGAAGCGGCCCCGGCGCCCACCCAGCGTCGAATAACATGGGTACCTGGGGGAAACCCTGGGGGGTAAAGGCGGTCAGGGGCGTGATGCTGATCACATCACCCCCACTCACGACCGGATTAAGAAAGTGTGGGGCGTTACCCCCCACACCCCCTATACGCCTTCATGGCGTGGTGCTATGCACAGGGAAGCACTTTACCTTTTTTTTAAATATATTAGTCGAGTTTGGAATACATAAGAAGCTTGTTAGTATGATAAAAGTATGCACCAGTGAAACAGAAAGTAAAATTCGTGTGCGTATTAATGTGTCTGACAAATTTACAATTCATGATGGGTTAAACAAGGAGATGTATTATCTCCATTGCTCTTTAATATTGCCTTAGAATATGCTGTTAGGAAGGTAAAAGAAACTAACGAAGGACTAAAATTAAATGGCGTGACTCAGTTGTTAGCATATGCAGATGATGTAGACTTATTAGGGGATGATATAAATACAGTTAAGAATAATGCTAAAATATTTTTCAAAGTAGCTAAAGAGATAGGTTTGGAAGTTAACAAAGAGAAAACTAAATATATGCTTACAGGTCGAAACCAAGTGTTAGGTAATAATCAAAATCTAATTATTGATAACAACTCGTTTGAACCAGTTTCCAAATTCAAATACTTAGGAGTAATATTAACAAGTGAAAATTATATTAAAGAGGAAATAAAAAGTAGGCTTAATTCAGGAAATGCATGTTACTTCTCTCTTCATAAACTTTTGTCTTCTCGTTTAATATCTAAGAAACTAAAAGTTAAAATATACAAAACAGTAATTTTGCCTGTAGTATTATATGGGTGTGAAACTTGGTCCCTTACATTGAAAGAGGAACATAAATTGAGAGTATTTGAAAATAAGATCCTTAGGAAAATATTTGGACGTAAAAGGGATGATGAGACAGGTAAGTGGAGAAGGTTACATAATTTAGAACTACATAATTTGTATTCATGTCCAGATATTATTAGAATAATTAAATCAAGAAGACTTAGGTGGACAGGCCATGTGGCACGAATGGGAGAGGAAAGAGGAGTTTACAGGATTCTTGTTGGAAAACCTGATGGTAAGAGACCTGTAGGAAGGCCAAGACGAAGATGGAGGGACAACGTTGAGATGGACCTAAAGGAAATCAGTAGGGATGGAAAAGAGTATATAGATCTTGCTCAACATAGGGACAGATGGAAGGCCTGTGTTTCTGCAGCCATGAACTTTCGGGTTTAAGAAGGCTAGAGAGTTAGTTAGTTAGTTTATAATAATTGCTGTAATTTACTTCGTGTAAGTCACAGTATCGCTATAATTTCACCCTTCGAATTACATTAACTATCTCTAGCAATCTCGGGGGGCTTGTATACATAAATGTGTGTGCGTGGAAAGTGTATAAGTACACAACTACTGGGTGTCCCAGTTAACACTAGCCCGGCTCAAAGACATTTGTGTATGGGGCAAATGACGGCTATATTGCACCAGTAAAAATGGAATAGCCCATTGTAACGTGAACTGTGGTAGGTACTCAAGGTCAACAGTACACAAACATGCATTTCTTTTATGCTTCCGAACCATATACATTACTGTTAGAAACACGTATCACACAGAGAAAGATCGAGGACACAGTGAGGAAAATGTATAGAAATGTCAATAGGAGAAGCAAGAAGAGAGAGAGAGAGAGAGAGAGAGAGAGAGAGAGAGAGAGAGAGAGAGAATGACCGGGACTATGGAGTTAGTATTATCTTTTTCTATCTGTCATGCTAGACATTTTACAATCCACTACACTCACTTGCAGGAATCTATCTGCGCAAGTAGTGACTGAAGACGGCTCGAACAATAAACAATAAATGGACATGAGTGCATGGAGGGAGAAACGTGGGTGTAGCTAACAGCCGTTTACTGTTTCGTAAATACCATTCTTAACCCATTTTAATATTGTTCGAAGACAAAAATGGCAATGGGGCATCAATTTAACGGGAGTTTGCATTTAAAACTTTCGTATTTCTCTAATTTTTTACCGCTTTAATTTGAAAATTTTGCTTTCTTCAAAATGCCGGTAAGAGCTACAGCCCCACCTGCTCTTCCCTACGTACGCCAATCCGAGAAGGATCGTAGTAGGAAATCTGGCTTATGAGCAACGATATGTTGATCTCTTTCATATGTTGCAGGCAAAAAGAAAAAGTAGCTTAAAAGACGTTCCCCAAAATAATTTGGGTCTGGATATTAAATCACGGCCCCGAGTGAATTCCAGGTGTGTGGGTCAATGTTGAGTTTGTGACCCCTGCTCTATGGAACGTGAAGCTTTAATAGTGGAGCCCTACCATGCAACCGTTTGTGACGATTTTAATTCAATTTGCAAACTCAGAGACCATGAGTTGAATCGGGGCTTTCAGACGAAAATTATCCATACGGAATCGCATTGCCGAAGAACGTTCAGGAGCTCCCCCCTCCATTGCTGGAGTCTTTGGCGGATTTCCGTCCCTGGCACACCTTCAGGACACGAGAAGAAAAGGTTTATTGCTCGCTGTTCTTTGGAATAGCTAAACGAAAAGTGCCCATGTTTACTCTGTAACCAGAATAAAAGAAAATTTACGATGAGGTCAAAAATGCTTCGAGGTTTCGCTCAAGTTCGCGCGATCGACACCAGATGGGAGGACATTCTTGTCTCGTTGCTACCAGAAGGTTTTACTCTCACCCACAGAGGGCAGATGCAGAGGGCTGGGGTATAATTTTCTCTATTTACCAGTGGCGTAGCATGGACATTTCGGGTGGGAACGCCAAGTCCGAAGGAAGGGTCGGCCCTTTCTTGCTTAATAATTTACTTATGGTATGAGTCGCCACAGGTATTTTTTATTTGCCTGAAGTCAGCTTGGTTTTCAATAAAACATCATCCATGCATGTTTAAGCTAGAAAATTAGATGCCTCACTATGCCACAAATGTTTTGAACTCTGGTGTTTTATACCTTTTTTTATATGTTTCTGCATGACGCAAGTCATTAAAAAACCTACCCGAATCACAAGCGCCTCTGCACAACAGTAGACGTCATTGTTGTGGATGAACCAACTACTGATTGATTTGGTTTATTTTACTTCGCTTTTCTACCACTTTTGGTAAATTGCAAATATGAATATCAGTGATGATATTGATGAAGGGACACTGACAAAGAACACCCGTGCTCACGCCGGGATTCGAACAAGGGACCTCTGTCGTCTTGGCGCACTGTGCAAAGCAGAGTGGATGATCCAAATATCGTACACTCTACTGACGCAACAGTGCCGATTAGTAATTCAGACCACTGTTTATTACATCTTGAGAATGCTGATAAACATTTTATAATAATTTTGTCCAGTGACAATTCGATGTTAAGAGTTTTCAAATGAATGCTAAACATTCCCATTGTAACGATTAAGCAGTTAGATAATAACGAATAAATAATAACAATAAAAAAATAATAGTTTTGTGTGTTAAGTGGTAGAGCAGCCACAGGCTGAATTTCTACCACGAGGACTTCACCAACTTATTTGACAAAAACTGTGTTGATCTTTTAGTTTCTAATGCACATCACTGTTCGTGCGATTTGAGATTGGTAAAGTTACGTCAGTCAATATTGCGTATTGTAGCATCACATAGCACGACTTGCATGAGCGCGAAGAACCGTGTAGGAATTCTACCGCTGTCGTCTGCTTCAGAAGGCAGGAAGGGTCACATGAACCAATTACGGCAGACCTCTGCTGCTCCGTACGCTGGCGTATGAGAGAGCATTTACGCGCGTGCTGTAGACATCGAAGCTTTCCCTCCAGAAAGGCAGCAAGGAATATAGAGTTCTTTACGCCGAACCTGCTCGGCGTCCGGCCGGGAAAGGCATTGAAAAGAGATGCTAGAACGAGTGTTGAGAGTGGAGCGTTGCAAGCGGATCGCAAAAAATAGCCATTATAATGCCATGAAGGTCAAACATATATGAAATTACTCAAGTTTTACTTTATATTCACAGCATTTACGCATTTTTGAAATTTTAAATCTGGGAACGCCGGGCGTACGGGCGTATTATAACAGTACGCCACTGCTATTTACCATGGTTTTTATCTGTTAGATAAAATACACACTCTACTGACATGCACGAGCAGAAATCTGAGGAAAATTAGAGAAAACTTGCAGATAATTATTACAATAATAAACATCATGTTGACAACTGTGACACCATATTGTGTAGTTTCATTGTGACGCAGTTTATTGAAGAACCACAGTAGTATTTATTTTGCGACTAAGCACTGGCCATCCCAAAAAATTTTGCAGTTTGAAAAATACCCCTGTACCCCCCCCCCCCCTCCGTCCCTGGACCGCTCATGGAGTATACAAGTTCTATTACTTAAGAGCTCATGCCAATATATTTATATTGAGTGGCAATTGTTTTCATTTCCTTAACTTGACATTCACGCACTATCATGCTCAGCCGCTATATTTGGAATCTAAGGATTCATATGGGGTGAGGGGCTTCCAATGAACGGCACGATGTTTATACCATATAAAAGACGCCTCATTTACATATGTATATATTTTTATATAGTTTGAATCGGATTTTTATTAGTAGTAAAACCACTGAGCGAATTAAGCTTCTTGCTTTAGTGGGGGATGACACTCTAGCTTATTTGTAATTTCACTTCGGAGGGTAGATTTTTTTGGAGTTATGAAAATTTGAATATGTTACTGGCCAGTAGAATAAATTAAGAGGGATCAAATTCTTTGTGTGTGTGTGGGCAGGGGGAATCCCCGGCATTTCACCCGTTAATTCGCAAATTCAGTAAAACCATTTCTTGTTTACAGTAATGCTACTTTCATGCTTACAAAATTATTTTATGTACTATTTATAACTGCGTGTCAATGGCGGCGATTGGGATTCAGAACCGGGGTGTGCAAGGTGCCAAAACGTGGGGGGGGGGGGGCTAGGATAGTTTATGTCCCTTTGAAGATAATGTTTAGCATAGTGCGGACGCAGTGGGGGGCAACTGCCCCCCACGTCCCCATAATTGATCCCACTGCTACGTGTAATCACTTTTTGCCTCCACACATTCAATGTTAATAATTATATACGAACAGTGTATAATATAGATAACGAAACGATACAGTAATAGATGGTAACAATACTACGAGGGTGGATCATTAAGTATCGCACATTTTTTTTTTAAAAAAAAAGAAGTTCAATAGGTAAGACAACATAAATTATGCACCATTAAACCACATCTTTTACCTACTACTTTTCGACATAGGAGCCAAGTCTTTCAACACATTTTCCCCATCGTGGCACTAGTTTCAATATACCCTGTTCATAGAAGTTCGCATCTGCGCACAACCGATTGCACTTCTTCATCGGAATTGAAGCGTTGGCCACCTAGGAATTTCTTCTTTGGGCCAAACAGATGGAAGCCTGAAATGTTGAACCGCCCTGACAAGGTTCTCAGATTGATCTGCCGGTCGTTGAGAATTGCCTGCTCAATGGCTGCAACATTCCGCTCCGTTGCAGCTGTTACTGGTCGCCCGGAACGTGACGATTCAAACAAGGTGCACACGGCCTCCTTGAAAGAATGTGCACCACCTGGTCCAAACAGTCTTCCCCATACACGCCCAACATTTCCCTGTGAATTTCACTAGGGTATTGTCCTTTCGCCCACAAAAAACGAACTACAGCTCTTTGTTTTTCACACGTTGACGACAATAACAGGCGCGCCATCTTTGCTAAGTAGTTCACGCTTCTGCCGCAAGAGTTATACCTGATGGAACAAATGCCGTCTCTAGCGCGAACTTCAAACAATACATCTGTAAAATTTCAACGTCCCAGACACAATAACATCGCGGAAAAAAAATTGTTGTGCGATACTTAATGATCCACCCTCGTATAATATGTGAAAAAAAAATGACCTGCTTAAAATGCTCCTGGCCGCTTTACAATGAATTGTTTTGAATTGTGTGATTTCTTTTTATGTAGAGAAGCTAGCCGAGAGTTACCGTGCACTTTGTATATGAATATCGTTTCTAGAAGTGAAGGAGTGTACAGTCTTAGAAAAAAATACCTGGGCCACGGGACGTAGAATTTCGTAACGTCTTAAAGCCTGTTCTTTATGCAACCCAAATAACAAAATATTCGCTTAAGTTTGCCTGGTGATTCTGACTTCTCGGGAAGGATTGAGCTTTGATAGCATGAGTCACATGACTCGTGCCCCAGCCACAAGAAACAGCTGGGTGCTACGATGCCTCCAGAAGAAAATTTCAGGAACTGGTTTCTTGACAAGAGCTACTCGTAAGGAAATACTATTCTATCAAGTGATATTAGAGTCATTGTCAAGAAGGTTCGCTGAAATGATGGTTCTCATCACAGACCACATGCCACACGTTAATTGTTTAAGTCTAGTTCATGCACTGGACCTACAGATTAAAATGGGATTCGAACCAAATGCCTCTCTACTTGGTATTGAATTCGGAAGCCTTTCATTACATGGCGAAGACGTTACTACTACATCAGAGAGGCAATGGAACCCCTTGAGAAAGAGATAAGCGAAAATTGCTACCTGACAAACCATATTTGCCCGTAAATTTTAAATATAAGACAATATTTTGTACTGACAGTTTCGAACCGTGGGAGAGGCATATATTTTTTTGTACCATCGTCCATTTCACGAGTTTATAATTCTTCCTCGCCGACACGAGTAACGCGAGTGGTAGAAGAAAAGCGAAGTAAAATAACTGAAACAGAAATAAAAGGAAAAAGCTAAATAAATTTTATTCATAATATTCTGCAGTCACTTGAGTTGTATTCACGGGATACTATCTTTAAAGAAAGCCGTGGTCTCTTCCTTGTCTTTTTCGCTTTCTTTGTGCTCTTGCTTCCCCCGTCACGATTGGTCTAAAACTAATTAATACGACGTTAATTAAACAATCCAAACAACGAAACAATGCACAATCAACTGCACAAAACAACATTCCAAATGTTTTCGAATCGGAAAACAATTGAGATGCTGTAAAATGACTTAAGATGCAGTAATAAAGTGGGAATTCGGTACCGTATAGAATTAAATCGGTAGAGATGTTCGATTTGATTGGATGTTTGTTATTTAGATTTGCTATTCTTTCACTTTTGGCAAATAGCGACGATGAAGATGAGTGATGCTATGATGAAATTGATGAAGGGACACTTACCAACGACACCCACGCCCAAGTCGAGATTCTAACCAGGGACCCATGGCATCGTAGGGCGCTGTGCTAACCACTCCTCCATGGAGTGGACATGATAGCATATTTTGTGTGCTCAATTGGGATCAATCAATGGAATGAATAGGCATATTATATGATTAATAAATTCATATCATAATACCACGTCATATTATTCGGCACGAAGTAACATCAGAGACATTCAATCTTGCATTTTTGCCTTTCAACTAATTCTTTGAATTCAGGTTAATCACAACAATAAGATAAATTATGAAGCAAATGATAGTTATTACGAATTTCCTGAGAGAAACAACATTAAGCAGGCTCGGTGGTCAAGCTCATTAAGTGATTGACATTCGATATCGTCGCCAAAGTTCCCGGGTTTGAGTACCGTCCTTGTCGGGGGTGTTTGACTATTTCGTCATCAATTTCATGTAATGGTCACTCGTCCTTATCGTCGCGATCATCGAACAGGGAATAAAAATTATAAAAATAAATACGATGGAAGAGTACTTATTTCATCTCTCACGAAATCTCCTACAAAACCGGAATATATAAAATACATGTATATTCATTCACATACATTTTCGATTTCTATATTTAACTAATCGAGACCGAGAACGGGAGAGCAATTTTCAATTCGACAAACCGAGAGACGGAGAAACTGTCAAGTCTCGTTTCTTCTTGGCACCTCCGTAATCGAGTTGTTCTGTTTGTCATTGGCTTTGTATTGGCAATAATTATCATTATTCTTCCCCTGCAGGTAAACCATAACGATGAATTATGATGAAATGAAGCAGATAAAAGGGCAAGAACAAGAAAGTCATGCCTGTTCGGGACTCCAACCCAGAACCTTATGTAACGAGATTTGAAATTCTGGAGAAGGCGTCCGTGTTTCGCTTGGTTTTCTCTTTCCTCTACTTCTCTTATATTATCATACATGTATAATAAAAATGGATCTCATACGATATGTTGCGATTCATAATTGTGCTGGTTAGATGCTACAGATGTGAACTCCAACCTGCAATATATTATTCCCTTTTGTTTCGTATCTGGTTGAACATGAAATTTTCTTACACTGTGACAATTTCTTTCTTAGTTTTGGTTTGGTGCACAGATATGCTAATCTGGACTCGACCTTCAGTTTAAAGTGGGATACTAACCACTATGTGCATCCATCGTGTATCAAACCCGGGATCCACTGATTACAAGGCGACGACGTTATCACTACTCCATCGAGGAGGCCCCATGACAAAATGTTATTCACTCGATCTCTACCATAATTTATTTCAGCATTTACATTTTCGTTTTCTTCTTCTTTTTTCCTTTTGTTAACTACTCTTATACAACTCTTTTTGCGTCTTCGAATTTCTTCTTGTTTCAGGAAAAATAATACATGCAGGCTCTATAAAAATCCCCCGTTCAAATAGATAAAACGTTCACTCTCGAGAACTAATTTACATGTTTATCACTAACGTAACCATTAGAAAACTATTGAAATGTTAACTGATATAACTGCAGATGAAACAATACTTACAGCCACTAACGAAATATATATTCTTGTGTAGCCTCACAGACAAGTATCTGGTGAGTCATTCACTCTTGCTGACTACGGGCGAAGGTCACTGAACTAAAGGGTGGTGGCAAGCAAGCAGGCTTCTGCTCTACCAAAGACGAGTCACGTGTTCCAGTTATCAATGGCGTACGAAATAAGGAGGAACACAGCTATCTGACGTATGTTTTGGTCCCGTCATTGCACGTAGACAGTGGCGTATGCTGGTTCTAACGAGTGGGTAATCTCCGACCTTTTGATCCTCAAACTCCAAAAGTTTCCGTGCAATTTATGTCACGCTCCATATTGGATTTAGGAATATTGTGTCGGAATGTTTGTCTTATTGCTACGATCACAATCAATTAATTCTCGTTATTGCAGTTTACTATACGCGTAGAATTTCAAATAATAAAACAAGACAGTATTATAAAGCTATAAAAAAACAGCCTGTGAAATATAAAAATGAAAGACGTGCACTAGTGAAATAAAAACCCGCAATATTAATTTAAGTGCAAAATTCAACTTACTCCAGGACCCGATTACTTGTGCCGTACTACACCCAAAGCACGCTGTTTGTCCAGTTGCACGTCAATACGTGTCTAGGCGAAAGATTGCAGCTTAACAAAGGAAGTTATGTGACTTTTGGATTTTTCATGTTTGGCACAAGTGTTGCAAAGATTACAGTCACGCGTCCATACATTCTTTTCAGCCCCGAAAAGTAAGCACGGCGAACAAAAATGCAAAGCTTATTAACACTTATACTTCCTGTCAACCACGGTGTTTTGTCATAATTTGCTTGCGAAAATGCCTCACATATTCCCGATTTTGTCTTTGTGTGTAGAAATAAGTTCAAGCGATGACACTGGCCTACCTGTATTAACAATTTGCAACTTCTCCTGAAAAGATCTTGTTCCATAAGATTTCACCAGCAAATCTTGTATCACATCCATTACCCTTTAACACAGCACTATCACGACAAACACTAACACCTAAATAAATAATAAACACGAAGCACAGCACGAAGCCAACGACTACACGCAGTCAGTTTCACGCGCCAAACTTCTGTTGTTGTGTTCCTGGCTCAGAATGAAATTCCCTATGAATAATAAAAAAAATCCCTTTCCGAGCTCGAAATGACAGGTTTTTAAAAGTTCGAATCATTGCAGGTCAGAGTCAGAATTTTATTTCGGGATGGGGATCATCCCTTATTAGCAGCCGCCACATAAATTTGAAACAGTGGGGTTAGAAGTCCTGAAGATGAATCTCAGATTATTACAACGTATTAAGCAAAGTGTTTAATCCTGCTAATGAAGTAAAATGAATTACCACAATACACTTTTTAAATTAGATATTTGTAGGATTTCGGGGAGGGGGGTTTCCCTTTAAAAAAATATTCAGTTCCGTGAGAGAAGTATTCTCGCTGCTTTTGAAGATTAGAGAGGAGAAACAATCACTATTTTTGTAAATACAAGGATGGGGGGAGTCAGCAAATAGGTGCTTTAATTGCTTAAGCCTTGAATTTTAATTCAGTTTGCTTCATCTTCAATATTTAAGCTTTTCCCTTTTGATAAATTTATGTTCAAGTAACAGAAATCAGCAAGACAGAAGCAAATGTAAAGTGAAAATTAGCGTAGAATTGGTTTGCCCATGTTATTCAGTTTTCCTGTTCTTCGCACTCTACCGGGTATGTGTTCCCTAGTTGAGCGGAGGGAACGGTAAAGGCTCTCAAGGTTGAGAGTGCGACAGGTGGACTCTCACAAGAAGGAGCTTACCCTGGGCACGGAATCACCGCGCCTGAAAAGCAGTGTTTCCTCCCCCTCTTTCCTTTCTCCTCCCTCCTCGCCAAGGGTTGTAAGGAAAGCGGGAGGAATGACGTCAGGGTGAGATTCCCTGAAGTCATTCCACCGGCTGGAGAAAGGTTCCCGGACATTCGGTGGCAAACGATTGGAAGTATTCGCGCGCTGGAAGCAAGGAAATGTATGCATCGAAATTGGTTTGGAAGAATATTGCGAGGAAATGTGTGTGTGTGTCTATATATATATATATATATATATATATATATATATATATATATATATATATATATATATTTTAAAAAAAAAGAAATACAGCCGGGTCATCTGCGATTACCTAGATGACCCAGAGTATACGCCGCTGCACGTAGAACACTTTATCGTCGTGGCCTTGAAGTTCCCTCAGGACACTCCTACGTAAAGGCTTCTCAGCTAGAAGGATATCTTCCCCATTGAGTGGAGGAAAAGTGGGTGCGTATAGAGGTCCCTCAACTTTCGTATTCTGTTTCATTTCAGAACACGTGCTGTATCGTCGACTTAATCCAATCTATCCGATGTAGGTTTTAGGTTCTGTTTCTGTTCGGTTATTTCACGTTGTCTTCCTGCTTATGTTATTCGCGACGAAGGCTCTGGATTCGATAATCTGGACAACAACGGGATTGTGTTGGTTGCTTGATTTGGTGTCTTAAGTTCACTTTATGTCCTGTTAGGCTAATCGTGAATGGACCTACAGTTTAAAGGGGGATCCGAACCACTATGTTCCTCCACCGAGTATCGAACCCGGGATCCCTTAATTACAAGGCGCCCACGATCCCACTCCGCCATCGGGGATTGTGTTCGCAACGAATGAATCAAATTTGAGTGATATGATATGCAACCATTGGAAGACTATTGAAAGAAAAGCTACGGGAACCTGCCAGTTTTTCTACTGCAGACAGGAAACCATAAACATGCAAGAGAAGCTTATATTCTATGAAACCTGACGCTATGTGCTCGAATACTGGCTATATATAATCCATAGAGGCATAGCAACGTTAAACAACCTCTTATATGATACATATAGGTTTAAAAAGGTCGAAATACAAAGATTGTGTGCGCCTCACTGATCGCGTAGTGGTAAGGCCTTGTAATCAAGGGGTCTCGGGTACGATACCAGGTGATCGCACATAGTGGTTCGGATCCCACTTTAAACTGTATGCAGTTCAGATTAGTCTATCTGTGCCGGTGACTCAGTCGGTAACGCGTCTGACTACCATGCTATAGGCCCCGGGTTCGATCCCCGACCGGTTCAAGCCCGGGAACTTTTCTAATGTTGGAAGCGGCCCCGGCGCCCACCCAGCGTCGAATGACATGGATACCTGGGGGAAACCCTGGGGGTAAAGGCGGTCAGGGGCGTGATGCTGTTCAAATCACCCCCCACTCACGAACGAATCAAGAAAGTATGGGGCGGCGTGATGCTGATCACATCACCCCCACTCACGAACGAATCAAGAAAGTGTGGGGCGTTACCCCCACACCCCCTATACGCCTTCATGGCGTAGCGCTAAGCACAGGTGAGAACTTTACCTTTTTTTTTTTGCATAAAGTGGACTTACAACAAAATTTAAAATTGCGATAAAGATTATGATAAGGTATTAAAGAATTGGGTCTAACACATTTTTTTATTGTTTACCAATGACCTTGTTAACGGTGGAAGCGGTCCCGGCGTCTACCCAGCGTCGAATAACATGGGTACCTGGGGGAAACCCTGGGGGGTAAAGGCGGTCAGGGGCGTGATGCTGATCACATCACCCCCACTCACGACCGGATCAAGAAAGTGTGGGGCGTTACCCCCACACCCCCTATACGCCTTCATGGCGTGGTGCTATGCACAGGGGAACACTTTACCTTTTTACCTTGTTAACTAATATTCTTAATTTCAGTTTCAAGATGAAATCGGCTACGAAATAAAAGGAGTGGGTTCATATTTCTGTTACGAAATTCCACTTTTGTAGTAGACCTGTGCCACACTAAGATGTGACATAATAAACAAATCTGAGACACTTTCAAAGTATTAAATTGCTATCTACGTATTTGGGATCAATCTTTCAATATAATACTTTTTTTGGACGCGTCAAATCATAGTATTTAATTCCTGTTTTAGCAGTTTTAAGAAACCTGATTTTTTTTTGGGGGGGGGTTACAAATGCCCTTTCTGCTCCCGTCAAGTTACGCCTATGAAAAAACAGGAATTCAAAGTAAAAGACTGTCCCGACTAAATCGGGTGACACGTCTGATAGATTTACAATTGGGAAAATCATAATTAAGCGTGTAGTTGAAAACAACCTATTTTCATATATTGCATGCAGCTCTACTTTTTCTGCAATGTGGATCAAGAACTGGGGACATGGAGAAGCACAACACTACACGTAACCAATAGTCACGTGACCCTCTTTGCTTTCCTGTCATGTTGACCTTCGCGTGGAACACATTTCTCGGTGTTAAGACAGGCAAAATCACCCGATCATCGAAGGGTGCAATATGTGTTGCCTACCCTCCTGCATTACTTGCTCCTATTAAAGCCTTATGGGGAAGAACTTTTTTCCATGACTGTACACTATAAAAATGGAGGAGGGTAGTTAGCAGGTGCGTTACTACGTCAGGAGTCTTGGGTGTTCTTGCCATGGGTGTTCTTCGTGAATACACCTTTATCAATTTCATCATATTATCACACATCCTCATCGTTGCGATTACCAAAAGTGGCAGAAAAGTTGAGTAAAATAAACCAAATCAATCAATCAGACGTAAAAATAACTATAGTTCCGGATCAGAGTAATTACAACTGTCAATTACTCGGAAATTGTTACCTGACTCTACTGTTGAGGTCTCAAGCATACATATACGACCACATACGATTATGTCTCAAGTGCCAAGAGGTAGATTTGGTGCCAAGTAGTGTATGTGGCGTATCGTACCCAAGGTATTGGGCAAGAAATATAAAGTCTTAGCATAGCAGGTATCAGAGAAAGGAATGCTGAATAAGTAATCAGGCAAAGGTCGGGTGATTGACTTGGAAGGCGTATGTGGCATGAGTATTGGAATTGTCAGGAGGTGTGATCAGTTGGCGAGAATACGAGAGAGAGTAAGGACTACGGATTGTGAGAGAGGAGCAAAGTGGGGAACGACTATTGGACGATGGTGTGTGACAAGAGACAAGTGATAGTTGAGAGGACAAGCTAGGAACAATCTCCATATATTTGTAAGGCAAGTGATATCCTTTCCTTAACCAATCCACATCGGTTCAGTCATGAAGAGTATAAAACCCATATTTAATCTAAGCTAATTTCTATCGCCATTCCTTCAAAAGGTAACCTCTTGCATTTATCACATTTAGGCCAAGCGAGTGATAACCATCTGAGAGATGAATGAGGAATAGCTACATCACCCAATTAAATCTAGAGGTTCTTGGTTCGATCCCAAACGCAGCATGGGAGTTGCGTTACGTGGTGGAGGCTGCTTAGGGCTTCTCTTCCATTTTTTTTGCAAATGCGATGCGAAAACACTGCAGTACGTGAAATACTGCGATTTTCATCTATTTCATCCCGAAATATGATGAAAATAATAGAGCCTTCTAGCTTTTATAATTACGTACGTGAGATATGGCGCCGGAATTTTCACTTGCTAGCGCTTCACGTTGTGTTAATTATCAATTGTTACCAAAGATCAAGAAAAGAAAGCAAAAGGTAGGCCTAGCAATATGCTACGCGGTAAGGCGCAAATAAATAAGAGTAGAGTTTTAACTAGGTTATTCGGCGATAGGCTTGTGAAAAGATGAGAATTAACATTAGGAGGTTGGTTAAAGGTTGGTTAAATATTTTAAAGATGTGTTCGGTACTGTCGTCACTCTGTTACGCGATTGTTGAACTAACTTATCAAATTTCCGGGAGAGTAAACAATTGAATTGCTGATAATGTCCTATCAAAGCTACGGGGGGATGAGAAATGTAAACAAGCAACTTAGTGCTAATTTTAAGCTAATCAAGCATTTTTCCTGCGCATAGGCTAATCATAGAATTATGGCGCAATCTAGATTTATCCACCCCGACATTCTCGAAACTATCCAGTTTCAAGGTAACATTCACGAGGATGTATTAAAATTCATTGACAAATTTGAAAGTTTAGCTATTCTTAATGAGTGGAATGACTCAAAGAAAAGGCAAATGCTACCGGCATTTTTGGCTGATTCAGCATTGGAATGGTTCAATACTTGGAGTCGAACTCAGGAAGCACAGGATATAGATTTTGTAACTTTAAAAACTAAAATTGTGGAAGAATTTACGGAACCGGGGGATACTTTTCAATTAGAAGAACAAATCAGATTACGCTTCCATCAGGAAAAGGAACCTGTTTCAAAATATGTGAGAGAAAAACAGTTATTGTTATTAAAATTAGATCCTGCCATGGACATTTGTGAGCAAATTAAGCAAATAAGCGGGGGTTTACAACCTAACTTTATGAAAGAAGTTTATAACAGGGAATATGATTCAGTGCATGAAATGTTACGAGACCTGAAAAATGTTGAACAATTCAAATATCTCGTGCAAAAACGTAAAATTCTAGAAACTGAATGTGAGACAATGAAAGCTCTGTCGTGTTCTGAATCGAGTCAAGCCTACATGCCGACTCAGCAAGCTATCACGTTGCAGCGCACGGTCAATGATCATGTTGACATAAGTTATTCTCAGGCTAATCGGGAGATCGAGGAACGATTAAATGCACTGCAACAAGACCTTGATCAATTACAGTCGAACACGGGACTCCAGTCTCATGAGTCAGATTTAGTTTCGCAATTTCAGAATCTTGAGGCTAAAGTAAATGCACTTGCAGAACATCGGAAAAAACATTCATTCACTGAGTCATCATTCTCATATCCAGTTAGAGAATATGAACATAGAGATAGAAACAATAGGGGAACCTATTATAATAATAGTAATCATAGAGCTCAGAATAGAAATACTTGGCATAACAACCACAATAATAATCTCGACACACAGTCGCAAAGCTCGCATAGGGGGCGATGGCGCAATGGCGGTAACCCTCGATTTCAGCGTTCGCATTTTTCATCTTCATCGCCGCGAACATTTTTGGAGCAACAACAGGGGCGCGATGATCCAAATAACCATACTAATCAGGTTGTAAATACAAATCATTCTACTTTTCGTCAGAACAGAAGCAATTTCAAACGAGTAAGACCTGCATATGACGGGGACCTAGGTGTAGGACCTACGGGGAAAACTCTAACGGTCTCTACTTTTCCTTCTGAAGATTTGATTTACATCAATGTGAAAGTAGATGGGGAAATTCGACAGTTCATCCTGGATAGTGGAAGTCAAATTTCAGTAACGGGAGATAAGAACATACCAGTCAATGCCAAGCGATTTAATATAAATACTGCGATTAGAGGGGTCACTAATAGTCAACTGACAGTTAAGGAAATTGTGTTGCTACCATTTTCTATACATAACCAAACATTTGTTCATCCATTTAGAATTGTTAAGGATTTTAATCAAATTACTATATTAGGAAATGATTTCTTGAAGGGACATAAGGCTAAGTTAGATTTTGAGGAAAATAAGCTTACATTGCATAGATTCGGCACACCTCCAAGAAACCAAATTAAAAATGAGAATAAGAAAGCTTTTGACGTGTCAATCAAAGTTTCCCATTTATTACAGCATGTTTTGCAACCAGAATTTGTAGCTGCTAAAAAGATAAAAGTGAAACCCAGGACACATTTGTGCATTCCATTGAAATTGGCTAATTCATATGACAAGGATAGAACACTCTTGGAACCGGACCTACAGTTTCAAGAGAAAACGGGATTGATGGTTGCCAGAGCAATTATTTATCCGGATTCGAATCTCATTTGGATCACAAATCCTTTAAATTATAATGTTACAATTAAGAAAGGCACTATTATCGGGAAAGCTGAAACATGGGATAGGCCAATCATGAGTAACAATAATGATGAGAATAAGGATGAAATTGGTGAACAGGCACAGGTTTTTGCGACGGAAGAGTCAGGGAAGGTCAGTGACGCACGGGCGGACCCTAGTCGGTTTGATGTGAATCCGAATTTAGAACCCCAGCAAAAGGAGCAACTTTTGGCTGTTTTAATGAAATATCCACATGTTTTTGCGTGGTCAAAGGATGATATAGGTAGAGCCACGAATTATAAACATAGAATTCAACTAAAAGATGATACAGAATTTCACTTAAAATCCTACCCGATTCCAGTCCACCTTCGTGATGAAATTAAAGATCAGATTGAGACTTTATTAAAGCAAGGTGTTATTTCTCCTACAAAATCACCCTTTAACTCTCCAATTATCCTTGTAAAGAAGGCAAAGGGGGGTTATAGATTATGCCAGGATTATCGCAGATTGAATGTTTCGTCTGTATTTGACGCTCTGGGTGTGAATAACATCAATGAAATATTATACAATATGGGGGGCAAGAAATATTACTGTACGGCAGACTTGAAGAGCGGATTCTTTAATATTCCTCTCACCGAGGACAGTAAGAAATATACAGCATTTACAATACCAGGAATGTCACAGTATCAAATGAACGTCGTGCAACAGGGCCACGTCAGTTCATCAAGTGCGATGACTCGTTGCATTCACCTTGCTTGCTCAAATTTGGATCCCAATCACTTTGCCCATTACGTGGACGATTTGTTTTGCTTTGGAAATACCTTTGAAGAAATGCTCGTAACTCTGGAAAAAATGTTACAATGTTTACAGGCCGCGGGATTGAAACTTGCAATAGAAAAATGTCACTTCGGCTACACTGAGATCATTGCTTTAGGACATAAAATTTCAAAATTTGGCTATCGGATCAATGACAAAATCATTGATTCTATCAAGAAATATAAGACACCGACAACTGTGAAACAAGTTCGCACATTTCTCGGATTAACATCTTATGTCAGGAAGTTTTTAAAATCATATTCCGAGATGGCACTTCCCTTGCAAAAATTGATAGGAAAAAAGAAGAAATTTCTCTGGGGGGAAGAACAGCAAACTGCGTTTGAGAGGTTGAAGGAAGCTTTACTTACAGCTCCCGTATTAATGGCATATGATCCATCAAAAGAAGTAAGGGTATATACGGATGCAAGCAGTAAGGCTATTGGCGCGGTGATTTTACAACCGAATGCGAACGGTGATTTTCAGCCTATTTCCTATTGCAGTAGTGTGTTAAAAGACCATGAAACTCGACTTTCAACCATCGAGCAAGAATTATTGGCAATCATATACGCATTTAAGTCATTCAGATTCTTTTTACTTGGGAGACATTTCGAATTATTTACCGACAACCAAGCAATCACATTCATTCGCTCCTCAACGCAACTTTCAAACAAATTATTTAGATGGTACACGTTGATGGCCGAGTTCGATTTTACGCCAATTCACTGTAAGACTACACAAAATATGGCGGATGCTATCAGCAGAGAAACAGAACATGATCCACAGGGAGAAGACGAGGAGCTTCCAGAGCCACGTACATTGTTATTGTTAGATGAGACAATTGATGTTGCTATACACCAACGAGAGGATTCTTTTTTTGGAAATATCATTAATATTTTGGAAGGAAAAGAAGACGAGGGGGGCAACAACCCACCCAACCCCTCCCTGCAGAGGCAAGCTTGCTATTATGTTATGGAAAATGGACTTCTTTATAGACAACATAAACTGGGAGCTACGACTAAGAAATTATTATGCATACCGAAGTCACTTCGCAACACTGTCATTGAGACATTGCATAGTTTACCAGCTGGAGGAGCACATTATGGCTTCACTAAAACATACAAGAATGCGTTGGATAGGATTTACTTTCCATTTATGAAGAACCATATTCAGAAAATGGTCAAGGAGTGTGTAATTTGTCAGCAGAATAAGCGCATAAAACGAGCGCCATATGGAGAACTTTTAACGTTCAACTCACAGAAACCATTCGATAGAATCGCTTTAGATTTTAGCGGACCGTATCCACCAAGTGGTTTGCTCCGCCATAAATACATACTAAGTGCAATCGATCATGGTACTCGATTTTTAATTGCTCAATCAGTAGCAGATACTTCAACTGAGACAGCAGCTAACTTCCTTTTTGAAAATGTAATTTTACGCTACGGATGTCCTTCTCATTTAGATACAGACAGAGGTACTTCATTCACAGCTAGTTTATTTAAATAACTATCGGAGAAATGTGGAATCCATCTTAAATTCGCTCCAGCAGCTAATCACAATTTAATTGGATTATTGGAACGATCACATGCTATTTTACAGGGACTTATGAAGAACTTCGTGAACTCAAAACACACAGATTGGCTTTTATACTTGCAATCGGCCGTGTGGTCGTACAATGTTTATTACCAGGAGAATTTGAAGAACAGTCCATTTTTTCTTCTTCATGGATTTACGCCTAGATTAGTCTGGGAGAGCGGACTACATTTAACGCCCAGTGTGAATGTAAACAACGAGATGAGATTCAAGATTCTCGAAAAAGCACGAGCAGCAGCTTATGAGTCTTTACAGAAACGCCACCGACAAGCAAAAAAGTACTACGATAAACGTCATCAGTCCATTGAATTTACGCCAGGAGAATTGGTTCTAGTATACGATGGCAGTCATCGAGTACACACCGCTAAATGCTTTTCGGGAGTATATAAAGGACCTTGTAAAATTATAGCAAAAGAAAATTCCAATGTTTACAAAGTGGAATATAAGACAAAACGGCGACAGACAATCGTGGACTCAATTTCGGTCCAGAGATTGAAGAAATACTATGCTTCGGAACACGGTAGCGGCGATGAGAATGTAAATGGTGATGATGAGACTGAAGAACAGGAACAGTCAGGAGTGAATGAGTGAGAACATACCTTTTACCCTGTACGTAACTTCCTTTTCAGTACTCTGATGAACTAAATAAATTTTACATCTTGCAAATATTTTTTTTAAACGAACAAACACTAAAATTATGTGAAATATTATTGTTTAGCCCTTAATAATTGCACGGCAGTGTAAAACTAGTTATTACCACACTAAAATCATTAGTTATAAATCGTAGTCATCGAGGTTTCATAATAATGAACAACAAGTACAGTAACGCGCAAAAATAATAATCATTAATATTATTGTATTCACGGATAGTGAACAAAGGGAATGAATGTAAACAGCGCGCAAGAAATTTTCCTCAGGTTTCTGTAGGCCTGCAGAGAACTGATGGAAATAATCTTTTGTGAACTACAAAAGATAAATAGTGTAAGTCAATAATAGACTTTAGTATTTTTTTTATGAATAAAATGTGTTAAACACATTAGGTAAGGAAAATGAGAATTAAAATTCTCTATGATTTAGCGTGGTTAGTCAAAATAGGGTTTAAACAATTGCACATTTTAATATTTCAATTTTTAAATTTAAGTAATAATTACAATTATAATTTTAATAACTAAATAAATGACAGAAATATGAATTTATAAGATTTAAATAACGTTAAAATAAAGAGAGCAGTTATAATAGGAGCTGAGAATGCGTACAACCAGTAAATTATTCAATAAAACGAGTTACAGATCAATAATAACTAAATAAGAATTGCGAGAATAAGAATTATAATATAGATAATAATAATACGAAGAGAATAGTGAATATTTTGGTTCTTGGATAATTATAAAGCTTAAATAAAATGTATCACATGGAAATAACATAAATACTAAGATTACCTTTATAATTATACGCATTCTACATTGAGATTAAATTTTTTGTATATCTTTCTTATATAACTTTACATAAAAGCTAGATTTGAAATCTATGAAGAGTAATAAGTCAATTAAGAGCATAGGAGAAGTTACAGCTACGATCGTGAGTTATCAGCAGCCACTTGTCACATTTTATTAACAATTTAACGACACAGTCATGAGATGAATTACGACAGTTTTGAGGAAGTAAAGTATCTTTTATTAAACATGTAGACATTACATTGATCCATCTAATTTGGGATATTTCATTCCAAATATCACTCTACAATTATTGAATGTTATAATCAAGTTGCTTAGAGTACTTCCTAAGATATTTTCCCGTATTGTAAAATCCCACTACCATAAAATTTCCCTCTCATGTATTTCACATTCTGAAAACGATATCGCAAATCAGCTTCGAACGTCTTCATGGTAAATTATCTGTTGTCAGCAAAAGGATAAAGTTCAACCGGGGAGCAACGGAAATGTCCTTCCTCCTTAAGCAATGGGGAAACTTGAGTTACATTCAGAGAGACCGAACAACTGAAGAAATATGCAAGTTAGGGCCGATTGCACCATCGCCACTTAATCTGCCACTTTACAAAGTGCTGGATAACGACAGGCGGGAGATGTAGGCGGCGGTGGGTTGCACCAAGCATTTTTATCCTCGGCCTTGTAAGGTGGAACTTTCTCCTGCTTGCCGTAGGACCTGGCAACAGAAACTGGAGAAAGTTGCGTTTTCGATTGTGTTTTGTTTGTTCATTACGTGCTAATATCTGCTTGTCAATTTCAAATGCATGCTTTTTCAACTGAAATATGTTTAAAGAAACTAAATATTTATTGCAATAAAATGAAACAGCTGATAGAAGTAGGTAATGCATGTGTCGTACTCTCATATAATATCAAATGTATGTTATATGATACAATATAACCCGTAATCTTTCGAAGTAGTGGGAAGCTTATAAAATTTTCAATTTATTTTTCACGTACTCCAATTAACATAATGCAAAAAAGAATATTCCTCGTCTTATCTTTCAGTAAGACATACGGTCACCTTTTAAAAAATATTAAACACTACTAAACAGTGACCAAAATTTTACGAAGTCGTAACAAATGCAAGTTACATTTATTCAATTTTTAGTGCAAGGCTGACATATCTGAGTTTGTGTAAATATACGGAATGAGAAGAGCAATCTTCTATTCTGCTCTTACTAATTTATCATTCGTTTCTGTTAATAATTTATCAATCCGTAACCCCTTCTTTAGCGAATAGCGAGTATTAGTATTATCAACGTTGACAATCTTATAGGTTTCTTCTTTATTTATAATGCAGCTTTTGAGAAAGTTGGTTAATGATGCAGATGAAAATTAAATTTTTGTATTCAAAACAAATTCGAATAGCACAAAAAAAATCGTTAATCAACGGTTCCATGTACAAAGTACATTTTGGGAATTACTATCATCTTAGCACAAAAGGAAGAATCAAATAGTAATGTAAAGTACCGTAGTACTGTATGTACGCATGTTTTATTCTTATTAAGAAAAAAGAAGAAACTCCAGGCTGTATATACTTTCAGATAGGTAGTTTCGTGCAACGTTATATGCTAGTGCAATGCAAGAACGTATATATTTCTTTACAAAAAACAGTAATATTCACCAGGAAAATATACATTGTACATACGTACAAGCTGTGGTCCTTTTTAGACGAGCGGATAGGGACAGTATTAGCACCTTGGGTAATACATGCTAACAACACCAAACATGGCCTGCCTAACCTATCCACGTATGTATATAATAGCTTAAATAAACAAATTATAATTTGCCAAACCTATTTACATGTTTATTTATGCTATTATATGCCTACGTGGATAGGTTAGGCATACCAGGTTTGGTGTTGTTAGCATGTATTTCCAAAGGTGCTAATGCTGCCCCTAGCCGCTCGTCTTTTTAGGCCAGTTATTTTGAAAAATCAAATACAAGATCATGTGTATTGCATATGAATGTTAAAAAAAAAGAGAAAAAACTTGAGTGCACGTTTTATGCATCTTCAGGCATGTAGATTCGTGCAAGGTTTATTACAATAGTGCATTTTCTTTGTATCTACGAAACGTAACACCATTCGGAAATTGTTCCTTGTATATACGTATCAACGCCGTAAAGATACTGCTGTACCTGTCTCTATTATTATTATTCTTTGCCAGTTTTAAAGTTAAAGTACAAAATCTCGCCCAATGTAATTAAAAATATGTTACTTCGCATAAAACGTTTCCTCTAAAGTAAATACCGAAAAAAAACTTGGCATTTACGTAGTAGTAATGCACCCCTTTTCAGTCCGATAAATCAATTGATTGGAAAAGATCGATCAAAGATCAATTGATGACGCAGCAGTTTTTTTGATGACGTCATAAAAGGGGCGGGGCTTATTTTGTAAGGAGCGTTTTGATTGGTTGGAGGAGGGAATTCGGGTTTTTCCCGCGGGAGTTTCCGGTGCCTGAAAACAGATGGCGTTGATGAGTCAGAAAGTCTGGGGTGGGGAGGAGGAAAAGTACGCGGTGACGGTTGGTTTTCTCGGAATTGGAGTACGTGTTTTCGGGGTCTGAAAACAGATGGCGTTGATGAGTCACTGGTTTTTCCAGTGACGGTTGGTCGGTAGTTTCCGGTGTCTGAAAACAGATGGCGTTGATGAGTCAGAAAGTCTGGGGTGGGGAGGAGGAAAAGTAGACGACACGGTGACGGTTGGTTTTCTCGGAATTGGAGTACGTGTTTTCGGGGTCTGAAAACAGATGGCGTTGATGAGTCACGGGTTTTTCCAGTGACGGTTGGTCGGTAGTTTCCGGTGTCTGAAAACAGATGGCGTTGATGAGTCAGAAAGTCTGGGTTGGGAGGAGGAAAAGTTTTTATGTTATGTTATTTTGGCATGTGACGTCATATATAAATTGGAGTACGTGTTTCCGGTGTTTGAAAACAGATGGCGTTGATGAGTCATTCTAGGGAATTCCAGGAATTGGGCGTGTCTGTTTTCTGTCTGAAAGGAACATGTTCGAACATGTTTTAGGTTGATGAGCCATTCTTGGAAATTCTTGGAATCGGGTGTGGTTGTTTTCTGTCTGAAAGGAACATGTTCGAACATGTTTTAGGCTCGGTCTTCTAGAGGACTATTTGAAGTGTGTTTAACGGAAATCGTGACGTAGAAAAAAAGAAGGTATAAATAGAAGGGATACATGATAATAGCGTCATGCGAGGATGGATGTGTGCGGTACAAGACTGTCTGATAATGGCGTGAATTTCTACGAGGTTAGCTACGAGGAGTTCTGGGAACTTGTTCGATCTTGCGGCGACCTGGACAACGATCGAACGGCCCTGCATCGGGTGCTGAGTTATTTCCCGTTTATGTATGTAGCGATACCTGAATCTCCCTGGTGCGGATGTTACCTGTTCAACGGATTAGGAAAAGGTGTCCATCATCACTGCGAGACGTTGAAGGAGATAGAAGAGAGAAAAAGAAGAGCGGACGAGAGAACAGGATTTCCAAGTCACGGGTGTATGTGCGAACTACGTCGCAGGAAGGAAGAGGATAAGCTCGGTGAAGCTTTGAAGGAGAGAGTGAAAGAGTGGCTTTCTTTGTTGGCGAACAGAAATTCCTTGTGGTGTTCTGGCTGTGATCGTCCTTTGTTACGTAAATTAGAAGGACATCCCTGTTTCCCTGTGGTTCCTGCAGAAGGTTTCGGTGTCCGCAGACGTCTGTTCCCCGACGATCCTCTGGCTGTTCCTTTATCGCCGATACCTGGGACGCCGTCACCTACAGTATCCGATTACTTCACCTTTTATGACGTATGAGAGTGTTTACTTATCACGTCTGCAGGACTCACGCCGAGCCGTATGTTATCAATTACTTATCAGTGAATTCGAGATACAGAACATACAGAAAGTGGCCTATAGGATTACGTCAGACTCCGGAAGAATTAGTGACTGCAGGATTTTACTATTCAGGCTTTAGCGACAGAGTATTATGTTTTCATTGTTCGTACGGACTTTGCGATTGGACATCCAAAGATTGTCCGATTCTAGGACATTACATGTTGGTACCCCAGTGTCCTTTTATACAGAGTGTTGCGGCGTTACATCGTAACTCCAAGAGCTGCAAGTATTGCGACAGTATAGAGACTCTTGAGAAAACGTCCGATAAACCTAGTGTGGATTCTGTGTGCAAAATATGTTTTGAGAATCCTAGCAATGTTGTAATTCTCCCGTGTCGACATTTTGTTTCCTGCGGATCCTGTGCTTCCCAATTGGACAAGTGCGCCGTATGCCGGGGTAGCATTGAAGATACGTTGACAGTTTTCACCTGATGAACAAAATGGATGTCTGTTTTTTGGACGTTCAAGGTCTTCGAGGAGCAGGAGGAGAATTTGTGTGGAAAGAAGTCGGAATTTTAAAATTTCCTTTTGACAATGCATTTGATTGTTTAGTAAAATCTCCATATGGTTTACACTGTTTGAGTGAAAAGTATCACCGAGTGAATTACTGGCTCTGTGCCAACAAACACGGTCTCAACTGGGGAGATGGATGGCTGCCGTATGAGAAATTAGGAGATCTGTTATATGTTGTGCTTGTGAATCAAATAGTGTACGTTAAAGGTACGGAGAAAGTGAAATGGTTTGAAAAAATACTTGGAAAAACAGGTAAAAATAAAATATCCGTACGTAACATCGAAGAACTTGAATGTCCAAAATTGAATAGTGTGAAAAACACTTCAGGAAGATGCAAAGAACATAGCAAATGTGAAAATGTAAAAAAAACCTGTGCAGTTGAAAATGTCTGGAAGATGTGCAGTTTCTATTGTAATAAGTACAAGAAATAAAAGAGTTTTTTAAAATATACAAATGTTTTATTTACAATCGGTAATATGGGTTTAAATACATAGAATAACACAAATGTTGTATTTACAATTGAATATGAAAGGTTTACAATACCTGAAGGGTTATATTACAATACATAAAATAACAGCGGTTGATGTACAATACATAAAAGAGCAATGATTCATTTACAATGGCTATTTACAACATCAGATACATGAAAGTAACAGAACTTATTTACAATGTCAATGTCTGCCCAAGATTGTTCTCAAGATATATTTCAATCATCAGTTCGTTGTACCAAAGAATATAAAAATAGTTCACTAAATTGGGCACTTCTTTTTTTTCTGAAACCATATTTTTCTTGATACAATATACAAAAGCCTCCATTTCGGGTTGCAATTTATGATAACGTTCGTTCTTTAATTTCTGCAGAGGCCAAAAAAGGTTACACAAAAATAAGTGTAGTTCAGAGGCTGTGAAAATAAAAGCATCGGATGAATGATGCTGATACATCGAGATACAACGTTTCCCGAAAAAATTTACAGCACTGACGGTGATATTTCCTGTAACCAAGTAATTGAATCGACGACCTGTTTCGACGTAATTCAGTAAGTCAGATTTCAAAGCCCACAGTTCTCTAATCTGCTTAGAATCGATGCGTACGGGTGATCTCCCCTGTTGCGAAAACTCCCACACCAAATTGAAAGGGGATTGCTTTTCGAATCCTATTGCCACGAACTTGTTTTTTTCCTTGTTCAGAAAATATGTGTTAGCAAGATAGAGATCTAAACATGCATCTACGTTGTGTAGTCCAGGACATTCGATTGTATCTGGGGAAAAGCCGATCTCCCTACGACGTTTCATGAAATCACAGTCAGTAGTCAAATCTATCCCCTCGTCCATCGGTTCGTTCTTGATAGGGACAGTTGCGATTTTGAGGGGCTGCACACGTTTGCGGGTTTTACGTTTGGAAGCATCATCCTGATGGGTCATGCGTTTCACTAGTTTATCGTGTATTTCCATTGTAGAATCCTTAGTAGGCTCCATGATGTTTTCACTAGAGCTGTCTCAACGACACTGAGAGAAAGCTACAGCAGCACACATTTATATAGCTTTTTGCATAACACGACACCGGATCGTGTGGATGGAGCAACACGATTGATCCCCTCTCGGGCACTTGGAATGGGGTAAACATTTGAAGATCTGACGAAAACGGTGTAGGATATATCCATCTTTACTGACACCGGGCGGAAATGCTTGAATGAAATCCTTGGTCGTAACATGGCGTGCTTTGTAATAAGCATACACGCAACAGTAATGTCCGCACGTCGTGGTCAACACCCCCTGTAAGGGAATGTTGTTGTAAGTCCAGACCGAGGAATGACGATTCAGGAAAGTTACGAATTCTGGATAGAAAGGATGAAATCCGTATGAATCGAAATATTCAGCAATATTGTTTTTGCCAAAATAGAAGGCCACCCAGTGTGTACCCTGGAAGTTGGAAGTGTCAGTGTTTGCGATTATCAAGGCAGGGGTAGGAAACGTCCGAGGTAAAAGATCTCTCGAGTAAACACCGTAGAAAATGTTCTTGGTGGAACAGTTTTGAGATAGAATCTCCCTGATCTGCGACGTGTTCATGCTGCCTATGTTTCCGAAAACGTAAAATGAGAGTAAGATGATATTCTTCTAATATTTTGGGGGACGGTTGCGTGTCAACAGGTTTGGCGGACAGTACTTCCGAAGAATCACTATTATAAATATCATCACAGGTTAACAGTTCGATGAGTTTTCTCATCTCACGTTACATATGTTTTCATATGTTTATAATAATATCTCTGTCTTTGGTCATTTCTACGAGTCCAGGGTAAAATCTGGCGTCTGGCAGTCGTGGAAGCAAACGTGTGTCAACAGGTTTGGAAGTCGTCACTTTCGAAGAAACACTAGTATGATTAATATCACGGGTTTTCCGTTCGGCTGGTTTTTCCATCACAGATAGTATAATGTCTACGTCAAAACTGTCTGGATAACACTGCGAGCCAGAAACACGAGCACACATATTTATAGACAATTCGGTCTCACTGATGGAGGATAACACTTCTGTCTTTTGTTATATCTACTGCACATTCGAATTCAGCATACAGAAGGCATGTTATATTTTCCGACAGCTGGGGAGAAAATTGCATCTCGGCTCCGATGATACCTTGTTCCTGGAGACTGGTGTGCGTGTCGTTTCCTGAAGAGTCAGGTGTTATGTCGAAAATCAGGAAAAAGGATCCGTTCTCGAACATCTTCCTTGTTATCTGGTGTCCGTAATTGGCGTGGTGAATGCCTGTACCGGAAAATAGAGTTTGATAGGCACGTGTTATCAATCCTCCGTTTCCTCCTGTGGTGACCCGCAAGGGTTTGTAAGGTACGAGTTCTCCATTTTTCACAAGATGGAAAGAAGATAGGTTAAAACTTCTAAAGTCGAACGGATTTTTCTTACTGTCTCCGAGAAAGCTGGCGGTGGATACCATAGCAAAAAGAACAACATTCGGAAAAGGACCTTGAAAAGCATTATCGATCGAAATCTGCTGCGTTCCGGCAACGTAAGAATAAGCTTTGATGACGCTTCTGGTGAACGGATAATGGGCAGGAGCGTAAGAGAGTGCTCTGTCTATGGCCAAACTGGTGGTAGGAGTAGGAATGATGTGATTTATTTCGAGAACAGCCTTTAAAATTTTTAATCTGGTGGTTGGTGAAGTTTGATCTCCCCAGATGTAAAAAGCATCACGTGACCTGGCTAGATCGATACGTACTTCAACACCGTTGATCAGGTATTTAGGCTGGTGGAAAAAATCTATGTGCAGTTTTCCCATAAGTTCGACTACGGCAGACACTTCCGTAGGATTTCCGGTTGTCGGAACGTGCTGGAAAAAGTCTTTTCTGGTGGTGAAACCTTTGTTGTCGGCTGTGATTGCATCTTGATGTCCAGGTGTGTCCAAGTACCACAAGGCATTTGTGAGATGCGTGTTCGCAGCATCGCTGCCGTAATTGATTTCTGCTTCGAAGATTGATTTATATGCGTAATTGTTATCGGCAACTGTTACAGCGATACCGTTGAGAGCCACTGTAACTTGTGAAAAAAGTGAATGGAGAGGATAATTTACGACCCCGCAGTTTTTTGTGAGAGCGTTGGAAGGTTCGGAAGCACTCATGGGAGACCCATCTTGATTGACCATCTGCGTTAGCAGACGGAGATAGGCAGATGAAAGATCTAGAAAATCTGTTCCTGCCGGCGGAACGGCAAATTGAAGTATGTTCTGATTATCGATGGAAGTGATAGGCTTGTAGGCGACCGTGTAAGTTTTTTCGACATTTTGCTGAATAGGTTTTTTGCTGAAAAGATCGAACTGTGAGATCATGCAAGTGTTATTCTCCATCATTATCCAAAAATATCTTTTCCTGCCGCCTTCTGTTTAATTTTCCTTTTGCGTGTTGTCCTAGATTTTGTGGATGTTTTTCTCCGCTTTTTGGATGCGCTTTTTTTACGGATCGTAGATGTTCTAATACGGGTGGCTGAACGTTTTAACATCGACTGAGCAATTTTTGTTGCTGGTTTTGTTCTTATACCGGAACCTACCAGAGAGTCGATTTTCCGTTGTGCTTTACTTTGAAGATTTTGACCCGCTTCACGTACACGTTGACGAACGATAGTTCTCGGAGTTTGCTGGCTTGTTGCAATGTCGGTGACAATGTTAGCGCCTGTTTTCGAAGCTTCTTTTCCGATCGCTTTTGCACCACTCCAGAGTAGAGGTTTCACCATTCTAAAGAGTCCTGCGAAGAGAGACCCCAATCCTCTCCCTTTTTGAATTCTAGTTGAACGATAGATGGGTCCAATTCCCCCACGGATCTGATTACTGTAATATTCGGTCTGCGAATTCATGGTGATTCATCAGCTTTTCGACATAGACTGAGCAAAATGATTCCTTACTGTTTTTTAAAAGGACTTTGCTTTCCTACGAAAATGTAAAACAGCTATTGTAGGTACGGAGCCGTTTCTCAAAGGCAGAAAATATCCTTTTCTATCATACATCGCAATTTCTATTGTTTCGAAAGAACCTTTATCCAGAGAAACGTAATGAATCGGATTAAATGTATGATGGGCTACGGGTACTGTGCAAGATGATTCTGTTTCCGAATACTGTCGGGTAAGACGTAAAAGACGTAGCATTTCTCCTCCGACCAATTGCTGTTTCACGACATCGGAATAAATGAATATGTAGGGGTTGTTATCCACGACGTTATTGGACACTGCGTGCGTAGAATAAATAGATTTCAATACGTCATATCGAAATTTGGCGTAGTCATCAGTTTCGTCTATGGGTGTAACAGTATTTGTTGGAACACCTTCCGATTCAGGATCGGGAACCCCTATCACGGACAGATGTTTGTTCACAGCCTCTTTAAAGAAAAATCTGAGATGAGTAGGAACAACGGCATTAGCCGGGTTTGTTTTCAGGAACTGAATGAACTCCTCTATTGTATATGTTGCTGCAGGAAAATAAAATGGCTGCTCGTTAATATAGAGTGTATTATCCGTAGAAACAGAAGATCCCGACGCGTCCCATTGCGCTTCCAACAGAAAATGCCAGAATTGCTTAAGAACGTTTCTCCGTATTTCCAGGTCGTTGGGGAGGGATTCTTCGATGGTAGAGATCAGATCCTCAGCACTTGCATACGTCCGAACAGGAAAGGTCACCGTTCCGTAATCTGTTTCCAAAACATTGTCGTATAGAGTTGAATAATGCAGTTCTGCTAATCCGACTTCCCACAATTCTGGAGACAGATCGATTCGTTTTGCAAGTTTTACGTTGAAATGGGTCAGCGTGTTGTTCGGAAAATACTTCTCCGATGCAGATGACGGTAGGTAAACAGAAATTATCGTCCATTCTCGCCGAACACAAAGAACTCACTGGATCGTGGTGACGATATATTTTGATATAAATATGTTTTGGAAATTATTTTTCTAACTGTTTTACGGAAGATGCCTTGATCCACGAATCGAAACTAGGTGGATATCCGAGCCAGCGAACCAGGTATTCCAAATTTTTACCTTTTCCCCGGCTGTTCAAAATCTTATCAATTTTATACTCTTCGTCAGGATCCGAAAAAACTTTTTGCAGTTCATGTTTGTAAAATGTACCTTTTACAGGTTCTTCATTTAAATCGTCTAATATGTATACAGGTACAGGTGATCGCTGAACAAGGGAGTGGATTTTCAAAAGTTGTCGTGACCACGATTGTTCGTATCCCTTCTCGAAATGTCCTTTGACGACAGAGATTCGTACGAAATCACCAACATTCAGATCTGAAGACGGTTGTGAAATATGTTTGTCAGGTTTGTTGAGACGTTTCCACACGATGTAAACGTTAGACTCGTTCACATCTCGAGGTGGCATTCCTATGGAACTGTGGATAGTTGTATTGTAACCTTCGAGAAGTTGCGGTAAAATGTCTACGTAACGTCTTGTTTGTTTCGATGTGAAATATTTCCACATTCGTTCTTTCAATGTTCTGTTGAAACGTTCCACTACACTTGCTTTCGCAGGATAATTTGAAGCGATCGAAAAATTTACATTTTCATTTTTTAAGAACTTCTGGAATGTAGAATTCGTGAATTCTGTTCCTTGGTCGGTCTGTAGTGTGACGGGTTTTCGTCTGCTTCGTCCGAAAATAGTTTTGAAAGCTTCGGTTACCGAATTGCTTGTTTTATTTTTTAGCGGTAATGCAAAGGCATATTTTGAGAATACATCGATCACTGTCAGAAGATATCTGTATCCATCGTTATGTTTTTGTATCGAAGTCATGTCGTTGAGATCAGCTTCCCAAAGCATGTCTATGTTCCACACATTGTAATGATTCCGGAGGAACCTTTTTCTCGCAGGTTTGTGGAGAGTGTACGTTTCCTGGTGCATCAGCCATTTTTTCACCGTATTGCGGGATATATTTTTATCCCGTACCGCGTTCCATAAACGATCTACAGATGAGAATGAAGCACGGTGTCGGGGATCGTAATATATTTTGGTGAGGATTTTATCGTGTTTTAACTTAGGGACTCCCATGACTGATCTCTCTGTCTACGGCTTTTTCTCAAAGGAACCAGCTTGTATGCGTCAGGTGTTCTCAGAAAAGGTGTAGTTTTTCTGGAAACACGGACGGCCACTTTCTTCTTCTTTTTCTGTTTCTGTCGATGAGACGGTCCAGGGCTTTCCGTTGACGACGCTGAGAAGTTCAACGTCTTCGGATCAGGAAGTGTTTTTTCCTGACGTTCGTCTATCAAATGTTGAGCCGTAGATTGGTACTCGTCGATGATATTTTGTAACTGATGACGTGTATTACGGGGTAACGTCTCTGCTAGGTTCGGAGGAAAATACGTCGATCCTGGCGAAATAGTAGAAGAACCGTCGTTATCTTGAACAATAGGAATTTGTAATGGTTCTTGGGATTTTCGACTCAGCCATAAATACTCGTCCAGTTCTTTTCTATAAAGCCGCCATTTTTGATCGTCTGTTATATTTTTCATTTTCAGAATATCATTCATTTTCTTATCCAGAACGGATAATTTTTGAGTTACAGACAAGTCGGAACCGCGAATACGTGCTAGTTGTTCCGGTGAAAGGACGATCATCTTTTTGTAAGAAGATGCCATTTTTCAATGAGGAATGAGAGTACCGAGAAGACCCGATAACAAAGACTCTAGAAGTAAGGGTAGAAATCCTCCTTTCTGCACAAGAAGTTTTCTTCTTTTTTCGATGTTCACTTTCGGTTTCACGAGACTGCGTAAGACCGTCTTGTAAGGGGCCAGACGACGTTTTGTGGACGGTTTAATCTTCACGTTTCCTTTTAAAACGTTCAGGCAGCATTCGCTGATGAAGCGGATTGTCTTCTTCGGAGCACTTTTCAGCAACGATTTACGGAGTTTGGTCGGTGAATTTTTCAACACGTGCAAAAAAGGGGAATTTTTCTTGAAAGAAGTCGAATTCCTGTTAGAACGTGATTTGGTACGTGTCTTCCTCGTTCTCCTCATCTCGATGTTTTAAACATTCCTGAGGAAGATATGCAGTTGAGTAATTCTGGTTAAAAATGTCTGTCTGATAACGTAAAGGATCCGGTGTTGACTGTGAAAGATCAATATACAAATAACTGAAAGGTTGAGTGGTAGCATCTATATATACTTTTTCGAGTTCCTTCATGCGGTGAGGATGAAGTTGTCGTGCAAACACAGTGAATTGGTTCATATCTCGCGGATTCTTAAAAATAACGAAATGTTTTACGTTCAGCGATATGTCTCTGCAATTTTTCCCTTGATGAAAAAGATTCTGTGTTATGAACACCACCGAAATGTTTTTGTGATGACTGCCTTTTGTGAAAAGGTCAGCGACTTTTTCTCCTTGAGCAACCATCATAAGATCATCCAGGATTATAAGAGTAGGGGTTTTTCCGTTCCACGACTGCCAATCGACGATACCTTTATGATATTGCACATCTCGAAGATTTTGCGGAATACTGTTCTCCTGATCGTAACACCATATGATTTTCTTCACGGTTCCATCGACGAGATGAACGATGGAGTCGACCATATTTGTCACAAAAGTAGTTTTTCCACTTCCTGATGCTCCGCAGACCATCATGGTGAAAGGATGGGAAAGTTTAGGAAACATGTTTTATACTGGAGATTTGAAGAAAAATGAAGATCTGGCACATTGTAAACACATTTTATACACTGACGGTCCGAAGAAGGGTTCAAACTCTGGACCACTAAAGCCATATTTTAGTCAGCACAGTATCCGAAGGGATACGATAAATGTTCATCGTCGAAACGTCGTTTCAACAGTACAGGCTGAAACAGCTTTTTTTCATATGTACTGATTACTTGGAACTGTTTTGTTCTTCTGATCCTGAAAATATTTTCGACCATAACTTCAGGTTTTTCATTGTTTATCATATCGCACATGGTATCGAAATTGACCAATTCCGATGTGGAGGTATTCAATGTGATTCCTTTCACTTTACAGATATACTGCGGTTCGGAGAACGGTTTTGTTATTTTCATGCTGTAACTTTTCGGTCCGGTTGAGACAAACTGTTCACAAACTGCATCGGGTCCGAAATCTGCCAATTCATCGGTGAGTTCTCCTAGTGCGTCACCTGTCTGTGGGTGATACTCCATTTCAGAACTATCTACGTAAATTACAGAGTCTGTATCACAATAACATATCCTATCACCCAACTTTTCGAGAAGTTCGTACAGTTTCAGACAAGCATGGCATGTTGTGAAGGCTCCGATAGGAACATTTACTTTCCTGTTCAGACTGACAGCCTCTTCAACATATTTCCAGTTCACTAAAACGGTGTCCTGATTGATGAATACGACTCCTCCGATCATTATATTTGGATCAGTCATTTTATCGAGAAAATCTTTCGATTCCTTGATGATGGTCGTCTGGGAAAGGTTGTCCCGTTGGCAGAACTTGCCCCATAAAGAATTAAGGCAAAGTTTAGCCAGAGTACTATAACCGATGTGCCAATTACCATAACCGTGTGCCAATTACAAATCTCCATCGGTCTTTCTACGCTTTCCCCCCCAAGATCTTATTTTCTGCTCTCTGACAAGAAACCCAGCTGCCTCGCCGAGCGTTCGTTCCCATGGAAGCCTTCCATATATCACCGCCCCTACTTCAAGGCGAAGGAAACAGTGTGTCCAGCAATAAACTCCCATAAACTCCCATATCTGTCCCATACAAATTAATCTAAACACTGGCTCACGTCAAGATAATTTCAGCCCAGATGGAGCCTATCAAGATAATTTCTTCGGCAGAGAAGGAGCTAATCACCTGGAACTTCAGGCATTTAAAATTTAAAACCCCAAGAAGACTTTCTCCCTTGTTTTGAACAAAGATCCTCTGTCCTCGTGAGATTTTGCAGGTGGCCAAACAGGGAATCGAGACAACTGCTCCACACATGGTGTTCTCCACGAGACGCATAACTTCCACGATCGCCGCCCGCTAGTCTGGCTCAGTGACAGTGGATTGACAAGAAGAAATAGCACAGAATCTTGAACTCCAACCCTGCCAGAACATTTCTTTTCGTATATCCTCGCTTCGATGCGATTTCGACAGCAAAGGAAGGAATAACTTTACTGAAGTGTCCGAGTTGTGTGCGATAAAATTTGAGTTGAGAGCCATTAAAATTAAAAAGAACAGATGCTTTTCATTCCTCGAGATCAGCTCTCAAACAAGGTGCTATTGTGTTTTCATGCTATGCGATTATCGCCTCTCAGTAAGCAATTTTCACCCTTAACTCCCCCGTGTGTTACGATTATCGCCCCTACATACGAAGTGACCACGTGTGGGCGGAGCAAAAAGTTCAACGACCAATAGAGTGAAGGACAATTCTTCGGAGAACAGAAAGAAAAGACGAAGTAAGGACTTAGCAGGGGCAGTGCAAAGTGAGAGTGGAACTACACAGTTCGACATTCATTTTTTAGAGAGACAGTTTTAGAACATTCGCAGTTAAAACTTTCAGCACCTTTATAGGCCAGAGAGAAATTGTTTTCTCTTCTCTGGACCATGTTTAAAATCTTAGCTTGGGATTTCAAAACTTCTTTAACGTAACTGGATAGGCCATGGTGCTAGAAACGTAGCGTTTATGTAAAGCATCGACCATCAGCGGTCCGCGTTGATCACTTGTTTAGACCCGGTGCATTGTGGTCAGTGACAGTGTTTTTTTTTATGGTGCCTCAGTAGGCGAGCGGAATTGTAAGTATGTATAGAGTGGTGTAATAAATAATATGTATTAACTTATTTCGGTGTCCAGTGTTCTGATTTCTGATTTCCGATTCCTGATTTTTAAATTCATGATAAATTTGGCTTGTAAACGAAGACCGATGAAAAGGGAACTTAATCGTCTTTTTCCATCGGCCGTATCTTGGACCGTGACAAATTTTAATGGTACATTTTAATCTCTCCTAGCATGAAAGAACATCCATGCCTTAAATAACGTAACCTTGGTTCGAACCACTAAAAGCCACCCTTTTATTTTTTAATTACTGTTATAAATGGCTTTTCCCGAACAGGGACTTGTTTATAAGCCAAGTTCAATGTACCGTTTCTAAAATTCTAAATTTTCCCTAAATTTTATAAATTTCATAAAGAAACCAGGACACTACAATAGTAGTTGCATGCCTCGCGAGTGAACTAACTTCCGAGTAGCATAAGTTAATAAAGGGAAACAACGAGTTGACAATATTATTGAAATGCACATACGTAAAAAGTGAAAGTACAAGTAAAGGGGAACTATGGAGCTAGAAGCTAATTTTGAGGGCGAGATAACTTAATCGCTACCATGAAAATGAAGAATGATAAATAAATAGACGACCATGCATTAAAATATTCTAGCGTTGTTTTATAATGCCAGGGGGCAGAGATAGATTTGTTACATAACTAAATAAAGTGAAATTGTAACTGCAATTATGGCAGTGACAATAGAAGCAATAAGTGCTACCCTAATGAAAGAACTCAAAGATGGAATGAGACAAATAATAGAAGGTTTAAACTTAATGAGAACAGACCTAACCAAAAAGTTAGACTCCTTTATTAAAAGAAATGAAGAACAGACAAACCAAGTAGATAAGTGTAGAGAGGATAGAAATGCTAGATATGATGCACTCTTAGAGATTTATGATGAGAGGCTAGTTGTAAACAAAGTGGATGATGATGAATTAATTGTTAGTGAGGTACAGCAGGCAGAAGTTAGGCCTAATGATGATAATGCTATTGTTATGGATTTTGATAAAGCTAAGAAACATAAGTTTGCCAGTAGCAATAGAGTAACTTTTGAGCTAGGAGTGAGGGGGGATATGACCCACTTTAAGAAGATTATTGCTGATGAATTAAGGCTAATTGAGTATGGTGAAATAGGATGGATGTACCGTAATGGGAAGGTTAGGAGTAGGCTGCGTAGCTTTGAAAGTTGGAGGATTAAGGAGAGAAGGGGAATAAAGGGGAAAGTAGAGAGTAATGGCAAGAATAATGCATCTACATTAATGAAAGCTCAAGGTAGCAAGCACATAAATAAAGTATTGGAACCCCTCTTTAATTTGCCTGCCAGCAAGGAACTGGTCAAGGGCACTAAATGTACAGAAGCTAGCGTTAACCTAACCAGCAATGAAAGTATGTCACTACTCATGAATCTTAACTGTAGCCAAGACACTAAAGCATATCTTTTTAGCATTCTAGTAGACAAAGTTAACGTAGCATTGAGCAACACCCGTACGGCTCTGCGTAATGTCAGAGGTAAAGGACGGCACGACGTTTCCGCCTCGTTCCGTAACCATGTAGGTCAGACAACACCCAACATGCATAAAATATTTCAAGTATGGAAGGGTAACAGAAAAAAGAAGAGAGGTAAAGTACACAAATGTACCAGTAGGTAAGAGGCCAGATTTTTATGATGACTGTGCAATGTACACACTTATTACACCAATATAAGTGTAAATAATGAGCAATTTCTTCCAAAATTAATTTTTTCAGTAACTTCGTAGCTGCGGAACAGCAGAAACACCCCGTACTTCTTACCAACATACAGTTTTGAGTTGTTTACAAAATGAAAGCTAAATTAAATCACAAAGTAGCTGTATTTTACAAAATTTTTGCAAGATGGCATAGCAGCCACTATGATTATAAATTTTTTGAATGAATGGAAGCTCTGCATACCAGAATCATTTGTACCAGTAGTTCTTAGAGCTTACCATGACAATTTAGGACATTTTGGGGTAGATAAAATGATGAGAAGGATTTTAAAACTGTATAATTGGAGAAATATGAGGAAAGATGTCAGATCTTATGTTACAGACTGCATTACATGTCAAAGTACTAAGGATAACACACACCCACCTAGACAAACACTGTTATTGCACAGTATGGAAGGTAGAGATATTGTTTTGTTCATAGATATTCAGGGCCCATTACCAAGGGGTAAGAGAGGTGAAAGATTCTTACTAACTATTCAAAATGCAAAAACTAGGTTTCTAACCGCATACACCTTACGTAATAGTACTACCGACAGCATACTACGGAAGCTAATTGATATCTATTTTTTACATTTCGGGATCCCAAATTTAATAGTAAGTGACAACGGAGTCCAGTTCAAGGCAAATAAATATGTACAGTCATTAGCCTCTCTAGGCATAAAGGTTGCTTACACCCCGGTATACAAACCGAGCAGTAACCTAGTAGAGAGGATACACAAAGATTTGAACCGGCTTATGCGAGTGGTCTGTGAAGGCGCGCATAATGCTTGGCCAGAGCATGTCACCAAAGTTGTTAACTTGTTGAATGGAAGTGTCAACCATTCCACTGGTTTTGCACCCATAGAGCTTCAATTAAATTATCCCATTGACAATGCAGTAAAAACACACTTTGACTTGCCACCTGGTGAAGAAATGAACTGGGAACATAAGCTGTACATGGCTAGTATTAATACAGCGGGTGAAAGAAACAAAAGAAACACCAGGATAAATGCACAATTGTCCCAAAGGCAAAATGTCTCTGTAGGTAACTTAATCTTTTTGAAAACACACTTTCTTAGTAGTTTATTGGATGCCATAACCAGGAAGTACTGCAATACCTTCTCCGGACCTTATTACTGCTATCAAGAAGAGCGAGTTGACGTGTTCACACTGTTGGACTGCTGTACCGGCCAGATGGTAACCAATCAGCATGTGGAAAACATGAAGCTGTGGCACTGTACCGAAGGTAAAAGGACATTGTACCTCAAGATGTTGAAGGGTAAGAGACCAGATCTTTTTCCACAGGATGTTAATGATACACATGTTACATAACACACATACTTTACAAAGGGAAGTCCTCTTAAAGGACTGGAGGCTGGGAGACTCTTTTACACTTGATTCTCAGGATGGCGTAAATAGAATCTTGTTCTTTATTTCTCCTTCAACCTAAAAATTGGTTCTTAAAACAATATTTGGCTTATCTTTCATTTTCCAAACTTAAAAGCGTTACGCTGTTAAATAAGGCACTTAAAATGAATTTTTAGCATAAAAGCTACAATTTTTGTAACAAATTCTTACATTTAGAACTTAATAATAACAATTAAGCTATAAATTACTTAAATATAAAGAGTTAATCTTGTATTGTTTCATAAAATTGAGCTACTGTGACGTAGAAATCCAAATTTTGTCTGAACTAATACTTTTGCGGAGAACTTTAATTTTAAATCAGCCCTAAAATGCTTAATTACAGTCGGATCTTTATGAAAACTAATTACTGAAGTCATAAACAGACTACCCTTGAGGGAAATTACAAAAAATCAACCAGGACTTGCATAATTTTATTTTTAATTATCCAGTTTTTATACGAAGGTGTCGTATCTGAGGCTCGTAAACCGAGAAACTTCGAATTTATGTAAAAATTTTACTTTTATTTCAGGATATTTACTTAAAACTTGTTTAATTATTTAATATAAGTGTTATAGAAGTTTTGCAACCAACTACCATTTAAAGTTAGTGAAAATCAGTGTTGCCAGCTAATTTTTTAGAAAATTTTTGACGTTCCGAGGAATTATTTTCCGAAATCACCTTTCTTCGATGTACTGATTTAACCAGCATACCTGTGACTTGTGTAATCATACAGTATAATAGTTACTAGGTAACAATTCATTATAAATGGTTTTGCAACCATCAACTTGAATAATTTTCTCAGCAAGCGTGCTTACCTGTACATGCTGAATGCGACGGATGACCTGATGATAAATAAGAATTTGTAATGAGAGGGAGACCAACTTCTTCGTTTTATATATCTCCCTAGGGTTAATTTCTTGTTATAGAGAACCTCAAAGATCAAAATTTCTATTCTCAAAGGAGACTAGAACCCAAAATTTATTTTGCCACCATTTTGGAATACTTTTGGTATACCTCGGGTAACTTGGAAAGATTTTTTTTTGGTGTGGAAGTTAAGGAGTTAGGAAGAGGAAGATTGGGGCACACCGCGTGTCACCTGTCCTCCCAACAGCTCATAAGACGCTATGGCAGCGTGAGCTAGACGTGATTTAAATATGGATTAGACTTAATCATTGCGGAATTCGACAGTTTTCATGCGCGGAGCATATTTTATTTTACACTTTGCCTTCTTTAGGCTTTAAGGGATTTTTTTTATCAACATTTTATCTTGCTGTCGGATTCAAGGGGGGGACTCTTTTATATATACATGCGGGTTGGGTTTGGACGTGTTCGGTTCCTGGATTCTATCAGCCACGTGACAGGTCGACATTTGGCTGCTAGAAGTTAGGGCCTAACTACGTAGTCCTCATAAAATAGCCCTGCGGGGCTAACACGTTGCAACAATTGCTTAAGAATAAGTAAGACAACAATTACACTCGACCAAAAAGCAAAAACTTCATACACATGCATACACTTGTAATATAGTTGTATTTTAATCTTTTGATCTTTATGATGTAACTAACAGAAGGTGGTGTTAGGTCTTCTGTTTGTAATAATCTCATACATTTGCTCATATTAACTTCTCCATTATATCTAAACAATAATATTATCTTAATATTTTTGATGTGTTTAAATTTTATGTTTTATCATTTTGTAATCTTAATCTTTGTGAACTTGTGTAATCAGGTGCAACAATATATGTGCACACACGTGACTCAGTAAGTCACCTTATCATTTTATTAATGTCTAGTTAGTGGTGAAACTTATAATTTTGTTTATTTAGCACAGTCATAGTGCCATGTAATCCTTTATTTACTTAGAAGAAGAAGTAGTTTTCTTTGTTTTCTTTTTCATTTGTTTGTCAATATTTACAGAAAATATTAATATCAATTGATTATTGTTTAATCTATTTCTATGTTTTATCTAAACGTGTATTCTGATCTATTATAGTTAATATTTGATAGGCTAGACACACCAGACCAACCAAGGCATGGAACGGCCAGTGATGTATGATGAAGAAAATAAGTTGGGTCTGTATAGTAAAATAAGGATTAAGTTTGTATAACAACTAGTTTCATGCACCATTTAACTTTGATCAGGAGAAAAGGGAGGCTAGATCTCCATAATAAGTATTCACGGTTTGTTTTTATGTTGATAAGGAGAGTATTTAAATTTTGGCATTTTAACTGGCTCAAGTTGCATAATTTTACTTAATGTAAGGTATAAGACACAGAATAAATACATCTACCACATACACTTGCCGACAACACACAACAAGGATTTTGGTGTTATAAGAGGGTTGCGTTAATTTTAATTTGCCCAAGGAGGCCTATGCTTTACATAGCATAAAGAATGTGCCTATGATGCACACATAATTCCTGCCATAGAGCAGAAGATTTGCCCATAGTGGCCATTATAGTTTTAAGTATGCACATGTAAGGTGCTGAATGCCCGTGCAGTAAATACTGCCTAACCTATGAAGTGTGTTAGTGAAATAGTCTTGTGTTGGTAAAGCCTTGAGCCAAGTAATGAAATATGAAATAAGCTAAAAACAATGAGATAAATTGAAGAGAAGGGTGCATGAAGGATATAAAGTAAAGGGAATTTTCTTATTTTAATATGTGTATTGGTAATTTTTCAATTTTTAATTTCAAAACTAGCCAACTAATCTTTATGTAATTTTTATTAAATCCTGTATTGATTTTCATACTATCTTTGTAGAAGCTACAAATTTTTGTGTAATTTTCATTATTCATAAAATGTAATCAAGAGACATAGTGGTCAAGTGCACAAAGACAAGGAACTTAAAGTGGTAAAGAGACTTGAAGTTGTGACATGTGAAGAAAGTGCATGAAGATAAATTAAGACTTTCAACTAAGCATATTCTAATGCCTTTAAAACTTTCACAGAATAAGATACTACAGCCAAAGAGATGGCAGGAGAAGAGGCACCAAGGAGACTCCAGACACATTTCTCCAGCTGATACGGGAACTCCAGTCAGACAGACCAGATGACAGAAGGAGAAGCCAGGACAGGCTACCATTCCAAGACGACTAGGCAATGAGGGCAGCACACCATTATCACCGACCGTATTCCTGAGACACTCGACGCCCGAGTTAGCAGTCGGAAGAGAGAAGAAGATGCCATGGACACCAAATGAAGCAGCGAGGGCGCAACTCACTTGCCCAGAGCCAATCCAGGCAGGAGGAGAAGCAGCAGAAGAGAACTACAGCTATGGGAGGAGGAGAGAGGCAGGCAGACTTGCCCATAAGAGGCAGATGTGACCCGAACACTTAAGTCTACGGGTGCTAGGGTTACATTCTGACCTAAGTTAACATCGGGAGGCAAGACACATCAGAAGTCCTGCAGGATGCGATGCAACTGATAGCTGAAAAATTTGCTTCCCTTCATTTCAGCAAATTTTATTCGGGAGCAGGGGGATGTATAACCGATGTGCCAATTACCATAACCGTGTGCCAATTACAAATCTCCATCGGTCTTTCTACGCTTTCCCCCCCAAGATCTTATTTTCTGCTCTCTGACAAGAAACCCAGCTGCCTCGCCGAGCGTTCGTTCCCATGGAAGCCTTCCATATATCACCGCCCCTACTTCAAGGCGAAGGAAACAGTGTGTCCAGCAATAAACTCCCATAAACTCCCATATCTGTCCCATACAAATTAATCTAAACACTGGCTCACGTCAAGATAATTTCAGCCCAGATGGAGCCTATCAAGATAATTTCTTCGGCAGAGAAGGAGCTAATCACCTGGAACTTCAGGCATTTAAAATTTAAAACCCCAAGAAGACTTTCTCCCTTGTTTTGAACAAAGATCCTCTGTCCTCGTGAGATTTTGCAGGTGGCCAAACAGGGAATCGAGACAACTGCTCCACACATGGTGTTCTCCACGAGACGCATAACTTCCACGATCGCCGCCCGCTAGTCTGGCTCAGTGACAGTGGATTGACAAGAAGAAATAGCACAGAATCTTGAACTCCAACCCTGCCAGAACATTTCTTTTCGTATATCCTCGCTTCGATGCGATTTCGACAGCAAAGGAAGGAATAACTTTACTGAAGTGTCCGAGTTGTGTGCGATAAAATTTGAGTTGAGAGCCATTAAAATTAAAAAGAACAGATGCTTTTCATTCCTCGAGATCAGCTCTCAAACAAGGTGCTATTGTGTTTTCATGCTATGCGATTATCGCCTCTCAGTAAGCAATTTTCACCCTTAACTCCCCCGTGTGTTACGATTATCGCCCCTACATACGAAGTGACCACGTGTGGGCGGAGCAAAAAGTTCAACGACCAATAGAGTGAAGGACAATTCTTCGGAGAACAGAAAGAAAAGACGAAGTAAGGACTTAGCAGGGGCAGTGCAAAGTGAGAGTGGAACTACACAGTTCGACATTCATTTTTTAGAGAGACAGTTTTAGAACATTCGCAGTTAAAACTTTCAGCACCTTTATAGGCCAGAGAGAAATTGTTTTCTCTTCTCTGGACCATGTTTAAAATCTTAGCTTGGGATTTCAAAACTTCTTTAACGTAACTGGATAGGCCATGGTGCTAGAAACGTAGCGTTTATGTAAAGCATCGACCATCAGCGGTCCGCGTTGATCACTTGTTTAGACCCGGTGCATTGTGGTCAGTGACAGTGTTTTTTTTTATGGTGCCTCAGTAGGCGAGCGGAATTGTAAGTATGTATAGAGTGGTGTAATAAATAATATGTATTAACTTATTTCGGTGTCCAGTGTTCTGATTTCTGATTTCCGATTCCTGATTTTTAAATTCATGATAAATTTGGCTTGTAAACGAAGACCGATGAAAAGGGAACTTAATCGTCTTTTTCCATCGGCCGTATCTTGGACCGTGACAAATTTTAATGGTACATTTTAATCTCTCCTAGCATGAAAGAACATCCATGCCTTAAATAACGTAACCTTGGTTCGAACCACTAAAAGCCACCCTTTTATTTTTTAATTACTGTTATAGTACGTTTACCAGGATTGACATCGATACTGTTTTCTTCCAATAGAATACCCTCCTTATCGAAATATTTCTGTATGTACTTCTTTTTATCCTCGTCGTTCTGACACCATGAAGGCCAGCCGCTCGCTTCCTGTTTTATTTTCAAGAAGGTGTTGACATAACCAGCAAAAAGTCCTCCAGTTTTTGTGACAGGGTCGTACATCGATGTTTCATACTTCCACACTTCCGACACTGACAGTACTCTGTAGCCTAAACTGTAAGCTTTACGCACCTCGGCGATGACCCAAGTCCCCGAAAGTGTGCGTTGTTCATCGGAATGGCTGCACGTACCTTCACATTTTAATCTGATAGCACATTCGTTACACAAGACAAACATCAGTTTTCCGTGCATTTTTGTAGGTAAAACAGGATGTAAAAGGGCTTTTGGTGGCAGAATAGTACATTTTATGAGCCCCTCCATGTTCAAAACCTCATTCACCGAAGGAATAGAAGTTCCTAGAAATATGGTAGGATGACCGACAGGATAGGCACAGTATTTGTTGACATAAGGGTACAAACTTGTAAAATCATAGTACTGTAATTTCTCATTTTCCTTGATTTTGTAATACGTCCTGACTGTTTCAACTCTTCCTCCATATAAGGCGTCTCGTGGATTTAAAGGAATGCAGCAGACGATAGGATGCGTCGATAGATGTCTATCGAGTTCAGGATCGGCTTTCAATGTTTTGTTAAAATCACATTCCCACATTGTAACGACACGGTATCCTTCAGAACGTAGAGCCTCAAGTTTACGACATGTTGTCTCGTATCTGAATGCTGCTGTGTTCAACATGTCGTTATATTTCTGACTGTTACTATCCTGATCTGTTTCTTCTTCGTCGTCGTTTTTCGGATACATATCTCTGTTAATTGATATGCAGCGTTGACAACCATGCCAGTAGCATCCAAGCGCCTCGTACACTGTCTGCGTCTCCTCGTGATAGCCGTCCACTTTGTAACGTCCTCCTATGACATATTTTTCACGAGTACGTCCACCGTGAAGAAGTATTAGATGATTCTGTTCTTCCACGTAGGTTAACCATTTCAATGCGAACTTGTACATCTGATCTGCATGATGGTAACCTCCTTTAGGGATTATTCCAATAGTGTTAGACGGCATAAATTTCTGTCTGTAAATTAATGAACAGACAGATGCTATCGTGATGCAGTCCCTGAAAATGTCTATTTTGCATATGTCTAGAAAATTCTGTCTCAACTTTAGACATCCTTGTCTCAACAGGGTCACATCCTTGATGCAATATTGGAGAAGTTCGTTTTTGTTGTTAAAAGGTATATTTTTTTCACATTCATTGTTGTACCAGGACATGAAACGGTGTTGATCTTCAACCGTTTTCATATATTCATATCCGTATGCAGAAGGTGGAGGTGGTGGTCCTATGTAATTTCTATTCTTGTAAGTGTTCCACAAATGCGGATAATGTCCTTTCTGTACAGGTAAACCAAACAGTTTTGAAAATCCTGCAAGATTTGACTGAACATAGTTGAGACTGTCTACAAAATGGAGATTTTGGTATGTCATGCAGACAATTTTGGTACCATCTAAAATAACACGAGGTTTCATTTCTCTTTCCAGCATTCTCCGTAATAGAAATGTACAATCGTAACCTCGTGCATTGTGTGCACAGATGGTTATGTTGGAAAACTTATGTTGCAATTCCAGGTAGGACAGGAATGTATCTACAGGGTCATCCCAGAATATAAACTGCCTTGTTCCACAAACAGAACATGGAGCTGTTAAATCCTCTTTTTTGTGACATGCGTGACAGGCTGTTTGCACCACGATAAGATTCGGAACATGAAGAAAAGTTTTTTCTTTCTCAGAATAAGGAATATCGGTGTAGCATTCGAAATCGTAAAACACAAATAGAAATTTTGAGTTCTGTTTAGGTTTCGGTATAGGCATGTAGCAGAAATGATTTACAGGTTTCACACAATTACACACAGTACAATATTTCATGTTGCGTCTATGTACTTTCTCATATCTATTGTTTGTGAGAATAATTCTGAAACATCGGGGACACTGTTGGATTTCGCTACAGACAGTACCGTTTCGGAATGGTGTAGAAACATGATTTGTGAAACACTGTTCATTTCTGAAATTTCGGTGACATGTCTGACATGTTCTACGGACACCTGGTTCAGGTACACACGGTGGAGTTGCACGGCACATACAACATAATTGCTTACACATGTGACTATGAGGTTTACCAAATATGAGCTGGTTACACCCATGACATTCTTGTTTTGCTGCAAATGCTCCAACACGGTTCACTATCACATCATAATGTTGTCTGGTATTATCATACAGAAGGTATATAAATTTTGAAACATGTTCAACCTGTCCTTCAAACAGAACATCTTTAGCATCACGAAGATTGTTGTATACAATAATTTTATGATCTGTGAGAACTTGTTGAAATTTTCTCAGTTCAGGAATTCCGCTTCCGGCACACGCATTGTCTGTCAGATCTACATCTGCTTTCCGCATAAGTTCGAAAACAGGTTTAAGAAGATTTCTATTTTTTCGATACTGTGAATAGGACGGATCATTATCAGCATGGGCTTTTCCTATTACCAAAGCTTCAGCTAAACAGAGTGGTTTTTACCTATTCGGCACACCGACGATGCTCTTTTTTTGCGTGCTTAACATGTAATTAGGTAAACAATATGTTCGCTTACCCCCACCTCCGACAGGTATGTTGACATGATCAGCTCGCAAAAGTAAGCGATCTGTAGCAGTGAAGGTTTTCGCACTTTGCAATATTTTGTACATGATGTTCCACACCATATCACTTTGTAACTGGTCACACCTATGCCACCCAATGTAAATTTCTTTCACGGTGGGGTCAGATATGTTAGATAGAGTTAAACCTATCTTGTCTTCATCCTTGGTGTCTTTCTTAACGTAGGTGAGAAGATTTTCGACACCTTCACGGATCCATGTGTGAGGATCGACATTTTCTGGAGGGTGCGAGAAACTGAATTCCACACGACGTCCTTTGGAACGGAATTTGGGATATTCACGTTCTTGAATGTTATGTAATATTATGTTCCCTATTTGTTCACGAGGCACTGTATCACGTTTTCTTTTCTTACCTCTTCTATCTGATACAGAAGCATTTTGGGATAACGGTTCTGCTGAGGGTAAAGGGTCCGGTCTCCATGACGGTCCTGGTAAAGGTTCCGGGTCTGATCCGGATGCGGTGTTTCTGGAAGTTCCTGGTGATGTGACGGCTATCTGCTTCTCCTCGGCAACTCTGGATACAGGATCAGGTGTCGATGACGGGCCTGGCGACTCTTCGGAAATATCTCTCCATCCTTCTCCGGTAAGATCGGGTACGAATGATGTCACGGTCTGTAGTAGACGGTCATACTCCTCTACTAGGGAGATACTTTCTCCCGCGATGATTTTTTGCGCAATGATCGTCAACACTTCCCGCAACTGTCCATGTGTTGTGTAATATCCATCACGATAACGTGCTAACAGATCGTCAGCGGATAACTGTACATCCATGATCGTACGATGACTGTTTCACGAACACTGTGTTGTGGAGAGAACGCCTTTCTTTATATACGCAAGCATGACAAAGCGGTTATTCCCGTTCCTAACGGTTCTACTGCGGCTAGTTAACCGTCTTCACCAGATGTTTTCCTGGCAGATATGACAACTCATGTAAAATTCTCAGAAATCGTCAAACGTCTTCAGCAGATGTTTTTCTGACTGATACGAAGGCTCATGTAAATTCTCGGAATCAATTAACCGTCTTTACAAGATGGTTTTTAGCAGTGACACATTCTGTTATTCAACGCAGATGTCTTCCTGACTCATATGAGTTGCAAAAATCGAAATTTTCAAATCGCTCTAGCTCCTCCCCTAATTGACGTAGAGCGAATCTGATTATATATTCGTAATCTGCACGTCGCGACCTTTCGTTAGAGTGGTCGGAAGGTGGGTCTACGGTTGAAAATAAAGAAAGTAGGAAACCACCGGTCCTAGAACAATGAAACCTGGTTCACCGGAAAAAGAACTTCACTCCGAGTCCGACAAGTATCGATCACCCTCCTAGCTCAATTAGGAGCCGAGCTACAGCGATTTTAAATTTTCGCAGAAAAAAGGTAAAAAAAAATCGAAATATTGAAATCGCTCTAGCTCCTCCCCTAATTGACGTAGAGCGAATCTGATTATATATTCGTAATCTGCACGTCGAGACCTTTCGTTAGAGTGTTCGGAAGGTGGGTCTACGTTTGAAAATAAAGAAAGTAGGAAACCACCGGTCCTAGAACAATGAAACCTGGTTCACCGGAAAAAGAACTTCACTCCGAGTCCGACAAGTATCGATCACCCTCCTAGCTCAATTAGGAGCCGAGCTACAGCGATTTTAAATTTTCGCAGAAAAAAAGGTAAAAAAAAATCGAAATATTGAAATCGCTCTAGCTCCTCCCCTAATTGACGTAGAGCGAATCTGATTATATATTCGTAATCTGCACGTCGAGACCTTTCGTTAGAGTGTTCGGAAGGTGGGTCTACGTTTGAAAATAAAGAAAGTAGGAAACCACCGGTCCTAGAACAATGAAACCTGGTTCACCGGAAAAGAACTTCACTCCGAGTCCGACAAGTATCGATCACCCTCCTAGCTCAATTAGGAGCCGAGCTACAGCGATTTTAAATTTTCGCAGAAAAAAAGGTAAAAAAAATCGAAATATTGAAATCGCTCTAGCTCCTCCCCTAATTGACGTAGAGCGAATCTGATTATATATTCGTAATCTGCACGTCGAGACCTTTCGTTAGAGTGTTCGGAAGGTGGGTCTACGTTTGAAAATAAAGAAAGTAGGAAACCACCGGTCCTAGAACAATGAAACCTGGTTCACCGGAAAAAGAACTTCACTCCGAGTCCGACAAGTATCGATCACCCTCCTAGCTCAATTAGGAGCCGAGCTACAGCGATTTTAAATTTTCGCAGAAAAAAAGGTAAAAAAAATCGAAATATTGAAATCGCTCTAGCTCCTCCCCTAATTGACGTAGAGCGAATCTGATTATATATTCGTAATCTGCACGTCGAGACCTTTCGTTAGAGTGTTCGGAAGGTGGGTCTACGGTTGAAAATAAAGAAAGTAGGAAACCACCGGTCCTAGAACAATGAAACCTGGTTCACCGGAAAAAGAACTTCACTCCGAGTCCGACAAGTATCGATCACCCTCCTAGCTCAATTAGGAGCCGAGCTACAGCGATTTTAAATTTTCGCAGAAAAAAAGGTAAAAAAAATCGAAATATTCAAATCGCTCTAGCTCCTCCCCTAATTGACGTAGAGCGAATCTGATTATATATTCGTAATCTGCACGTCGAGACCTTTCGTTAGAGTGGTCGGAAGGTGGGTCTACGGTTGAAAATAAAGAAAGTAGGAAACCACCGGTCCTAGAACAATGAAACCTGGTTCACCGGAAAAGAACTTCACTCCGAGTCCGACAAGTATCGATCACCCTCCTAGCTCAATTAGGAGCCGAGCTACAGCGATTTTAAATTTTCGCAGAAAAAAAGGTAAAAAAAATCGAAATATTGAAATCGCTCTAGCTCCTCCCCTAATTGACGTAGAGCGAATCTGATTATATATTCGTAATCTGCACGTCGAGACCTTTCGTTAGAGTGTTCGGAAGGTGGGTCTACGGTTGAAAATAAAGAAAGTAGAAAACCACCGGTCCTAGAACAATGAAACCTGGTTCACCGGAAAGAGAACTTCACTCCGAGTCCGACAAGTATCGATCACCCTCCTAGCTCAATTAGGAGCCGAGCTACAGCGATTTTAAATTTTCGCAGAAAAAAAGGTAAAAAAAAAAATCGAAATATTCAAATCGCTCTAGCTCCTCCCCTAATCGACGTAGAGCGAATCTGATTATATATTCGTAATCTGCACGTCGAGACCTTTCGTTAGAGTGGTCGGAAGGTGGGTCTACGATTACAAATAAAGAAATTAGAACAATGAAACCTGGTTCACCGGAAAGAGAACTTCACTCCGAGTCCGACAAGCTATCGATCACCCTCCTAGCTCAATTAGGAGCCGAGCTACAGCGATTTTAAATTTTCGCAGAAAAAAAGGTAAAAAAAAATCGAAATATTCAAATCGCTCTAGCTCCTCCCCTAATCGACGTAGAGCGAATCTGATTATATATTCGTAATCTGCACGTCGAGACCTTTCGTTAGAGTGGTCGGAAGGTGGGTCTACGATTACAAATAAAGAAATTAGGAAACCGCGTTGCAAAAAATGATACCAGATGTCCGTCTCTATAAGGAAGTCTTGTTCGTAGAACATGTGCTGACACGCAACAAGGAACTTCTGTGAAATTCATCAAGGAACTGTTGTGCCTCACAAAAACGTCGTGATCTCATATGCAGACTTCTAACGTACGTTGCAAAAAATAATTGCAGATGTGTGTCTCTATAAGGAAGTGGATATAATTCCTTCTGCAGCCATCCTTCCCTCCAGTTCATATCCTTTTCATCTGGGCCGCGTTGCAAAAAATGATACCAGATGTCCGTCTCTATAAGGAAGTCTTGTTCGAAGAACATGTGCTGACACGGAACAAAAAACTTCTGTGAAAATTATCAAGGAACTGTTGTGTCTCACAAAAACGTCGTGATCTCATATGCAGACTTCTAACGTACGTTGCAAAAAATAATTGCAGATGTGTGTCTCTATAAGGAAGTGGATAGAATTCCTTCTGCAGCCATCCTTCCCTCCAGTTCATCTCCTTTTCATCTGGGCAGCAACATGGATGGCCAAGATTTATTACATGTTGTAAGTACCCTTTTACATTTCACAACCATACCTGAGCAGAATCAAACATGTTTTTAGGGAACCTTAGTTAATTGCAGGATTCGAATCCAGGGTCTCCGTCGACATTCGCAACCATACCTGAGTGGGATTCGAATCCGGGTTTTCTTTATGCAAACATTGGCAATTCCAGGATTCGAACCATGTCTGGAGGGTTTCGAATCCGGTACCTCTTTTATCAAAACATAGTTAATTTCAGGATTCGTGGTACTTTTTTCATTAAACTTTTGGGGTTTTTATCCTGTCTTATTCATTCTAATATAATACTATTTATATACAAAAACAATATTGTTCTGTACAAAACCTTTTATTAACACATTGAACTTCTACAGAAAATTACAAGTTTTCTACATATACAAACTTTTTATTTCAACTCGTACTACAGGTTATTAGATATTTTTACATACTTTGTTACATACAACTTTAATCGGCTTGAAAGTACTTCATTTCTTTAAGAGCATAATATTAGTAAGGTGGAATTAGGATATGACCAGGTGTTGGAAATGTTGTTCATCTTCTTCAGGCCAACTTATAGCCACAATGCTAAAACCGTACGCCTTGAGCGAATTTAGATATCTAACGAACAATAATTGAGGGTAATTAGGCTTTGCCATGAATACTCGTATTACGAAGAACACAAAGCTTTATTTATTTATTTATTTATTTAAAGACATGACACTACAGGCAAATGCCCATTTAAAGTGTCTTGTATTATAACACTGTTTGGTACACAAAATATACAAATCAGAAGAATTCAAAAAGTACAATAATATGATAATATGTGTTACAGTAATATAAAAATTAATATAAGATTAGATATGAAAGAGAAGTATAAAGTATTAACCTGACAGTTTGGGTTAGAACTTACACATGATAACCAAGAAAATAACCAAGGAAAAACATATGTGCTTCACCTTACATATAAATGATGATATATAGATGTAATGACAGTAATTAGTAAATAACACAAAAGAAAAAAGAAAAATAGGATGGACTCTACGCCTGTACATAAAGAGACTGAACTAATAAACAAAGTTAAGTCTGCCTTTGGAAATAAGTTTCTGTTTCCCTTTTGAATTTTCGAAAACTTTGGAAGATGTCTATCTTATCATATGTCTTTGCAATTTCGTTATATAACCTACACATTCTCCGAGTGGGTGCCGCATTGGCTGACTTTGTTTGAGCTCTCGGTACTTGAAACAGCTCTTTCCGTGGTCTTACCTTATTATATGGTACATAAAAAAGGATTTCTGAGAGCAGCTGAGAGGAGTCTAATGAGTTGTTTAAAAGTTTATGTAAGAATAGTAACTCATGTATGTTTCTTCTATCGCCTAGGGATTGTACATTGAAGTATTTTTTTAGGGTATGATAAGGAGTATATTTGGGGTAAACGCCGTCTCTTTTCAGTCCTAGGAATCGAAGGAACTTGTTTTGTACATTCTCTATTCTGCTGGTTTCATTTAGGTTTTGTGGGGACCAGACGATAGACGCGTATTCCAGTTTCGACCTTACGTAGGTATTGTATAGCGTTTGGAATGTTTCTAACTTCTTAAAGTCGTTTCCCATTCTCATTATAAACCCTAGGTTTCGGTACCCTTCTGCTACAATGCGGTCTATGTGTTTTCGGAAACTGTTATTTTCTTCAAACGGAAAACCAAGATCTTTATAACTTGACACTCTGTCTAACGTGTGGCCACTGATTGTGTAAGTGTGCGTGTAGGGTTGTTTCTTTCGAGTGAAAGTCATAATTTTGCATTTCTTAAAATTGAGTTTTAGTTTGTTTTTAGCGCACCATTCTACAAGATTTTCAATGTCGTTTTACAGTTCCAAGGTATCATTATCGTTCGTTATAGACTTAACTATTTTCAGGTCATCCGCGTACAAGAGTTTCTTGGAATGTATCAAAATATTATAGCAGTATCTGAAATGTGTTGAGTCTCACTGTATGAAGGATTGAATAGAGTGTAATGTCAGAATTATAGAAGTACAGGGTGGCGCATAGGTCATCTGACCGACGGAGCTAATGACGGAATGAGGAAATAATGATGGAAATAGTTGACAGATAGTGATATTTCGTGATCACTGATAAGTTGGGGTTGTCTTGCAATTTCGCTTTCTGAGGAATGGTTTAGAAGATGTTGTACAACTGACAAACGTAGCGTGATTGTGACTCTTTTGGGGAACTGAATTTTGCACCACCTTGTATCAAATTGAAAGCATGTAGTGAAAACTTACGTACTGAAACGTTGTAACAACAATGCTTTGAAATGGTTTACGTCTGTGTGGAAATATGAATGTCAGCATAGGCCTAATGTGGCGGGCGCAAGAGGGACACTACCCTCCAACAAAAATGTTCAGGTATATGAAAATTTACACCTAATTGTATACATTTGTTAACCTTCTGAAAGCTGAGAGAGTAAAGTAACAAAATTGTTATGATTTTGCAAAAGTAACCGTTATTTATCAAAATAGTCCTAGATGAAATTTATATGAGCTTGAAAACTTTTTTTAATTCTGGCCCAGCCGTCTCCCAACTTAAGCACCGAGTTAGATTCTGCTGCCCAAAGTTAGGTTCGAAGCTACACATAAGTGTTATGTCTATGAAAGTTACAAAAAAAGCATGAGAATATTGTGATATAAAAGATAAGGAGGCACAAAAATACTACCTAGACACAGTGCAAGAGATCCGTGCTTCTCAGAAATCTAAAATAATTGGTTAAACATTGTCACCTCCCCTCAACATGGACTATAAAGTATTGGAAAGAAGAAAAATTTACGACATTAAAAACAGCATATTTCATAAGAATGTGCTGAACATTTAAAATAAATGCACTGCAGAGTGGAAGATTTAACTTTTGTAGATTAGAACTACGGGTAGGACGGTCATGTCCAATGAGAAGCCGACTTAATATTATCCCATCTCTGCGAAAAGAACGGTGTGAGAACAGTGATTGAGCTTGTCCCCTGTTACCCCACCGTGTTAACTAGGTATCCCTGATGGCGTTGTCGCCTTGTAATGAAGGGGTCCCGGGTTCGATTCCCGGTGGAGATACAGAGTGGTTCATGTCCTACTTTAAACTGTAATCTCAGTCCCGATTGCTGTGCATAAAGTGGACTCAACACACCAAATCAACTAACCATATGATAACACTGGTCTACATATGAATTTTCTTTTCTGCTGACTTAGATATTTTAACTGATTCTATATAATTTGAGGTCGCTGATTCCAAATATGTAGTCAGTAGAGGGGTATCACGTCACAATTGTTCACAAATAACATTTGAAAATTTTCACAATATTATAATACTGGGCTAAACTCCAACAATTTTCGATATAGATATGTGCACATAATGAAATTTATTTTTCTGCTGACTTAGATATTTTAACTGATTCTATATAATTTGATGTCGCTGATTCCAAATATGTAGTCAGAAAAAGTGTATCACGTCACAATTTTTCACAAATCACATTTGGAAATTTTCACAATATTATGATATTGGGCTAAATTCCAACAATTTTCCATATAGATATCTGCACATAATGAAATTATAGGACTATACATAGGTGGCGTAGCTGGTATTAAGTTGCATTGTTTCACAAGTCACATTTCAAAATTTTCAGAAAATTATATCCGGTTACATTCCAACAGCACTTGCAAAGAGAATGCGACGTAGTCAGATGTCCATGCAGAGTATCACGTCACGTTGTTTAACAAACATACGTTTCTATTTTCTCAATAGGGAGTTCTTAATGGACAAAAAGTTTAGGCAATTCCGGCAAATTGATCAATTTGTTTCACGAGCACATACAGTCAACACCTGATGTCTGTACTTACGCTAAACTTAACATACATCACAGAATAGCACAACATGCATACCTACTTAGGCAACAATTTTCGTTTCTTTTATTTTCTGGAGTACACTGCAAAAAAAAAAGGTGTGTTTGGGGTGAGTTTCGCTCTTTGGAGGCTTCGAAGGTCAGAATACTCGGAATCCTCACCCTTTTGAGTGAGTTTCTCCTCCCTACCCTAGGGTGAGTGCAGATCTGTCGTGAAAACCTTCCCTATACACCCCTTTGGGTGAGTTTCGGCTGCACCGTGATGCCACATGTACAAACTTTCCCACTGAAAATCCACTCACAGGCCTTGTCATAGCGAAAGAATTTTGCCGACATGACAACGTTTGTCGTCCTGGACCCCCTGCCAGGCTCTCCGAGGCAATTTTTTCTACCTGCTGAACCCTTTTCCCAACAAATTACCACCCTGTAGCAGTTCTCTAAATATTCAGCAGAGGCGCTGTACTGCAAGTGGCGCTGATTCGAGTGACTAAATCGTGAAATACTTTCAAAATAGGTCGAAAACCTAATGTCCGTCGACATTGTTCGTGTGGGGGAAACTAGCGGTCGAGGGACCTTGGAATAAACCTGTCAGTTTTGAGATCCCTGTAATGTTTTAATAATTAGAAAGTGTACGAAATAAATACCTGTATGTTACATGTAAATTTCAGGAATAATCTATTTGAATAGTCATTTCTTATTTTCAAGTACAATTTCACTGCTTTACGTCAGTAATTAACAAAATTTAAGCCGAAAGAAAAATATGATTTTTCCTCACTTAAACAAAGGAAATACATGTTTATAGCCTGAAAGAACGTGTGACATATGCAATCGTGCAAGTGCATACAAATTAAGGCATAAAAAACTGTGTTTTTTTTTGTTTACAATATTTCTTCTTTCTTGTTGTTCGAACCTGTATGACTGCATCTTTGTAGTTATTTTCTCATGAAAATATAATGTGCCTTCATTATCAATGTTATCTTGGAGCAGTAAATTTTGTTACTTGGAGTCGGTATTTCTAGTGTTCATTCATAACGCTTATCTGTCGGGCTGCATTACACTTTTCCTATTCTTATTTCATTACTTTTTTCGGCTAGGAGGAAGCTCTTATGCAAAACACAGATTACAGATATAACACCAGGAGTACACATCCTGAGTACTCAATGTAATTGGAATTATTTTTTAACGCTTAAATAATTTGTTTAACCTTACTATTTTACAGTAAATTTAACGAGAGGCGTCAAGACAATTCTCTGTGCTGAGATGTAAAATAAACTTAATGTTTAAAATGTGACCCCACCACAATTAAAAATTTAATATTTCCGAAGTCACTGGGATTATCGTAAAGGATTATGACCATAAGAGAAGGGTTATGCCTTCTTGTTATGAGGCACGTAGCCAGGGGGAGGGCTAAGGGGGCTGAAGCCCCGAAATCCTACAAATATCTAATTTAAATAGTGCATAGAGGTAATTAATTTTACTTACTTAGCAGGATTAAACATTAGATCGAAAAAAGTTTAGTGTATAATAGAGAAACCAGTTTATATTGTTATATTCTACCATTTAATCCAAAGAATAAATGGATCCACCAGCTCTCAAAATTTATAGTTTTCTTTGTGACAAGTCATACTATATAAACTTTATGAGTAAAATTTGGGCAAAACTTTTAAAGCCTTTACTGACGGAATGTGTAAAGGATAATAACAAAATACAATAACTATGAATTTCAGTACACTAACTGTACAAAATGTAAAAAAAATGGACAATGTGTTGGATATACACTCATACAGTGGATCGAGTAGCAGTCTCTCTCCATTTACACAATAATAATAATAATAACAAATAATTTTGATTAAAATTGGTTTATTTTCAATAACTTATAATAGTTGTTATTGTAAAATGATAATTATAACCGTGGTAAACTGGTAATAATTATTATTGTCATTATTCTTTCTACCAATCAATGGCCTGTCCCCTTCTGCAAATATTTCTGGCGACGCCTGTGGTGATAAGGATGAGCCCCCCCGAAATAAACGGGCCTGTGTTATAGTCATGTTCCTAGAATTCCCATCCTTCCTGCATTTGAAATTCTTTTTTTAAAGTTCTCTGCCAAACAACTTACGTACGCCACCAATATGACATGTGACGAATACTTCAATTTGCAATTTGACGAATGGCTTAATTGTAACGATGAGGATAACACTGATGAGACAAAGAAAAGGACATATTCAAACTTTACCCAAACCCTCTGCTTCGTAGTTTACTACACCAACGACTATCTTTTACATTTATTCAAAAGGTATGCCTAAGGGCGGTAACGCCAACAACAAACAGTCTAATAGAAAATGTTTCATCCCACTTTGCGTTTTATCCTTGCAAGGGACCGCAACTACAGAAGACATTCAACTTTCATTACTTTTCCCCCACCCCTACATCACAGTCAATGTACAACCTAAAATGCTTATCCATATTTTTGAAATCTTTAGAGCTGCATAAACAAAAATCATAAAAGTTTCTAAATAGGTCCGCTTATCTAAGTATTCAAAAGAAATTTTGGTTAAGCTAATTAATTTCAATGAGCACATAATACCATAAACGCAGTTCCAATTTGTTATTCTTGTTTCATTTCCAAATATACGCTACATTTAATGAGGCAAACTGGTTCCCTTTCTGAGCCACTGTCTTCAAATAGATGTGGCAACAAATAAATTTTGCAACGACGTGTTGAATACCATACGTGAATATCCTCCAAAGTTCCGTTTCTGGACTTTCTCTCCTTTTCCTTTGTAACGAGCAACCCCTTGCTGTGCGCGTCACGCGTCAATGCACCAAACCTGAAGTCTTCCCTGGGAATGACATTACAAGTCGAAGCAATGTTTTATTTCTGGTACACGATTATATTCCTCTGATAAACGCTGTGATTAAAATTTCTAACTAGCTTTGAAAGCTTTTTCTTGAACAAACTGTACAAAAGTTAATTGTCCTCGTCCGTGGCCGTGCGGTCTAAGGCGCTGTGCTTTGGCCTCCGACGGCATGGGTTCGAGTCCGCCTGGGTTCAGTCTCTGGGTTCTCGGCCTGTGCATAGGACCGGTGGCAACCCACCATCGTGAGGAAATTGGCGAGCTACGAGTGAGTAGTGTAACCCGGTCACGGATATCTCCTATAACGGCTGGAGGTTCGACGTGCTGACCCCACGTCACCCCATTACTGGTTGAAGATCTCCACACCTCTAGGTAGGATTGTGGGATGGAGCCTGGCAGCCGGGAGATAGGTCAAGGCCCTTCGAGGGCTGTAGAGCCACGGGTATTATTATTATAGAAGTTAATAACAAAATTTAATGACTATAAGCATCTCAGTCAAGTTACTGTTGCGCTGGAAATTCATTTATCAAGTGGATCGAGAAGAAAATTCTCTCCAAGGAGGATATAGTAATAATAATAATAATAATAATCGTTTATTTTAAGTGTTGAGCACAGTATGAAACCTTATACAGCACTAAGTCAAATACAAATACAAAAGCACAAAGTTACACGAATAAAATACATAAGCTGCAGAATAACATAACATAACAAGTTAGCATATCCACACCTCAAGTTACAGTTTTCAATGAGATCCATTATATCTCTGATACTAATAATTGTTTATTGTTATATAATATTGTGCAATTAACTGTGTATTGTTCTAATAATAGTAATGATCATATTTATTGAAGTGATGATAACGATTAAACAACCACTATGTTATACAAAATTAAAAAATTGAATACATAATTATAAAATAAAACAGTGGATCCTACAATTTTATACATCAACATAAATTCAAATTGTAGGTTTCAACAAGATCAGCTACTAAACCTCTTGTTAGTAATGATAATACATTTGGAATAAAATTGGTTTATTTCAATTAGTTTATAACAATAATAATCATAAGCATGATAATTATTATTGTTATTAATATTACTGTTTAAATTTTATTGTTGGCCTGACCACCCCTATAAAGAATTCTGCTTCCTTGTAATCCACGCGCACGTCACCTACTAAATCAAGAGATTATTATTATTATTGGTTTGGATATATACGTGGATCTTTTCATAAGTCAACTAATTGACCGTCAAGCATTCGGTAGCAAAATCCTTGAGTCTACTATTCAACGTGCTCGGTCACAGCTAACTTATTACATTTATTTCAGACAGTTTGCATTATACTGGCACGTAAGATTTCTCAAAATATGGTCAACTGAAGTTAATCAATGCCATTGAACATAGGATTACTTTTACAAAAATTAATAAAAGTGCAACATGAATTTAGGTTACAAACTGAGACGAGAGTCGTGAATGAAGGAACCTTTCGTTCTTCGCCAGACGTCGCTGTAAGCAGACTCGTTCTCGTTGCTCTTTCTTTCCCGAAGGAAAAGCCTCGGTCTCGTTTAGATTATCTCAATAATAAATATATAAGAAATGTTCAAAGACATTTAGTAATATAACTTAAAAACGAAAGTTTTAGAAAATTAAACATCTTTAAATAAAAAGTAAATCAAGTTGCATATTATAGAAATTTTGATTATAACGAATTCAAAAAATAATTTACACTACGATTTACCAAATCCTTGAACAATACAAGGCTTTCGGACAGTATAAGTCTCGATTATACAGACGGCTGTCACTCTCGGTCTTGTCTTCATTTTAAATTGTGCTCGGTTTCAGCCAAAGTGGCACAAAAGCGAAGTAAAATAAAGCAAATCAATCAATCAAAATAATCATAATACGTAATAATAAATTTTATACCAACGGCCGATCTTCCTTTAAAAAAATCTGGTTTTCTATTGTTCTAGTCAACAGTCGAAGGCAATCGATATATGTAATACCTCGAATGACGTGTTTGCCTGCCAGTGAGAAGGAAAAGAAAACAGCATTATTCCTGCTTACCACTATCTAAGATACAGTTTTATTAGTAGTACAAGACCCTGCATTCAACGACTAGTTAAAAAAAATGAAGTTACTTATTGTATTTTGGATGATACGTCCTTCATATCTTCACATTCACGCTTGTTTATTAACTATCTGGATTATTTTTAAAAAATGTTATTTTTCGCAAGTTCTCGTGTCCATTGGCAATATGTACAAATACAGGAAAATAATTTATCTTATGGAAATGGCTATTTCAACAGTCACTCACCCAGGCTCGAACCTGGACACCAAGTGACGAGAGCGTTGCACCACAGCTCTGCACCCTGTCCGTGGGGGTCCCCTTATTGAGAAGAACTTATTGCTTACAAATCCCGCAGGAAGAGTACATTATCTTTGGTAACGACCACCATATAAGTTATATTTTCTGGAGTTCTTTGTTCCAATCAGTATATTAGGACACTACAGTAAATGCAAAGACAATATTTTCAACAATAAGACATTAAATACTCATTTATTATTATAAAATTTTAATTACAGATTATTGTAACGAACTGATAATAACCAGCATTACACAATAAACGCAGTTTGAAGTTTTCTTTATATAAAAGCGTCAAAAAACATTCTCATGTTCACATTAGTTTTTTAGGGGGTAAAAATCTAGATTTTTGGTCAACTAATCATGTGTATTAGAAAGTATCAATGTCAACTATTAACTAATAAGTTCTGGGGAAATTTGAAGTTGTTTGTTGCGGAACCTGAATCAACTGCCCTTATCCTCCCACCTCCCTACTATAGGGCTGTTCCTGGATGAGAATTACAATATTATATTCTACATTAATATTATTATGAAGTACTTATCTCTGTGAAGGAAAGCCGGTCTCCATGGCGGAGTGGGTAGCGCAGCGAATCCAGGTCTGGGGATGTGTTTTCTTTGCGAGTGTCCCTTCATGAATTTAATCATATCATCAATTCATCCTCATCTTCGCGATTAGCCAAAAGTGACACAAAAGCGAAATAAAATAAACCAGCTCAATCAATTTGTGGAGGAGAGAAATTCTGTCCTTTATTTTCTTAGGACTTTGGTATCCACAGAGCGCTTTCAAATTGCCACAAACCAGTGGCGGATCCAGAAGTTACAGCTGGGAGGGGCGAATTTCATTCGAATGCCTCACCTCACCGAACCTCAATTCTAACATACACTACACTGCTATATATAAACAACATATTATACTGTAAACAGGAACGAAGCTGATTTTGTGTTCTAGAAGATAGAGAATTCCTTTGCAAAAATAGAGGTCGAGGACTGGAATAGGTGGTTATTATTGTATCATAATGCCTCTTGACCTCCTATTGCCACAATGTAATCTGAATGAGCAGATATGAGAAATATAGTGAATATTCACAGAACACGAAAACCTATTCCCTCAAGGAGTCTCAGTTCGATTTCATTTTGAAGCATATTGCACAGTGATTCAATACAAATTTAAACTGTAGTGTCAGTTTCGATTAGCTTATCTTGATCATAAGGTTGACTTATTTTATAAATATTATCGAGCCTTTTAAATTTGGGGATAAAAGTCGGAACATTTGAGTCTCAAAAATATCAGGTATAATATCATATCCAAGAACTGGCAGTTGGGATCGCTCCCATCGCCCTCCCAGTGGATCCGCCTGCCACAAAAGTTGTCTAAACCACCCCCACCCCCAAAGATCGTTGCTTTGTTTAAAGGACATTCACTTTTAGTGTCTTTTGTTGCAAGTCACGCGTCGTATACGGCGCGCTTTTCGTGTGGACCAATCGAAGGTCGTCTGGGACAAGCAGGCCCAGAATAACCTTGCCGTTGACATTGTGTGAGGTCGTCTGTGCCGTGGGCCAGAATAGTTTGTCTGCTGAGTGGGTATTTGAAAGTGAAGATAAGAAAGCAGGATTCGAAGGTAAGTAAGTTCAATAACGTTTTCAATATTTTTACACTGTAAGTTTTCTTTATATATGCTCAGATTGTCCTATCCTAAATGCTTAGACCAAAATGTGTTTCACATTTCGAAATAATGACAGTACACGGTGAGAGGGCACTGTTTAGCATGCAGTGTGAGCCCTTTCAATAGTTCTCGTCCGAAGATTGGCATTCGTGATGGTTTGATTTGATTTGATTGATTCGTTTTATTTTACTTCGCGGTTTGTGCCTCTTGGCTAATTTTGAGAATATGGGGATGAGTGATGAAATTGATGAATGGACATTTACAAACAACCATGCCCAAGCGGGATTCGAACCCGGGACACCTGGCGTCGCAGCTCGACGTGCTAAGACATTTAAATAACTAGCGAAATCACAAATATTACTCTTTATTACTTTGCTCCTCAGGTCGCCTAACTTGAAGATTTTAACAAATGTGAAAATTTTGGGGGTCCTTGTCCCCGCCAATTTACGCCTATGGTTACGGAGACAGAAATCATGGTTTAAGTTCGTTTCCGTCCATCCCACTCCCATTTTTGGAGAGAAATAACTGGAAAACTATAACGATAAAAAATAAAATTTCAAGTGCACAAACGAAATTCTATCCAAGAAGTTGCTTGATTTTTTCTTCCTCCATGATGGGGAGCTTTTAGTTGTTTAGTTTAGTTATTTCAATGGTACAAACGTAATGATTTTGTCCTTCATTTTAAAGTTGGGGGCGAGGGAACTTCAAATATTAATTTAATTTACTCTCAAATCGTTACGGTACAATGGAAAAAATGCGCTGGGATAAAACTGTATGGGCTACCTGAAGTCCCCCCCCCCCCCCCAAGTTCAATTTGTGAATACTCGAACTCTGTAATGTTGCAAACGAAAGTAAATGCTATACAATCCGGTACAAACGAAAGATAATCTTACTTTAAACAGAATATGTGGATGTTTGGGGGAACAACGTTACAAAGGTTGACCCTACTACAATTATCACTGCTACTAGGATTCTCTATCATCTTTATTTCTTTCTCCGTTTTCATATGTTTCAATTTTTCTCTGCTCTCTTGGTTCCTCTGTTTCCATTTCCGTTATTCTTCTTTACCTTTTGTCTCTTTCTTTCTACGCTTCCTTCTCTCTTTCCCATTTCCTTCTATTTATGTTCTCTGTCATTCGCTGTCAATGTATCTTCGGTCTCTTTCACTCTCTCTCTTTGTGTTCTTCTGTTCTTGTGTGATTCTCGCTGCGCTGTAAGCAATCCCAATTTTTTTTAACTGTTGGCTATTTGTGTTAGGAGGAGATGGGCCAAAAATATTTCGTTGTGGGCTAGAGCCCCCTTTGGTGTCGACTATTCTGACTGCGACTGGCACCTTCGTTTGGTGTGTGATGTTCCTAAAGTTGTAAAGTAACTTGTTGCGCATAATTTATAATCTTTCGTTATTGCCTGTTGGAACGTACCTCAGAGGGATTTGTAATTGATTTTTAAGTAAAGAGGCCAAAATAATGCGTGGGATACTGTGGGACGTAAAGTTAATTTGCATGGGAAATATTATTTACAAAACAGGCTTCTGTAAGAGTTTATAAGATTTGTAAGCTGCTGCTTAAACTCCATTCATTCGTTGTAGTCGATTGCATCTAATTCACAATTTTTTAAAGGAAAAAAGACACATTGTAAACAAGGGCGTGAAAGTTAAATATACCTTGACATTAATTTTCGGGAGCAATGATCGCCTTCCCACATTCAGACGCTGATATTCGTGAGGTTTTCTGTAGTGTGCGTCCATAGTATCTTCTAATTTTCGGTCCTTGGGGGATTCTAAACATTAACAATTTAAGTTAAGAAAACTTACAATTTCAAGCAGCAGCTAGAATTTCTTTTAGAGTGTTGTCTTAGATTTCTTTTACACATAAATATGGTTGTGTAACATAAAATTTTAAGTATTATTTTAATTTTCAACTCCCTTTCAGGAATGTGCCATGCATAGAGAGGAGTGAATACGGATAATACCCACAAACACACTCGCCTTAGTTCCAATCTACACTGAACATTTCGCCACTCATCACCGATAGCAGTTTTTCAAGGATCCTGCATGGGTTGGGTTTACACAGATATGCAATGTAAGTAGAGTAGTTCAAATCTAATTTTGTTCTCTTTTCAAGGGAATTTATTATTCATTATTTTCATAAGTTTTAAGCTGTAGGAACTTGAAATGAAGAGGTCTCTTAGGAAGTAAGCTTATATGTTGAGGTGGGAGGACCAGTGGCGACCACTATACGTACCCAGGTGTAGCGCACGCTAGAGGTGGTCAGCTAGTATTGAACATTTAGTCATCATAGTGAGTGTGAAAAGATAATTAAAGTGTCAAAAGTACATGCATACATAAATACATGTATCAAGGAGTCCGAGGTTCCATACTCGGTAGTGGTTCAGATTTCACTTTGAACTTTAGGTCCAGCCCCGATTAGCCTTTCTGTGCATAAAGTGGACTTAAAAACAAATTCAAACAACAAATCTGGAAATAGGAAAGGGTGGGTGGGTGTCTCATAGCTTCGGTTATTTCTGTTTCAAAGGGAGTGTTCGCCACTGGGAAGGACAGTACTAATAGTTATACACAGTGTAGGCTGGAGTGTAAAACTTTGTTGTGACTGTCTTAAGAAGTATTTGGAAATTGATATGGCATACTAATTACACAATGTGTACAGCGAGATGTTAAAATATTACCAGGCAAGTTGTTCATAATTTTCAATATTTTTTGACGTCCCACGTGTATTTAAGGAATTGAACTGCATTGAACTTCTCCGGGAAATATTTATGCATCTCACTCTTTACATACCTTTCCTAATATCTTTGTTACACAATTAATTTCATGGAGGATCATTGAAAAAAAATGGTTGACTAGACCACACAGCAAATATACTTCTGTGTCAGCATCTTTAAGTTCTGAGAATCGATTGCTGCTTGTGTACAATTTAGTGTTCTTGTGGATGTGGGATGAAGTAAGTGATTCATACATTTTATTTGTTTTCTCTTTTCAACTTGCAAAGTGAGGGTCTGTGATGCTACATTTATTGGCTATCAGTTACCCTGTAAAAGCCTACATACAAATTTTGTCTTTGGAAATTAAATTCATTTTGAGATGTTATGTAGAAGAAAACACACAGATAAAGAAATTAATTCTTATTTGAAAAGTATCTAAACTTTCATCATTCTGGGTTTCTTTCATTCAATCTTCCACTGTATATATAGACATTCCTTAGGAGAATTTAAATTGCTGGGGGGATCCAAATGATACTAACTTTGCATGATAATTAACTTTTATATGTTAAATCCACTTGAACGCTTCAAATAGTCTTCCATCTATTAAGAAATATAGTTGTACAATAAACTGTTGTATTGAAGAAGTTAAATTTTTGCTACTTTCAAGATTAATCTAATTTAAATTTATTCCTTATTTCAGACATTGAATGCTGTTTAACTAAAATAACCACATCTGATGTTTGAAGATGATCCTGATTTTGTAAATGGAAATGTAAGTAAATAAATCAATTAACCTGTATGTAATCTGAAAATGTCAGAATCACATAAATAGAACTAGGAACGTAAAATATAATGCTGCGTGTGCGAACCATACATACACACCTTTCATTTTGTAATTAATAATCTTTGGATATGCATTTCCAAAATTCACCTTAGCATAAATATACAAATTATAATCTTTATGTATTTCTTTCTATACTTTCTAAACTTTCAATAGAACTTTATTTCTGCTACTTGAAAACAGAATCATATCCATGCTTTTATTTTTGGAGAGTTGAACTTTCATGTAGCTATGTCTTGTTTCTATAGAAAATATTTAAAATTGTCAAGTGTATGTGTCTCTTGTCTGCTGGGTGAAGGGATGGAATGAGGCATCCACTCACTTCTCCTTCTGGCACTGTGCTGTTACATGCTAGTATAATGTACAGAATAAATAAAATCTTTTTGCCTTTTCGCTACATGATGTTTACACATACACTTTGACAGGACAGAACTACAGGGTGCGAAATCATTGAAAACTGGTGGGGGAAGAAAGTTCTTAATTTACATTCCCCCTCCGCCACATGTGTGTATTATTAAAAGTAAATTAATTTGTTACTTTTATACATATCAGATATTGTAAAGCAGCCAACTAATTCCTTTAGTAACTTGGTTAAAGATGTTATAAATTATGAAATAGTTGAAGTGCTTTTATTATGTGTAAGTTTTTGTTTTGTTTGTGCTTTATGTTAATATAAATCAATTAGATTTCATAGTTATAATTTTCTTGCATTCTTGTTTTACTTTAATTGTGCGTATTGGTGTTGATTTGTTAATGATTTATTGAGAGAGAAAGCATTCAATACTCACAACTACACTAATTTGTGTGTGTTTTCGATATTATTCTTAGTACAGTATATTTGAAATTAAAAGTAATTGCTTATCTTTCGTTTGTTATAACAAAAAATCTTCCCCCCGGAAATTTTTGGTGGGGGGATTTTTAAGGTCAAGATTGTTGGTGGTGGGAAATCCCCCTGTCCCCCCAGGATTTCGCACCCTGCAGAACTAACAGAAACAAAAGAAAGCTAAAGCTAAACACTCAAAAATTAGTAAAAAAAAATATTTTTCACACCAACATTGAATGGTACTGTTTGAGCTCTTAGGCGACACCAGAAAGGTGTTTGTGTGTGTGTATTGGGGGGCAATCCATTGACTTAACTTAATAGTAGAACAAATATTAACAATAAGAATCATGGTTATGATAATAATTTTACAGTAATAACTATTATAACAAAAAAATAAAATTATATTATTATTATTACTATTATTAAATCCTTTGGGAGAACTACTAGATGAATGAATATCAAGTACAACTTTTCCTTATTACAATAATTTTTTTTTTTTTACATTTTACACAGTTAGTGTACTGAAATGCACAGTTATTCTGTTTTATCTTTAAGTTTTAACTTTTCAATAAAAGCTTTCTAAACATTATTTATGTTATAACAACTTCTGCTTTTTGTGACTTGAAATGGCCGATGGCAATTCCAGGGGGTAGGGGGGGGGGTCAACGGATATGTTCCACCTCCATCTCCCGACACCGATGTTTCAGCACAAAATATTATCCTAAAGTAATTTCTTACTTTTGAAGATAGTGTGCCATTTCCAGTTATATGCTGTGGCGTGCCCAGTAGTCAGCCCTCATTTCGCTATTTTTTCCTGCCTGTTTATAGCCCCATCATCACCCTCCTTGTATAGGCCCTTGCTTATGAAATAAAAGCATGCATGTTTATATTACCTTTGCATAATAGGGTGACATACTCTTAGTCCCTCCACCTGTTCATTCAATCAGTGGCGCACGCAAGGGGGGTTACTGGGTTTAACCCCCCCCCCCCCCGAGCTTTAAATATTATGGGAAATGCTGTGTAAAATAAATTGCCAATTTAGTGCTACTGCATTCAATGTAGAAACTGATCAGCTTGAGGGCCTCCCCGATGGTGCAGTGGTAGGTCGTTGCCTTGTAATCAAGGGGTCCTGGGTTCGATACCCTGTGGAGGCACATAGTGGTTCGGATCCCACTTTGAACCGCAGGTCCAGTCTCGATTAGCCATATTGTGCATAAAGTGGACTTAAAACACCAAGTCAATCTATCAATTGAGCAGCTTGACTGATTGATTTTGTTTATTTTTCTTCGCATTTCTGCCACTTTTGGGCTAATTGCGAACATGAGGATGAGTGATGATATGATGGAATGGATGAATGGACACTCACAAAGAACACCTGTGCTCAGGCTGGGATTCGAACTCGACACCCCAGGCGTTTTAGCATGCTTTCGTAACCATTCATCCATGAAGGCTGGCTACTCAAGCTTGAATCACTTTGTATGCACACATCACTAGTATACTTTTCAGGGAAGTATTAAGACTCATAAATGTTATAAGTACATTCTAAACTATCACACTCTGACCTAAATGCATTCTTGGTTATATTCTTATTTACTCTTACATTTTTTCTCCTTTCAGATCATGGACGCCTTTCCATACAGACATTTTAAAGGAATACAGCATGCAAATTTTTAGCAATGAAGTAAAATTCCTCTTTTTTTGGATAAAATTGTGAGAACTATGTTGAATTATTGCAAGATGAAATGTACGAATATTGTAAATAAAGTTGAATTTTTTGCTAACTGGTAACTTTATTTCTTCAACCTAATCTTTGGGGCGAAAAAAATTAAGCTCTGTATTTGAAATAGAGTGGTTAAAAATTATGTATATGAACATTTATAACTTCTACTAAATTTGCTCTGCCTTCTTAAGAATGTACATTTTCTTTTCTAATTAATTTATTAAAGTACTGAAATAGGTTCTAAAAGCACCAAAAATCACTCACATTGTAATGATTGTGGCATTGAACTGAGTGTGCAGAACCAACAGCAAAGGAAAGGTAAGGTTGAATTATTGCTTAATGTGTATGCATTTAGTGGCAAGGTAGTATTTTTCAGAGATTATCCCCTTACCATGTATGTATATACTTGCATCCAACGTATACATAAAATTTATCTACGGATATACAAGTATACAGTATTTTGTTGTGTTAAGTATGTCATTTATTTATCCTAGCAATGTATGTGAGCATGAGTGTTGCTTTCCAAACAGTACAGAAAAAAGTTGTTATTTTATAATTAACAGGTGTGACTTCTGAAGATCAATACCCTTCATGTTATATTGTACACTCAAGGACACTTCTGGGTTGTAACAGCACCATTGACTTTCAGTTAAATCATTACAACCCAGCAGTGTATGTGACTGTACATATATCCAGTCCCAATTGGCTTCTAAGCATCAAGTGGAAGTCTCAAAAAAGACTTATTGGAAAATATGTATGTACATTAAAAGTTGCGGCTTTTTTGTATGATTTAGAAATCGATACATAATATTCCTTGCAAGCTTCATGTAATTTAGGGATGGCTTGTTCTTCTACATGAATACCTTGGTGAGCGTTCTGCATTTAGTTTCCTCTAAGATTTTTAAGCTTTGTCAAATTTTAATGCTGAATTGAATGGTATTATTTTTATAAAGAAGACAATTAATCACATTAAAATCTGAACGCATTAAATGAAGAAACACTGTTTTCACTGTGATGTCGTATATTACACAATGCAAGAGTTAACATTGCATTTCTCTACTTTGATACATTTGCCATCTGGGAAGAAATTATAATGAAGTTATGATTGCTCTATCTTATTCTGAATTCATATTGGATAAGATAGAAAATATCTGACTGATTCTTCAAGGTTAAAGGTAAGCATTATTATACTAAATGAAGATCATTTACCTCTTCCTCACGAACCCCTCAAACTCACCCTATGGGAGGAAAAACACACTCTATACTAGGGTGAGAATAACTCACCGTATGGGAGGGAAAACACACTCTATACTAGGGTGAGAAAACTCACCCTTATGGGAGGAAAAACACACTCTATACTAGGGTGAGAAAACTCACCCTTATGGGAGGAAAAACACACTCTATACTAGGGTGAGAAAACTCACCCTTATGGGAGGAAAAACACACTCTATACTAGGGTGAGAAAACTCACCCTTATGGGAGGAAAAACACACTCTATACTAGGGTGAGAAAACTCACCCTTATGGGAGGAAAAACACACTCTATACTAGGGTGAGAAAACTCACCCTTACGGGAGGAAAAACACACTCTATACTAGGGTGAGAAAACTCACCCTTATGGGAGGAAAAACACACTCTATACTAGGGTGAGAAAACTCACCCTTATGGGAGGAAAAACACACTCTATACTAGGGTGAGAAAACTCACCCTTATGGGAGGAAAAACACACTCTATACTAGGGTGAGAAAACTCACCCTTATGGGAGGAAAAACACACTCTATACTAGGGTGAGAAAACTCACCCTATGGGAGGAAAAACACACTCTATACTAGGGTGAGAAAAAACTCACCCCAATATGGGGTGTGGAAACTCACCTTTTGGGGACGTCTATTTGTGACAAGCCAAACTCACCCCAAAAGGTGAGTTTCCACACCTTTATTTTTTTCAGTGTAGGTGGCCTCAGGAACGTCCTGCAAGCACCAGAAATAGTCGGCCATCACGTTTTCATTCCATCTCCCCTGATATCGGTGCTCCATGTTTTTTTTTATGTCTTGGTGGAAGTGTTCGCCCTGTTCTTCACTTACGGCACCAAGATTGGACGGAAATACATCTAAGTGGCTGTGCAGGAAGTGAAGCTTGACACTCATATTTACTCCTAACTTTTGAAATGTCACCAACAAATTTTCAACTAGAACCTCGTAGTTGTGCGCCCTGAAGTTTCCAAGAAAGTTTGTAATGACATCAGAAAAGGCACACCAAGCATCTTTCTCTGTGCGGTTCATTGTTTGTAAGAATTCTTCATCTTTCATTAGCATCCTTATCTGAGGACCATCAAAAATACCTGCTTTTACTTTCATTCGTCAATGCAGGACATTTTGAGCAAATGTATTTAAAGGAAGCCCCATTCTTATCCATAGCTTTTACATACTGCTTCATTAATCCCAACTTAATGTGCAGTGGAGGAAGTAACACTTTCTTATGATCAACAAGCGGCTTGTTCTGGATGTTTTTCGCCCCGACTTCAAAGCTTTTACTGGCAGGCCACAGTCTTCGTTCCTTGCTCGACTGTCCCATAAACACAAAAAGCATGAATATTTTGTGAAACCTGCTTGTTGACCAAGTAACATTGAAATGACCTTGAGATCTCCGCACACAAGCCAACTGTCATTTGCATACTTTATCTTTCAAAGCAGTTCTTTCATTGTTTCGTAGCTTTCCTTCAAATGTACGGAGTGGCCAACAGGAATGGATGCTAACTTATTGCCATTATCTAGCAACACACACTTCAAACTCCTCTTCGAGCTATCAAAAAAGCCTCCATTCTTCTGCATTATATGTACACCATAGCTTCAATTAGTCCCTTCACATCTGCACAATAGACAAGTTCTTCGTCCCTTTGAACATATCTTAATAGATGCCTTTCTCTGTCCCGATACATGAAGGTTGTTCACGACGCCAACATATTTCTTTCCTTCAGTCTACACAGGTCCTGCATACTTTATGAGGTGCCCAGGATTTATCTTGGTCACCCAATTTAATTCAGAAATATGCACTATATGCTTTCCTTACAAAGTCAATAATATTTGTCCTTTGTTTTGGGGTTAACAATGTTCGAAAAACTGATTGAAATAATATTCATTATAATATTCCATGTGCTGCCATCTTGTGACCTCTTTACGGACTACTATGTTTCATAGTAACGCGTCTGACTTCCATGCTCAAGGTCCCGGGTTCGATCCCCGGCCGGTTCAAATCCGGGAACATTTCTAACGGTGGAAGCGTCGAATAGCATGGAAACCCTGGGAGGTAAAGGCGGTCAGGGGCGTGATGCTGATCACATCACCCCTACTCACGACCGGATCAAGAAAGTGTGGGGCGTTACCCCCACACCCCCTATATGCCTTCATGGCATGGTGCTATGCACAGGGGAACACTTTACTTTTTTTTTTACTTTTATGTTTCATTGCTCTAAATATACATCCCTAATATTAGATAATTTTCTATTTTCCTCCGAAACCTGACGTGATAGAAAAAAACGGATTTCGGTTTTCGATTTACCACCCTCGAATTACTAAAGAACAACCTATCAGCTTCCAGTCAGCAAAATGTTATTTTGCTGCGTAGGAATTCTTGATGAGACACTTCTTTCACACAACTGTTGTGTTATCAGAAATTGTTTCCCTGTGAGGCATGGCCAGGTTCTTCAGCAATGCGTATATGTGTAAGAGAATCTCTAATACCTATACACATTGCATTATAGAGTCAGATGTACACAAGTGTAGACCCAAACTATTTATTGTACATATAATAGATGGAGCACTTAATTAACTGATAGTAACACATCTCATGTAATTTTTCAGCTCTTGATAACAGACGAAATTTGAAATCGAATTGCTCAATATTGCCAACAATACTGTTTGTCGAACAACAATAGCTTACCGTTATTTATTGCTACGGTTTTACATGACCGAAGTGGTGAATGTTGCGTGTGAAATAAGATACTCTTTAAATCTATCTTAAAGCATATACGATGCCCTGTACATGTACTGCATAGGACGCCATTTAGTATGTGACACGAACAGGTATATATAGCCTATGTGTACGAATCTAAATTATTACGTGATTGTTAGATGTATTCATAAACATAGCTATTTTTAAAACTACTGGGTCATTAAACGAGACTCAACCTTTGAATATGGGATTTTCTCAGCAAACGTTTGTTTCTAGGCGATGTCAAATGTTTTTAGAGAGAAAAAAGTTGCATTTTGGGACCCGTGAGCAAATTAATGTGCACAAGAGAGCAGTAAAATTCGATCCTTACACATTCATTGATTCGTTGGTTAAACTATTCCAACATTACCCTGGACAACAAATAGGAAAAAGAGCTCTTCATAGTAAAAATGTCGAGAAAGTGGGTGAAGTATAGGAGGGCTTCGCATAGCTTTAGTGATGTAGTATGACTCGTATTTCAAATAAATTTTACTTATCAGCGTATGTTTTAAGTTAACCCCAATGTTCAGGCTAATCTGGATTTGTGATCCAGTTCAGAGTGCGATTCAAACCTCTGTACGCTGTACAATTAACAGGAATCAAACCCCTTGATTTCAAGGCGACAACATTACCACCACGCCATCTGAGAGACTCAATTATTTTATTTAAATTTTTAATGCCTATTGTATGATAACTTTGGCAGAAAATTCTTTGCATTTTAGTGTATTTTCAAAAGTAAATCTACGATTTCAGATATATCCGAATCAAAATCACGTGTTATGCATCGACGGATCTGGAAATGTAGGCTAGAAAAAGGAGTATAGCATCAGTGGCGATTTCTTTGGGTGTGTAAGTCGTGTGTCAACGGCCAAAGGAAAATGAAATAAAGAAGAAAGTATCTGTACTTTTATAAATTACGATTTTGAGCGTTTTTCTTTAATTGTCAGTTTCGAGCGCCCGGTAGTTTACGAACGCGGCGCAGCGCGCAGTTGTTGTCAGGCAGGCAGATCGGTCCCGCACTGCCAGGGCGTTGGAGTGGAAATACAACGTCTTACCACTGCCAAAACATAGGATGACCGCGCATGCGCACCCTGCAACCTCCACCATGGTTAGCTTCTCAAGGCGTTGTATTTCTTCCCAACGGTTTGGCTTTCATTCACCCCGCGTTCCGCGTTGTTTTGCTCGTGATTGTTGTGCATTATTTTTTAAACGTGTGGTGTGAAGTGATGTGATTATTTTAAGATGGAGAATAGTGAAAGTGTTGTGCAAAACTATTTAAATGATTCCTTTTCTTCGCTTTCGTATTCAGAGAAGAAACAAGTGATTGACAATGGTCGACCATGTCCGAATCTCACGATGTCAACATATGTTAAAGGAAAAAGTGGTGCTGGAGAAGGTTTTGAGAGACATTTTCGAAAAGAACTCTATGGAATTTCAGACTGGCTTTGCGAGTGTGATGTGGTGAATAAATTTTACTGTTGAACATGTTCATTATTCTTACGGGAGTGCGGGATCCCGAAAAGTCGGCACCGGGATCGGGAAAAAAATTTCCTGTCCCGATCCCGACTTCGGGAAATGACTTCCAGACTTTTTCGGGATCCCGAGCAGTCGGGAAATATCGAATGGTCATTGTAAAAAGTTGTTAATTCTCGATGTTTTCGGCATTGCAAATGTCTGGAACTTATCGGAAATTCTTAGTTTTTGTATCAGAAATGCAAAAACAATCACTTAAGGTGAAAATGACGTGTAGAATTCGATTTTTCAAGAGCTTCGGAAAATTTCGAACATTTCCCGTTCCGAATGTCGGGATTTAAAAAATATCCCGTCCCAACGTTCGACTGAAAAAGGTGTTTGGAATTATCAAGGGTATGCGGATTTGAATCATCTTAATACTGCAGTGAAAAAACACAGTGAGTCTGAATTGCATCTTTCTAGTTTCTTTAAATTTAGTAGTTTTGTTGCCACCCCTACTAGAATTGACGGTCTTTTGGGTACACAATGAAAAAGTAAAAAAGAAAAGGAAAATATTAAAGAGGTTGATTAACGCCGTCTACTATTTAACAAAGCAAGAACTGCCATTCCGGGGCCATGATGAAAATGCAGCATCTCTAAATAAGGGCAATTACATGGAATTCCTTATTGTGTGGTGTTTGCTTATATCTTATATAATTTTAAAAGCTCCACCACATCCTCCTCGTTATTCTAACAAGGAGTTTTTGCGTCATTGTGTTCTTGACGCTCGGCTCTGGACGTCGAGCAGAGTAAATTTGGCAACACTGTTTCCCCTAGCGGAGAACTTTGTAACTAAAGGGGGAAAGCTTCGGCTGCGGGCGAAGTTTTCTCCCGAGAGAGAACAGAACGTTGCAGCTAAGGCACTGGTATAGTAAGGAGCTTCCTTCTCCTTCCTTGGTCACGGGCGCGGGTGATCGGATCCGCATCGACATCGGAATTTGACTGTGGCATTGGATTGATGTCTGGACATGGAATAACGGGGTATAATAATTTAAATTATTTCAGTTTATGTTAAAGTTAAGTGACCGGTCCTTTTTGTTTAGTAATGATTTTCAGGAATAGTCTTTTTGGAATTATCCGTTTTGTGATTTAAAACTTAGTGCATTTATTCCATGACCGACGTAACACAGTTAAAAATTCGCCACCATGATTGTAGATAATTTCGTCGATATAGGATTCCGATCACCTAAACCACAAATATGACTTTGTATTTATTTAACGGGTGTTTCGTGTTATAAATTTTAACGGCATGTAGCAAAAAAGGGAAGTATTTATTTTTGCCACGTGGGTTTTTATTATATTGTACACACCATTAAATATATATATATTGGGAGAGATTTTTTGTCAAATTGTTGGGGATATATTTCTATTTGTCCGGGTGCCAATTTGTTACAATAAATGGACACTAAAAAATGAAGTTTGACGTATGCAATGGTTCTTATTTTTACGTTCATTAGCTTTCCATCTTGCTTTGAGATATATATATATATATATGTTGAGAGCGTTTCCGTTTTCGTGGCTAGACGACCACGAACACGGAAACCAATATTAAATCTCGACGATTAGATAAGCTGGGAAATATATGGTATGGTGGGGATTGGTGCTCGAAGATCCACGTTAATTTGAGTCAGCGCAAGGGGGCCAATTATATCTGTGGTCATCGTTTTGGACTGAATGGTGATATTACCACGGTAGTAATAAATAGTGGAATAGAGCAAAAGAGAAAAGGGTTGTGGGTTTTTTCGAATATTTGTACAGATCTAGTTTTTTTTTGGGGCAACCAACCTTTTTTGTGGCTCTATTTTTTTGGCCAGTGCTGATGTGAAGTGGTCGTGTACTTACTGGTATAACAAAACCTATTTCATATTTTTGTTTAGCTTCCAAATTTATACCATTATACTAAAGGACGCGACCACGTCACAACATTCAATGGTAGCAGAGCAAAAACGAGCCCCCCCCCCCAAACCCCGATTACTGTAATTTCTATTTCTTTCCTTTCAGCTATAGCATTATTGTCTTTTTGGGGAATTAGTATGTCGCATGTTTTGGAAACTAGTGTAATAAGCCTTCAAGCTGTTCCTTCCACCTTACGTGCCAGGCCTTTTAGCAAATCTTTAGAAACTATACCACAGAGTCCCCCCAGTGACAATTCCTCCGTAAATGAAACTCCCACGGCTAATTTAACACCACAACCGTCGCGATCAGTTCCGTTGCAGCATTCTCCTCAATTAGTTCGTGATCGGGTGAGTCCTTTCTTGGGATTTTTGCGGACGCCTTCTCCAACGCCAGACCTTTCGGACATTCAACTCCAGATCCGTTATAATACGGTGATTTTTTTGTTACAAGATTTCCACTCGGTCGATGGCACCGATTTTCGTTCTTTGTTTGCATTTATTTTGGCCATTGAACAGGTAATTAAATTAAATATTTTTGACTCTGAATCAATTTTACTGGAATGCATACCAAAGACTGCGGGTATACTTCGTACGTGTTGGCTTGATTTTCTTTCGCGTAAGTTCCCATGGCCTGTGTTTAAGTGCGCTCTTTGGCAGCGTCTTGTCACCCGTAATGCTTTACAGGAACTTATTTCCGCCTTTGTTACTCGTAGTCAACTTCCAACTGAGAGTTTGTATGACTACCTTAACGAGGTTATAGATGCCACCCGTACTTTGCAATTGACATGGGCTGACAAACGTTTGATTGAAGAGATCATTTCGAGGTTATCTATGAATACACGTAATCGCCTTTTTTGTGAGCGTAAACCCCGTTCCTTGCAGGAATTTTTTGAATTGGCTCATGATATTTGGCATATTGAACTGGAGGACGGTATTCCTTTTCGCTTACCTCCCGGGGACTTAGATCGCAAGGAGCAGAAAAATGCGTCGAGGAAACACACATTATCTAAAAAGTGTCAAACTTCGGTTTCTTTACGTACCCCGGTTGTTTCCCATACTACATGTGTCTCCACGCCGGTTGAGAAGACTGAACTTCAAGGTTCACAAGCTCACAAATTGCAACAAAGTTTTACGTCTGATATTTCAACTACTAAATGTCCTGTTCTTGTTTCTACAGTTCGGACACACCCAGTGCGTACCTTGTTGGATACAGGTAGTTCGGTGTCTATTCTTTCTCGAACAATGTATAATGTCTTGCATATGGTGTTACCTCCCATAGAACAAACTTCCATAGTACTTAATGACGTGCATAATAGAACAGTCACCTTAAAGGAACGTGTTTTGTTACCAATCAAAATTGATTTTTTGTCATGGAAATGGCCTTGTTGGATTGCTGATGAATTGCCGTTTGATTTGATATTGGGTAGTGATTTTTTGAGTTCACATAATGTTTCAATTTCTTTTCATCACAATTTAATTTCTTTTCCATATTGGCCTGATGGCGTACCATTTTTATGTGCTTCCCCTTCACGGGCGACCATTGCAGTTAATGACGATGTTGCTTCTCCCTTATTTATTGACCCCCTGCGTCATCAACTGCAACAGTTATTCACTATTTATGATGACGTCGTTACGGACAGAGTAGGAAAATGTCGTTTGGGCCCGTTTCATATTCCCCTTAAGTCCGATGTTCCTGTTCGCTCCAAACCTTATCAGTTAAATCCCAATCAATTAAAACTTATGAGGGAAATTATTGACGATTTGATGAAACAAGGCATTGTGGAGGAATCGCGGTCTGCTTATGCTACCCCTTGCTTCATGGTGGATAAGGCGGATGGATCGAAGCGTCTTGTATGTAATTTCAAAACCATCAACACGTTGATTTCGTACGATTCTTTTCCACTCCCAAAAATTGACCTTTTGTTACAGCACCTGAAAGGGGCGTCAGTGTTTTCGGTTTTGGATCTCAACAAGTCGTTCCATCAATTACCGTTGGATGAACCCAGTCGTGATGTTACCTCTTTTTGTACTCCTTGGGGTTTATATCGTTATACGAGAGTTCCCTTTGGTATTAACCTTGGTACACAACTCCTTGGCAGGGCCTTGGATCAGGTTTTGGGGAGTTATAAATATAAATTTCTGGTAAATTATTCTGATGATGTGCTTATATTTTCACCTGACAAGGAATCCCATATACAGCATCTTAAGTTGGTATTAGAAGCCTTTCGGGAGGCAGGACTTACGGTCAATCCGTCCAAAAGTGTATGGATGGCTTCCCGTATCAAGTACTTGGGTTATATTATTGAAGAAGGGAAATTGATAATGGATCCTGATCGCATTTCTACTATTCAGGATATTCCCCCTCCACGCTCAATACAGGGAGTTATGAAAATTTTGGGCTTATTGAGTTTTTACAGTAAGTTTATTCCTAATTACGCGGCTTTAACTTCCTTTCTGTCTGATAAAAAGAGGAAGAATTCAACCTTCAGCTGGACCCAGGAGGATAACATTAAATTCAGGACCCTTAAACAGAAATTTATTGAACATACGGTGTTGGCATTGCCTGATTTTTCAAAAGACTTCGTATTGCAATGCGACGCTTCAGGGTTGGCGATTGGGGCCTCCTTGAACCAACGTGAGGCTGATGGTTCTCTACGACCGATTGCATTTGCTTCCAGAAAGCGTAATCCCTTGGAGAGACGTCAGTCAATTTATGAGGCAGAGTGTAGTGCTATTGTCTATGGCTTTAAGAAATTCGAAACCTATTTGACTTGTAAGCATTTCATATTGCAGACTGATAACCAGGCTCTGTCATGGTTGTTACAGCACCCAGAACAATATGGTAAATTTGGTAGATGGATATTATATCTTTCCCGTTTTTCTTATACGACGCAGCATATCACTTCCAAACAAAATCCAGTAGCAGATTGCCTATCTCGTATACACTCTCCACAAGAGTTCGAAGTTCCTTTTACTTCCTCCTCATCACCTGCTGAACTTTTATGTTTAGCGCCCAAGGTTGCGGTAATACCTTTTTCAACAGGGGATATTAAGCTCTTGCAATTGCAGGATACTTATTTGAAAGATATACGGGACAAAATTCAAAATGGTCAACAACTCCAACATTATCATCTTCACAAGGATTTACTTGTCTGGAAGTCGCCGCGTTCTAATGCTGCATGTATAGTGCTACCAAAAATCCTGCATAATATTATTTGTCGTTATTATCATGACTTCCCTTTGGGTGGCGCTCATTTGGGTATTGCCAAAACGACACGAAAAATCATGTCAGTTTTTTGGTGGGAAGGTGTACAGAGGGATATCAAGGCATATGTTAAATCATGCGATTTGTGTCAGCGGGCCAAATTGACGGTAGGGAAGCCTGCGGGTTTTCTCTCATCAGAAATCATTCGTCACCCTTGGCGACGCCTATACATCGATTTGGTTGGCCCCTTGGTTCGCTCGGTAAAGGGAAATGTGTATATTCTTGTAGTTGTAGATGCCTTTTCTAAATGGGTTTCTTTGTTCCCTCTACGAGCAGCTACGTCAACGCAAATAATTGATAGGTTGAAGTCGTTATTTCATGTATTTGGTAGCCCTGCTGAGCTTGTCTCTGATAATGCTTCATATTTTCGCTCTACTCTCTTCAACACCTTTTTGTTTGAGCATTCCATCCGACATATTTATACTAGTGTGCATTATCCCAACCCTTCTTTGGCGGAACGTTTTATCCGTAATTTGAAATCTGCCCTGATCTGTTATCATTCTACAGACCATCGGGCATGGGATACTACTCTTCAGCAAATTGCCTACGCATTTAATACTGCAGTACATGAAAGTACCAAATGTTCACCAGCTAAAATTATTTTTGGTAGAGAGTTAGATGGTCCCTTGCATTTCTTTTGGGAACTTCAGGGGGAAGATGATTTAGGGGCAAACCCTACTCAGGATAGAGCAAAAATTTGGTCAGAGGTATTTCAAAATTTGGTGAAAGTATGGAATAAGCGCCAAGCATGTTACGATCCTAAGCGTCAGAGTGTGAAGTTCAAAAATGGAGATTTGGTATTGTACAAAGTTTTTCCCAAAAGTAATGCTTTAAACCATATAGCAGCAAAGCTTATGGAACGTTGGGCGGGTCCCGCAAAAATTTTGAAATTATTAGGACCTGTTACTGCCCTACTTGTTGATCCAGAAACAGAAGTCTTTCTGCGTAAGATGCATGTAATGCATTTAAAACCGTATCATTTACGGGAAGGGTCAGATCAGGAAGAGGTGCTTTCCCAACCTGATTCAGATTTAGGCGCTTGCCTCTTGAATTTGGAAATCCTTGCTCAAGAAACTTCTTCTATGGAGCACGAATTTGACGTGGCTCCTGCAAATGATGATTCAAAAGATGAAATTTCGATACAAAGGTTAACCGCGACGCCTTCTCCTAATGTGAATTTAACAGGCACCATTCAGAGGTCATATAATGTAAGAAATGTGCAATGCCGTCGCTGTTTACGATGGGGGCATTTTCAAAAATTCTGTAGAGTTAGGTTACCGAATACCCCTCAACAGGGGCATAATATGTAAAGCTTAGCTTGTATTGTTCGGAATCAAAATTGTAGTAAAATTGGCAGATTAATAATTGTTGCGTGCATATTTTCATTATTCTTTTCTATACTTTCTTGTTTCTTCTATTCTATTCTTTCTTCTTATTAATGCCTGGGTTATTTTTTGTTTCATGTTTTTTACTTCGATGGAGATATGTTCCGCAATATATGCACGATTGCTGTAGGCTTGCCACCTGCTGACCTGCCACTACAGATTCTGCTTGGTTCGCATGTACCTGCTCTTCAATGGTTGCCACTGCCTGGACTTTTTTCGTCGCAGCCGGGATTGGACAGTTTCGTCATTTCGTCGATGGCTCATCTGGAAAATGGAATTTGGATCTCTGTGACGGTGTAGACGGGCTCACACCGATGGATTTCCGGTATGTTTGGTACTGTATTTTTCTCATGCAAGGATCTCCAAGGATGTGTTAACTTAGTGAAGTTCGCTCGATGTTTTTTTTTTCGAGTGCAATGTGCTTATCTTACAAATGCTTCTTGTACCTTAACATGTGAGTGTTTAAAGTTCAACGTTTTCAAGGATGTATAAATACCTTGTATATTTAATCTTCGTCGCAAGATTTCAGAAGATTATCTTTAATGGAGTTCATTATGCGGGATGCATTTTGACGTAGGCTCCTTAATATTCGAGAAATGGATTTTTTCGCCAAGATTGTGTGGAAATGGATTGGCTGCAAATATGGATTGGATGTACTTTCTATGGTGAATATATTCTCCTGAGTCCATTGTGCGGGAAGCACTCTGATGTCCTTGGAGAAGTGTGTTTCACAAAAGGAATCCGGACCCCAAGTGGATATGAGAACTTTATGGAATGAAATGGAATGCCTTTGTTGGATTGGAGGTTATGGTTGTACCCTGGCTAGAAGAGGATTCTGACATTAGGATGTTACTGAGCAGAAACTTTCTTTGGCAGGACAGCCTTTCTTTTTTTCAGGTTCCATCCGCAAAATGTGTCAAGTGTGATTGAGTGGTTATTTGCCTTGTTTGCATACCCAAATATTTCCACATTTTTTGAACTTTGAATCTCCAGTATTTAAAGAAAATTGGTATCCATCATAGGCATGGATTTGTATTTATATTAAAAGCGCTGGTTCGCTATTTTCATCTTTTCCTTCAGGGAAAGGTATATTCTTGTCATGTTTTTATCATATATGTATGTATATATATTTGTATGTTTATTACTTGAGTGAGATTTCATATATCTTTGTGGGCTTCTTTAATATCAATGAAGCTTTTGTGTTCATATTGTATTGGGATAAAAGATTGTATATTTCATATATCGCATTTATTTCGATGGGAATTACTATTGGGTTTATATTAAAAATAACAAATGTAAAAAAAAAATATAAACGAACAAAGGACAAAAATAGGAAAATTATGGGAAATGTGAAATATATTATCTGCTTACAAATTATATCTAGTCATGGTATTTATGGGCAACTTTTGATGTTAGTATTTTCACTCTTTATTCGTCATTGCGGTTATGCTTGTAAATTATTAGGATTGCTGCCTTGCCTTTTTTATGACTGTTTTGTAAGGTGCCTGTGTTGATTTTTCTCGATGTAGGGGGAGGTTGTGGTGTTTGCTTATATCTTATATAATTTTAAAAGCTCCACCACATCCTCCTCGTTATTCTAACAAGGAGTTTTTGCGTCATTGTGTTCTTGACGCTCGGCTCTGGACGTCGAGCAGAGTAAATTTGGCAACACTGTTTCCCCTAGCGGAGAACTTTGTAACTAAAGGGGGAAAGCTTCGGCTGCGGGCGAAGTTTTCTCCCGAGAGAGAACAGAACGTTGCAGCTAAGGCACTGGTATAGTAAGGAGCTTCCTTCTCCTTCCTTGGTCACGGGCGCGGGTGATCGGATCCGCATCGACATCGGAATTTGACTGTGGCATTGGATTGATGTCTGGACATGGAATAACGGGGTATAATAATTTAAATTATTTCAGTTTATGTTAAAGTTAAGTGACCGGTCCTTTTTGTTTAGTAATGATTTTCAGGAATAGTCTTTTTGGAATTATCCGTTTTGTGATTTAAAACTTAGTGCATTTATTCCATGACGACGTAACACAGTTAAAAATTCGCCACCATGATTGTAGATAATTTCGTCGATATAGGATTCCGATCACCTAAACCACAAATATGACTTTGTATTTATTTAACGGGTGTTTCGTGTTATAAATTTTAACGGCATGTAGCAAAAAAGGGAAGTATTTATTTTTGCCACGTGGGTTTTTATTATATTGTACACACCATTAAATATATATATATTGGGAGAGATTTTTTGTCAAATTGTTGGGGATATATTTCTATTTGTCCGGGTGCCAATTTGTTACAATAAATGGACACTAAAAAATGAAGTTTGACGTATGCAATGGTTCTTATTTTTACGTTCATTAGCTTTCCATCTTGCTTTGAGATATATATATATATGTTGAGAGCGTTTCCGTTTTCGTGGCTAGACGACCACGAACACGGAAACCAATATTAAATCTCGACGATTAGATAAGCTGGGAAATATATGGTATGGTGGGGATTGGTGCTCGAAGATCCACGTTAATTTGAGTCAGCGCAAGGGGGCCAATTATATCTGTGGTCATCGTTTTGGACTGAATGGTGATATTACCACGGTAGTAATAAATAGTGGAATAGAGCAAAAGAGAAAAGGGTTGTGGGTTTTTTCGTATATTTGTACAGATCTAGTTTTTTTTTGGGGCAACCAACCTTTTTTGTGGCTCTATTTTTTTGGCCAGTGCTGATGTGAAGTGGTCGTGTACTTACTGGTATAACAAAACCTATTTCATATTTTTGTTTAGCTTCCAAATTTATACCATTATACTAAAGGACGCGACCACGTCACAATTGCAAGTGCCGAGTTTGATCCCTCATTAAAAGAACATTTATTAAATTCTACAGTTTTTCAAGGTACTTCGGCAAGCATTCAAAATTATTTAATAAATTTAGTTTCGATGTTCTGAGAGATGAAATCTACAATGAAATTCAAAACACAGACTTTGTGGCTATCATGGTCGATGAAACATCAGACATTAGCAATAAATCTCCGGTGTCAACGATGTTAGGTTCTTTTTCGGACTCACAGAAAAAAATCATTGAAAGATTTCTTGGGTTTCATGACATGAGCGCCGATAAAACTGCAGGAGCTCTTTTTAGTCACGTGACTGAAATAATGGATAAATATAAGTGTGGGGATAAATTAATTGCCCAGACATACAATGGGTCTTCTGTAATCAGTGGTAAGTTGAATTATCTCCATCGAGAAAGCATTACTTTATAAGCTGCGAGAAGGGGATAAATCCAAATTTTATGAGGCGGTGATCAGCGCATTTCTCTCTAAAGAAAGAAGAATAGAGCTCGAATTCAAGTAACTGTAAGTAATGAGCAGTTGATTTTTCAAAATTTACTTTTTGGAAGGATAAATGAAGGGTGAGGGGAAAAACCGGGAATGTGCATTTTAGCGATTTTTCAATGAACAGCTCATTCTTATGTCCACGGTGATTTTTGTAGGGGTGATGGGAGTTCCACCAACCCCTCTGGTTGCAAACTGCTGCTTTAAAAATTAATTGTATGGCGAAGTATTGAACATTAATTTTCTCCATTAAACAGACCTTGCTTGTCCTTACCCTTCAAAAATATTAATATTTTAAATGAAGTATTTACTTCATTTAAAATAATTTGTAATTTAATGTTTTTCTAAATATTTCTAAATTTACACCAAAAATGTTCGGAGAAAATGAGTAATATTGGGTCACAGAAATGAGAGGGGGAGCGGTTAACATTTCTTCTTTGACAACGCCTTAAGTTCAGGGTCAGGAGACGCCACTGTATAGCATTGACAGGGTTCCCGCATATTTCCACTTTTGGGCAGTTTTTGACATTTTCAAAACCCTGTAGAGGCTACCATTTTGCACTTATGTAACAGCTGTTGCGAACGTTGCATACAAGGAATATGCGTATAGTCCACTCGTTTACTGCGTTAACGTCGAAGAACTGAAGAAAGCCGCCCCCACGAAAGTGGGTGTGGAAAAATAGCGGACGAGTTGTTTTCGCCCAATCACACTCAACCTTCAGCCAATGGTGGCAGCTGTCATTCTGCTCGTCTACACGTGGAGTCTGAGTCACATGACTGCGGATACGCTGTTGCCGAACTTTGCAACTTCAATGTGGAGACCGTGCGAAGGTGCTAGTGCGGGGAGGGACAAGGTGGCGTAGAGTAGATGTGGAGAGTAGATGTGTGGCAATACCGTGCGTTGAATGTGATTATTGCAGTTGGTGGGCGCGCTCCGTGGACTCTAAAGCCAGCCGTTCGTTAATGTATATAGCGATTCGACTATACAAGCAACATTTGTGGACTTTCATTGATTGATTTTCTTTATTTTACGTCTCTTCTTGTGCCACGTTTGGCTAATTGCGAAGATGGGGATGAGTGATGATATGATAAAATTGATGAATGGACACTCACAAACATCCATGCCCAGGCCAGGATTCGAACCCGGGACCACTTGCGTCGTAGCGCGATGTGCTAACCACTCCGGCACGGGGGGCGGCTTGTGGACTTTAGTACAGGAAAAAAATAGTGGCAGGGGTATCATCTGCCTTGTTGAATGTGTCAGGTGACGTGGAATTTGCGTACGTGTCTGAGAGCAAGGAGGTCACTTCCTACTCATCATTTTACAAAACTTTCATTCACGCTTTTTCCAGGCAGTTGTGTAGTTCTAACTGTTGTGTAAAATCTGTATGGTTCCAAACGGCAGGAGTATAAGTTTTTCATTAGTAAGTTTGAATTTTTTTCACAAATATTTTTTTTAGAAAATTCACTGTTTGGGGCAGTTTTACTACACACGTAAGAGATCGTAAACATTTTCCCTATATCATTACTTGTTTCAAAAATGTTTATGAAAATTACATGCAATTAACGAGTCTTGATTTATGTACTTCTTTCAATTTTTGCACCAAAACGAATATGTTCTGTGATTTCCTGCCAATAGATGTTCAACTTGTCCATGAGCCAGTGCTGGCGGTATGGGTTATTCTGATCACTTGTTTTTCCATATCCTGTCCTGTTAATGGGCGTCCGGAATGGGGCATCGGGAGCCATGGCCCCCTGGAATATGATTGTCCATCTAAAAGTCATATATTTCACACATAATTTCATTTCTGCCATAGTAATGTATATTAATTGCTACATGTGCGTTGAAGGAACATGATAATTTCTAACTGAAACAGTGCTTCTGGCTCAGACATTACTATTATGTGGGAAAATATGCCTCCTTTATCCAGCTGTAGGAAAAAACTGCCTTACTTGCTACCTGGAAAAATATTCTGCATGCGTCCATGCCCCTGTTGTATTAGATATGTACGCAAATTCCACAACATCTGTCACTTTTTAAATATAATAGGTATTACCCCCCACCTCTCTTAACTTTCCCCTGTTCTCCAAGTCCACCCATTTCTCTCGTAGGTCTATTCCATTGCTTGTAACCATGTAACAAAACTTGGATGTTTTGTGGCACAACTAGTATTGCACCTTTTCGAGAAAATCTTTGAAATATATTTTATAATGCGTGATGTTGGATGGGCCGGATGAGGGGACGCCAAGAACAAAATTCATCAGTTTGATGACCATAACAATTTCCGAAAATTTAGAGCAATTTTTTGAAATTGTTACGGCAGATTTAATATAGCCTACCTCAAAATGTTGGAACGCTATTGTGTATGACGAACATCGGAGGACACGTTTCATGAGGGTGGACTTACGCACAAAAAATTAAATGCATCATATCGAGAGCATCTCCGATGGCGCAGTGGTAGGGTCGCCTTGTAATCAAGGGGTCCCGGGTTCGATAATTGGTGGAGGCACATAGTGGTTCGGATCCAACTTCAAACTGTAGGTCCAGTTCGATTAGCCTTACTGTGCACAAGGTGGACTTAAAACACCAAATCAATCAAAGCATCATATCGATTGATGCATTAAAGTGTGTTTTATGACCCTATGCGAATAGTTTAGAGTTTGATGAATTTTTGTGAATTTTTATATATCTTCAAGGACACACAAAGTGCATCTTATGATGCAAGTGAGTATTTCCTTCTCTCAAAATGCACTATAATGCATCAATCGACATGATGCAATTAGTTTTCTGTGTGTAGAATGTAGCAGAGAACGGGAAGGGGCGGATAGAAGTGGAAAAACAACAGGAAAATTGAGAGAGATGGGGGAAAGATTGGGAGAAACGATAAAAGATAGAAAGAAAGGGAGAGGGAATCACCAAGACCTAAATTGGAAAGCCAAGAGAAAGAAGAGAAACATAACGTAAAAGGGAAGACATAGAAGGGTATTAGATAAGAGAAAAAGATAGGAAACAACGACAGAAAATTGGATATAATGGGAAAGACAATACAAAAAGTGAGAAAAAGAAGAAGGGAATGAGAGAAAGGAAAGAGATCAGAGGAGATGATCGAGAAAGAAAGAAATTAAAAAGTAAGACAGAAAGTAGGAGTAAGAAAGAGCGAAAAAACTTAAGGAAGGGAAAAAGAGTAAACTAAGGGTGGTGCTCATGGCCATCCAAGCAGATACTACCGTCACCTCTGCTGACACTGCTGCCATGAGATAGAATTCTGAACAAATGTTAGTCTAGATTACATTTACGGAGTTCAATACACTACACTCACAGTATGTTTATTGGGCTCTGAATTTATGATAAATTTTTCTAAGAAAGTAATGCCAAGTTTAGGAAGAAAGTGGGATAGAATTAGGAAATATTTTCACTACAGCAGCTACGAGAGGTGGTGTGGTAAGTGACTGACAGTTATATTTGTGGAGTGATTTGCAATCACGAAATGACATTAATTTGGAAAGGAAAGTGAAATAAATTACATAAATATTGCACAATAGAAGCATCAAAATCGAAATGTTACGTTGAACGTCAGAAATGTATTTCCCTATGTTAATATAATAGAAGTAACATCCTGTAGGAGAAAATATATGATATAAATTTCCCGAAGTGAAGATATTCGAAAGAATTGTCATTTCAATTAAATGTCTGTCTATCATCAAATGGTCTCTAGGAGCTTTCAGACCGAAGCAGTGATGTGCCGTACACTTAGGTTTATGTCTACATGCGTTGTCTACACGTAATCTACTCGTAGATTAAATTGGGTTGTAGTTTACATAGACTACGTAGACAATCTAAAGTACATTAACATTAATTTTGAAGTCTTTCTTGAAAGGAACGTGACATTTTTATCAATATTTGTTCCTAACGAAGTGACAGGAATCCTATTTACAACAAATTTATTTTCTCTTCTCACATCAACTATGGAAGAAGGTAAATCGTATGCAAGAAAAACAACAGATATCAGTCGTGAGGCGAAAGTACTCGTTTCCCATAAAGCAGTAGAATATTTCCTATGTTAAGTTTTTTCGTAGGTGAGAAATTGTTTAAAATTGCAGTGAAGAGAATGAAAGTTTCTTCCCACACATTAGCAACTGATACGCAGTGTAATTTTGTTTTACTTCTACAGCGCTCTTTGCTAAGTTACCAGCTTTCGTCATGTTTACATATATTACGTCATCTACATGTTTAAAATGGTCTACGTGTATAATGTAGACATCGTTATTTACGCGTAGAGGCACATCACTGAAACGAAGTCATAAGCGCCACGTGCCACTTGGTAAAGAGCGAACCAAATAAATGTGGAATAAGTTTGCACTGAAGTGACACCATAAAGTGCCCATGCCGCTTGCTTGCCTTTTTGACTGGGTTGCTCTTTTCAATCGATTCATTGTGTCGCCTCAGTCTGCTGGTTGCGCATGACCAGTGAATGCTTTTTGACAGACTAGAGGCATTTGTGCCACTAGTCGCATCGGTGTGAACATCCCATTCGAATTTCCAGAATGTAATCAGGTAGAAGCGGCCATCGTATAGGAGGCCTTAAATATTGATGACAGGAAAGTGGGCTTCATAGAGAGGTACCTGTTAAAGTGATGGATTGATATTATGGGGATTTTAAGGCCCAAGCGACAAGTGACGCGCAACACGAATGATTCACACCGAAGCGACACGACCACAAACTGCAGACTCTGAAATAAATCCTTTCCTTTCCAGCGTGTTAAAAGAGAATTCACTGGACATGCACAAACAGAGACGCTAATGAGAAAACGGGCCAGTCCGTCGCTTGTCTGATTTGATTTTTGTTATTTAACTTCTCTTTTCTGGCACTTCTGGCTAATCGCGACGATGAGAATAAGTGACGTGACACTCACAACACCCATGCCCAGGCAGGGATTCGAACCCGCCATATCAGAGTTTTTCGCATTAACAGAAGTGTTGCAAGGGTAAGAATCAGACGTTGTAGAGAAAACTCCACTTGATACCATTTAGAAGGCCACCAACTGCTCTGTCCGGCTCGGTGGGGTAAGACCGGGTGATTTGACTTTTTTCAGAAAACAATCATTGATAGAAAAGTAGTGCCACTATGACTTTTCAGTCTACTCAGTTAAATGATGCATATTTTAATTAAATCGGACAAACTCTAAGGTCGAATAGTTTAGCACCAGCAGGTCTTCTATCCGGTCTTACCTCACTTTACCCTATCAATGTTTCGCCCAAAGTAACTAGAAGAAAATTTACAGGTATCAAGCTGATATTCACACTCGTCCGATGCATAATGACGTGTTGTATTTGATATTGGCGTATCGAGATGCTTACACGCAAAAAACATTAGAAAATACGCTTGATTTGCGATAGAAATATTTAGCTATTTTGCTCATTTCACATCAAGTATTAGGAGCAGAAAAGGGAGAGAACATAATTGACAGTTGCATATAAATTTCTTTTATTTAACACATTAAGTACAGTGATAAACAAATGTTTTCAAATTTTACTTCATTAGCCACTTGGACATTAATTGCAAATTCTCAACAGATTACAATTGTACATTTGTAGATTATTATCGAACAAAATGTAAAACGTTTTCATATTATTATTTGTTTTTTGCAGCGTGTGTGCATTAAACGTGTTGACTCAATTTTAGCTGGATGTATTTGTTGGATGTAAATACACAGTATTATTCCTTACAACAATATTTTCCCAGGCATTCGTTGTTACACTCTTGGCTCTATCGAATTTTCTCTTTCCGTTAATTGATTGATTGAGTTGATGTTTTGATGTTTTAAGTCCACTTTATGCATAGTAAAGCTAATTGGAAATTGAACTACAGCTTAAAGTGGGTCCGAACCACTCTGTGCCTCCACCGGATATCGAACACGGGACCCCTTGATTACAAGGCAAAGAACCTATCACCGCGACATCGGGTAGGCCCACATTCCGTTAATTTGTATTCCATCTGTGAAGGCTACATTGGTCATTTTCTCCTGTACAATAACTTTAGCTTATCTTTAGAATTATTATTTGAATTGTTGATACGTACTTGATGAATTTGTATAACTATATTTTCCTGTTGAGACCGTATCTGTCTTACATTAGATTGGCGGTTTATGAGCCAGAGAGGGTGGAGTTAATCCCCCTCCTAGATCGACCAGTCTGACCTAACTGCTGCCCACAAAGGAAGAAATATAGATAAATACCTTCTGAGCCAAAATATGCATTATTATGTATGGCATGTAGGCGTTTATCAAAGGCGACTGCCACCAGAACGAAATCGTCGTCGCCTTAAAATCAAGTGGCTTCGGGTTCGATACCAAGTGGAGTATTATGGTGGTTCGGATCGCACTTTAAACTGTAGGTCCAGTGGGGACTTGCCTTACTGTGCATAAAGTGGAATTAAAACACAGAATTAAAATCAATTATAAACAACAAGAACGAGATGTCTTGAACAGTGTTGGTTTGACCATTTTATCTTTAAGCAACAATTACAAGTACTTAAAATATTGCTAGATATTGTTTGGTGATAATAATGTACAGGGTTGAGCATAAGTCAGTTTACCCAAAAATCACATTGATAATGGTATTATGATAGTGCATGTGCTTCTTGTGCTAAGTAATATTTTTAGTTATACTGTTGGTAACATTGTCGTGTGACACTGGCAACAGTGCACTCGTTATTCTTTTGCCAACAGTTGAGTCTCTGGCTTGTTGTAGTGTGGATGTTTGTTGTTAGACGACACATTTGAAGAGTGGACGCCGTGGTACCACTGATTGGCCTGCGTGTTCTTGTGATTAGACGCCATGCGATTTTGCTTTGTGGGGAATTCTTAAGGATATGGCATACTCATCATTAACAATGATACAAGTTTACTGCATCGTATTTGCAATTCTGTTGTTGATCGTTGCACACAATGTATTGCAAACAATGAAGGACACTTTGAACAAAACCATTGAAACTGGAATTTTGTGTATAGTCCACGCGTTTAGTTCGTTAACGTCGAAGAACTGAAGAAAGCCGCCGCCACGAACGTTGATGGAAAAAAAACAACAGGTGACTTGTTTTCGTCCAATCACACTCAACCTTCAGCCAATGGGCGCAGCTGTCATTCTGCTCGTTTACTCCACGTGGAGTCTCAGTCACATGACTGCGGATACGCTGTTGCCTGACGTACTTCGCAACTTCAATGTGAGACCTTGGGAAGGTGATTGTGCGCGGAAGGACAAGGTGGCGTAGAGTAGATGTGGAGAGTAGATGTCTGGCAACACTGCGTTGAGTGTGATTATTGCAGCTGGTGGGCGTGCTCCGTGGATTTCAAAGTCAGCCGGTCGATAACGAAGCTAGCGTGTCGACTATATCTACTTGTATTTTGTATGTATACTTGAATTTTGCGTATAAACTTGAATTTGGGTATGGATAAACTGACATTTACGCCACCTGGTATGTACAGCCACACACAATAAAAAATGAGACACCTAGTTCATGAAATATCTTGAAATGCTTGATTCGTGTAAGGTGTTATGTTTGTTGCCTAACTCTAAGGCGACTTCCTATTAATGTTCGTTGTTCATCCCCGTAGATTTAGACTACATACACGTTATTTCAAGCATTGCACCAATGACGCTCCTTGATGAAAGTTGTCTTACAACTTTTACTTTTGAAACCATTTGGAAGTGGGGGTGAATTCTGTCAGAGGTTTCCTTTTTTGCCAGAGATACGTCGGTCTCATGTGGGAGGGGTGAGAAATACTCGACATCCAACATGTCAATTCACACCTTCATATTGTGCGCAGAAGGCTAATCTGTACTATACAGGGTGGTCAATAATTATGAAAACACCCCTATTTTAAACAAGTACGGATGATGACAAACGAATAAATGTGCAGATACATAACAAAGGAAACGAGGAAACCGGATAGGTTATGAGACCAACATGGCCTCCATCCTGAGATCCTGCATGTCTTATGTAAAGCTGAAAAGTGTGTTGTACGTTAAATATAGAGTGATGTTTGTATGTAGTTTAACAACTCGTCTTATCTGTTTTACTTTATTTATAAATAGTATATTCCTCCCCCTTAATGAAACATAAAATTTATGAACGTCTGTGGACATTTAGCTGTTTCACATTTCCACACGTGTAACAGAAAAACAACTAATTTTTGTTTTTGCATTTGCACTTTGAGTTACTATAAAACTTTCATGTCATACAGCACAATTATAATTGACATAGAGGAATATACTTTGCTGTAGGTGATTCACCAACGCCTAAAGTTTCTTTTTGTCAGGTATTGAATAAGATTCTACACCACCACACTGGCTTTAGACGTGAGAGATGATCTGGACAGGACATTTCCAGCACGTTGGACTGGAAGAGATGGTCTAATTGGCTGGCCTCTTAGATATCCTGACATTACACCTTTAGACTTATTTTAGTGGGGCTGTGTCAAAGACAATGTATACAGTATTCGTGTCATTGACCTTGATGATTTGAAAGCCAGAATAAGAGCTGTCATTGCAACGGTTGACAGGCATATGCTAGAGAGGTCATCGACAGAGTTGGAATTTCTATTAGATGTTGTACGCGTTAACAGGTGCCTAATAAGATCTCATGAGTTGGTAAAGCAAAAGGAACATAGAATGTTTCCATATGTCAATTACAATTTTTTTAATTTTGAATTTGAATTTAAGATTTTGGGTGCGTCAGCACTAAGGCTATTTTGCACCCGTCACATTATACGGGGTCCAGCCCCTTATCGTTACACACAACTCTAACGTTGCATAACTAAAATCATAAAATATTAAAATCTTCTGACTTTCGTTAAAAGCTGAGGCTGTAAAGGAGCACTCAGCACAAATAAGGACAAAAGACAGGACAACACAAACAAAATTATACTGGCTATGGGGCCAGTCGAAAGAGCCTCGTTGGTCTGCAGTCCAGGGTATACTACGTGGAAGTGAGGTTGACTATTGGGTGCACTACGTAGAAGGAGCACCCCTTACATCCAATGTCAATTACAAGTTGTGCTGTATGGCATCAAAGTTGTAAAGTACTTTTAGGAACACCCTCTAGTTTATTAACTCGTATAGAAGCAATTTCATATATCCCAGTGATTATTATCCTAAGTTTGTGTCCAGCTCCTCTAAATATTTCAATACAAGCGAATAATTTGTAAATAAAATTCAAGGAAGTTTTAAAATCTTCATCATTGTCTAAAGTGTTATCGAAGGCTTTCTGTAGAGTTTGCACCAAAAATAACTTTTGATTTTCTATTATCAACAGTTCTTTTAGTTACACAAAACCCTATTTCCAAAATGATATTGTTCTGTGCCCTGAAAGGGAACCAAACGAGTAAAGTCAAGGTGGTCGGTATTTGGTAAATCATACTTTCTTAGCTTTCTTCGAAAGTTAATATTTGTCATATGATCGTTGAAAATTTATTCCACACACAATTTTTCCCTAGCCGTCATTTAAACTTCAAAATTTCCGCTCTACCTTAATGAACGTGCAGAAATATCATTCTTCACAATTGGACACAAAATGTTTAAGTTATTGTAATAGAAAAATGAGTCATGAGATGATAATTTCAGTTACTGGAATTTTGAATTTCAAATTAGCTGTCACAAATGTAACGATATAAAGCGGAATCTCAATTCTCATTTCAAACTTAAGAATAAAAATTACATATGATATGACAATTTACACCTAACAAGCAACAGGCACGAGTAATATTAAGAGAAAATAACCGCTCACGCTATTACGTGTAATTGTACAAATCTCTACTTCATATTTGAGGTTATGTGTAATAAACCGTGTTCCAATAACAGGCAATAAAGTTAATATGCGTAACGTCCCAACACAAAACTGCATATGTCTATATCTATTATTGAATTTCTATTCATAAGATATGATACAAATTGCTTCGCAGGAAGGAATAAATATTTCACTTCAACTTAAAATATCCTGAAGGAGCCAACCATTCTTGGATGGACTGTGCCCGGCAAAGAAAACAAGTGGATGCAAACAGAATAATCGAAATTCAGGACCATGAGATACAAACGAATTGTAACCAAACGACTCGGACAGCAGTCCCAATATTGTACAAGAACGAATTGTAACCAAAGGAATCGGACAGGAAGGTCATCATTGTACAAGAACGAATTGTAACCAAATAAATCGGACAGGAAACCCATCATTGTACAAAAACGAATTGTAACCAAAGGAATCGGACAGGAAGGTAATCATTGTACAAGAACGAATTGTAACAAAAAAAAACGGACAGAAGTTCATAATTGTACAAAGACGAATTGTAACCAAACGAATCGGACAGCAGTCCCATTATTGTACAAGAACGAATTGTAAACAAAGGAATCGGACAGGAAGGTCATCATTGTACAAGAACGAATTGTAACCAAAGGAATCGCACAGGAAGGTCATCATTGTACAAGAACGAATTGTAACCAAAGGAATCGGACAGGAAGGTCATCATTGTACAAGAACGAATTGTAACCAAATAAATCGGACAGGAATTTCATCATTGTACAAAAACGAATTGTAACCAAACGAATCGGACAGCAGTCCCATTATTGTACAAGAACGAATTGTAACCAAAGGAATCGGACAGGAAGGTCATCATTGTACAAAAACGAATTGTAACCAAATAAATCGGACAGGAACCTCATCATTGTACAAAAACGAATTGTAACCAAACGAATCGGACAGCAGTCCCATTATTGTACAAGAACGAATTGTAAGCAAACGAATCGGACAGCAGTCCCATTATGGTACAAGAACGAATTGTAACCAAAGGAATCGGACAGGAGTCCCATCATTGTACAAAAAGGAATTGTAACCAAAGGAATCGGACAGAAAGCTCATCATTGTACAAGAACGAATTGTAACCAAACGAATCGGACAGCAGTCCCATTATTGTACAAGAACGAATTGTAACCAAAGGAATCGGACAGCAGTCCCATCATTGTACAAAAAGAAATTGTAACCAAATAAATCGGACAGGAAGCTCATCATTGTACAAAAACGAATTGTAACCAAACGAATCAGACAGCAGTCCTATCATTGAACAAAAACGAATTGTAACCAAATAAATCGGACAGGAACCTCTGCATTGTACAAGAACGAATTGTAACCAAATAAATCGGACAGGAACCTCATCATTGTACAAAAACGAATTGTAACCAAACGAATCGGACAGCAGTCCCATTATTGTACAAGAACGAATTGTAAGCAAACGAATCGGACAGCAGTCCCATTATTGTACAAGAACGAATTGTAAACAAAGGAATCGGACAGGAGTCCCATCATTGTACAAAAAGGAATTGTAACCAAAGGAATCGGACAGAAAGCTCATCATTGTACAAGAACGAATTGTAACCAAACGAATCGGACAGCAGTCCCATTATTGTACAAGAACGAATTGTAACCAAAGGAATCGGACAGGAGTCCCATCATTGTACAAAAACGAATTGTAACCAAATAAATCAGACAGGAAGCTTAGCATTGTACAGAAACGAATTGTAACCAAACGAATCGGACAGCAGTCCTATCATTGAACAAAAACGAATTGTAACCAAATAAATCGGACAGGAACCTCTGCATTGTACAAGAACGAATTGTAACCAAATAAATCGGACAGGAACCTCATCATTGTACAAAAACGAATTGTAACCAAAGGAATCGGACAGCAGTCCCATTATTGTACAAGAACGAATTGTAAGCAAACGAATCGGACAGCAGTCCCATTATTGTACAAGAACGAATTGTAACCAAATAAATCGGACAGGAACCTCATCATTGTACAAAAACGAATTGTAACCAAACGAATCAGACAGCAGTCCTATCATTGAACAAAAACGAATTGTAACCAAATAAATCGGACAGGAACCTCTGCATTGTACAAGAACGAATTGTAACCAAATAAATCGGACAGGAACCTCATCATTGTACAAAAACGAATTGTAACCAAACGCATCGGACAGCAGTCCTATCATTGAACAAAAACGAATTGTAACCAAATAAATCGGACAGGAACCTCTGCATTGTACAAGAACGAATTGTAACCAAAAAAATCGGACAGGAGTCCCATCATTGTACAAAAACGAATTGTAACCAAATAAATCAGACAGGAAGCTTAGCATTGTACAGAAACGAATTGTAACCAAACGAATCGGACAGCAGTCCCATTATTATACAAGAACGAATTGTAACCAAAGGAATCGGAGAGGAAGGTCAACATTGTACAAGAACGAATTGTAACCAAAGGAATCGGACAGGAATTTCATAATTGTACAAGAACGAATTGTAACCAAATAAATCGGACAGGAATTTTATCATTGTACAAAAACGAATTGTAACCAAACGCATCGGACAGCAGTCCCATTATTGTACAAGAACGAATTGTAAACAAAGGAATCGGACAGGAGTCCCATCATTGTACAAAAAGGAATTGTAACCAAATAAATCGGACAGGAAGCTCATCATTGTACAAAAACGAATAGTAACCAAAGGAATCGGACAGGAAGGTCATCATTGTACAAGAACGAATTGTAACCCAATAAATCGGACAGGAATTTCATCATTGTACAAAAACGAATTGTAACCAAATAAATCGGACAGGAACCTCATCATTGTACAAAAACGAATTGTAACCAAACGAATCGGACAGCAGTCCCATTATTGTACAAGAACGAATTGTAACCAAAGGAATCGGACAGGAGTCCCATCATTGTACAAAAACGAATTGTAACCAAATAAATCGGACAGGAACCTCATCATTGTACAAAAACGAATTGTAACCAAACTCATCGGACAGCAGTCCCATTATTGTACAAGAACGAATTGTAACCAAAAAAATCGGACAGGAGTCCCATCATTGTACAAAAACGAATTGTAACCAAATAAATCAGACAGGAAGCTTAGCATTGTACAAAAACGAATTATAACCAAACGAATCGGACAGCAGTCCCATTATTATACAAGAACGAATTGTAACCAAAGGAATCGGACAGGAAGGTCAACATTGTACAAGAACGAATTGTAACCAAAGGAATCGGACAGGAAGGTCATCATTGTACAAGAACGAATTGTAACCAAATAAATCGGACAGGAATTTCATCATTGTACAAAAACGAATTGTAACCAAATAAATCGGACAGGAACCTCATCATTGTACAAAAACGAATTGTAACCAAACGCATCGGACAGCAGTCCCATTATTGTACAAGAACGAATTGTAACCAAAGGAATCGGACAGCAGTCCCATCATTGTACAAAAAGGAATTGTAACCAAATAAATCGGACAGGAAGCTCATCATTTTACAAAAACGAATTGTAACCAAACGAATCAGACAGCAGTGCCATCATTGAACAAAATCGAATTGTAACCAAATAAATCGGACAGTGAGCCCATCATTGTATAAGAACGAATTTTAATGAGAGGAATCGGACATGAAGACAATCATTGTACAAGAACGAATTGTAACCAAATAAATCGGACATAAAGACAATCATTGTACAAGAACGAATTGTGACCAGAGGAATCGGCCAAGAGGGTAACCATTGTATATGAAGTAATTTTTGGAAGAACAATCGGATATTTAGGATTGCCATTTGTGGATCACACATATATTGCTTCCCTGAGCATACCATATCGACACATCATTGAATGTTCATGTTGCATGATGAACAAGAAAAAGAGTTAACACAGACATTTTAGATATATTTATAGATACAGTTATGTTCAAAAATGTAATAATTTCATCCGTCAATATTTCACCTTTTAAAAATATTTTTAAATTGCAGTTGTATAAAGATTTTGATTTTCTACACAAAGCATGTTTATTCTTTCTATTTATCATCTTCGTCAAGATCTTCGTATATATGAGACGCCATTTTGTTCTGCAGCATAATTTGTCATGATCTAGGCTATAGTAGATCGGGGGCAACTGACCCCCACGCCCTCCCTAATAGCCACCACTTCTTTTGTATATCTTTGTCATACATCAATGCTATATATCTATGTTATTCATTCATGTTAAATGCAAGACTAGACCGGGAATTAGTTGCATAAATGAAAATAGAACCATGCTACTAATTTACAACCTTGGTGACAATGAAGTTCGACCAGAAAGGAATACGTGATTAAATGCACAGAGGCATAGGCGGTGGAATGGGTGACCCGCAGAAGTGATGCATGTGTGTAAGAGGAGGCGTGTGAGCAGGCAAGAATCGTGATCCCAGCATGTTGCACCCAAGGTCACGTAAAGAACGAAAACGGGGAACTATACGCGTGAAATTGAACTTCGACCAGGCACCAGACCCATACGGTAAATTCCAGATACTGGCGCATTCGACGGAAGCATGACGCCACGGACACGATAAGGGAGTCCGACGTATATAAGCGCGTGCTGTGCACCGAGGAACCGCAGTGCATCATCACCATGGCCAGGGGCAAACCTATTGACAACACCGTGAGGAGAAGAGTGGTGGAGTTGCAACGGGATGGACTCAGTGAACGGGAAATAGGGCGCCAACTGAACTTACCCAAGTCAACCGTCCACTGCATCATCAAACACCACCAAAATACGGGTACTACAGAGCCAGGTAAGGCCCCCGGTCGAAAACGCCTGCTGAGCGTGCGTGACCTACGGATATTTAGGCGCTATATCCAGACCAACAATCATGTTTCTGTGGCCGAATTACGACTGTGGACTCGAGAACGCTTTCACATTGAAGTGTCAACCAGAACCATTCGAAATTTACCTACAGCGATGCGGTTACCGAGTGTATAAGGCGAAACGTAAACCCTTCCTTTCCATGTTGAACAAAGGCAATCGACTACGGTGGGCACGAATGTACCGGGGATGGACATTTCGGCAGTGGAACAGGGTTTTGTGGACGGACGAATCCATTTTCAATGTTGTGTACGGGAAAATACGGAAAACAGTCATTTGTCGGAAGGAGGGACAGAATGAAGCAAAATGTTATGCACGTCGGGTACAGAAACCTGCGTCAGTGATGGTACGGGGATGCATGACGGCATCTGGGGTTGGCCCACTACACGTCTGTGAGGGCATTGTGAATGCACACGCCTATACACGCATACTGGAGCGTCATCTTCCCACAGTGCGAAGGCACCTGTTCCACAGGCGGCGTCTCATCTTTCAACACGACAATGCCAGGTCTCATACAGCGCGGCTGACAAGAGAATGGTTGACTCGCCATCACGTGCGAACTCTGCCATGGCCACCATCGAGTCCCGACCTCTCGCCCATTGAGAATGTGTGGCGTGTTCTTAAGCGACGTGTGCAACAGAGGGGACCCACGACAGTGGCTGCTCTTATCGCCTGCCTGCAGGAGGAATGGCACCGCATCGATGTGGAATACCTTGAACGACTCGTCCGCAGCATGCCCCGACACATTGCCACAGTTATTCGCCGACGGGGCGGCGTCACACCATGGTAAACAGGATCCCCTCTAACAGTGGTCGAACTTCAATGTCACGTGTAGATGGACGAAAATGTTTTATTTTGTGTGGACACCATACATTGCTGCGTTGCAGCGGAAATTTATGTTTTCCTTTGTTCCATGTAGCCTGCTGAATAAAATATGTTCAGCATATGCATGTGTTCTCCTTCTTTCACAACGCACTCCTATATTTGTGACTGGTCGAACTTCATTGTCACTAAGGTTGTACATGCTATTACACACGATCCCCAAATCGGGATCAGCCAATGAAAAGCTTTTATGAACAAACTATTAGAGGTAAAGGTGGTATTATGAACCATTCATATATTATGAGCCCCCCCAATATCTGTTCATGGAGTGGCCTCAGCCTGGTGGCGATGATTTGAACTGCTAATTTAGTAACGCCTTTTGCCGCCAGAGAGTTCTCGTTCAGTTGCAGCTGATAGTTTATGAGTAAACGTGTTCTTTTTGTTTTCTCGATCTGAAAAACTTTGAAAGTTAAGTGTTTTGCTTTTAATTGCAGTACTTATTCATTTAATCTCATCCTAGTGCATCATTGCATTGGATAAAGTATGTTTAAAAGATTGTTTTTGTGTAGATACTATGTAATTTTGCAAGTAACAAAGATTCGTTATGCGTGTTTCAATTCGAGGGTTGTAAAATGAGCCCCCATCGTGCTTGGTATATGAGCCCCCAAATTTTAAGGGGCTCATATTATATACACTACAGGAGTGTTTTCAACTTTGCCTTTTCAGATGGCAAGAAAAGTGCTAGGTCAAAAAAACAAGACCAAAAGAAAAAAATGGAATACTGAAGATATGGTTAAGGCGATCAAGGCTGTAAGAAACAAAGATATGGGATTGAAAAAGGCATCAAAAATGTTTCTTGTTCCAAGACCTACTCTTCAAAGACTTGTTCGAGTTGACAAACCACCGGAAGAAGCCGCTTTAACAAAATTAGGGAGAAAACCTATAATGGGCGAGGAGCTGGAAAGTGAATTAGTCGAGTATTTACTTATCATGGAAAGTACATTCTATGGTCTTACCAGACAAGATGTTCGCAGAGTAGCTTACCAACTGTGTGAAAGAAATGGAATTAATCATCCATTCACAGAAGAGGGGTTAGCTGGTAGAGCTTGGTTCGACCACTTCATGAATCGTCACAACAATGTTTTATCTCTTTTGAAACCTGCTGCGACATCGTTCTCAAAAGCAAATGGCTTTAACAAAGAGGCAGTCGACAATTTCTTTGATATCCTGGAAGCCGAGTACGCCAAACACAACTACCCGGCAGATAGAGTATTTAATGTCGACGAGACAGGAATATCAGTCGTTCAAAGCAGAATCCCTCGAATCATTGGGTTGGGAGGAAAAAGACAAGTGGGAGCTCTAAGTTCTGCTGAACGGGGCTCTCTCGTGACAGTAGTCTGCTGAGTAGTTGTATTTACGGTACTATAAACCCGAGAAAGTATGAACCCCTCCTCAAGCAGATTTGCTATACTTAAAACAAGCTTAACATGAGCATATGAGCTTTTTGTTCAAGTGTGGAATCTTGTCTAATCTAAGATTTTTGTGAAAATGCCCTCGGGAATTTCCTCAGAAAGTATGACCCTCTCAGATTGATTTGTTTATACTTACAAAAGGCACTTCTGTGAGATTGTTATCCATAAATTTGTTAAAAATATGCCCCTCTTGTGGCCACACTTAAAACTGGCCATCCACACACATACACACACACACACACATATATACACACACACACATACACACATACATATTTATTTCTGGTTTAAGTTCTTGGATACCAGGTTCAATTTACATATCTAATATTAAAACAATGTAATTCTTCTAGAATTGCTCCGTGACAACAGACCCATCTATGTGCAAATGCCTGAACTCGGTGAATACTTGGGAACAAGTCCATTTTTTTCATTATGTCAACATTTTTAACTTCTTTTGCCAGTAATAGGGAAATGGTAGCAAGCATTAGACAAAGTACTTTGGAGCTGAATATTCCTTTTCTTAGACGTCGTATATTACTAAAATATTTTCAATTCACATATTTCTCATACCGCTGTATCTTGTTCTATTAGGCCTCTTCGAGAACATTGCCTATTAGGACTCTTCGAGAACATTGCCTATTAGTGAAATAATAGGACAAGCATATGGCGGTATGGGGATATGTGAATTGTTGGTTTCTTCAATTCACATAAAAGGATTGAATAGAAACTAGGATATTTTGCATTTGTTATATTCAATTTATTTGTTGTAATCTGTTCATATATAAAATCAAGCCCCGAGAAAATATAAGATCAATACTTGAACAATATGTGCGCATGACGGCCCCAAAGCGGTGGGATCGATACTTTCTGCACAGCGATCAGTTCATTTCGAGCCCAGCACCGGCGTGTCGATCAATATTTGGAGCAGCGATCCTTTACAAATTAGTTCCAGACAATTCCGCTCCCCTAAGCGTGGAGGCGCTGCGGTCGGGATTGCATGTACGCTCAGCAGAAAAACGGGATACACTCAGAAGAAAGTACTTCGGCAAAAATGTTAGAGAATAGCTCATGTTTCTGAATATACCCCTACAGTGTTTCTATTGGCTCTGTAAAACTATAAAAGCCAGGGTACAGTGCAGATTCTTCACCATTGCTGGATTGGCAGTGGAACCCACTGCTCCACCAAAGTATAGGAGACTTGAAGCATATAATTTGGCGGAATAATCCAAGTAAGGTCATATATACATATACATACAAAGCACAGTGCTGAACTCAACTGATCCAGCATAGAGTTTTGAATTTAAACCCCAAGAAATTGTATATAAATACCAAAGCCAAAACTATTAATACACGTACACACATACACACACACACAAAGCACAGTGCTGAACCCCAACTGATCCAGCATAAAGTTTTGAATTGAATCCCAAGAAATTGTATATAAATACCAAAGCCAAAAAATATTAAGTGTATACACGCATATATACATACACACACACAAAGTACAGTGCTGAACCCCAACTGATATTTTTATTCAGTATAAAGTTTTGAATTGAAACCCAGGAAATTGTATATAATAAACAACAACAAAAATGCCGAATCAAAAATATTGTAATCAATGCAATAAAAATATATCCAGCCCCAATTGGGCCAAGCATCAAAAAATTTGTAATCCAGACAAATACAAAACTCCCACAAAAATTTGCCCCAAATGCAATAGAAAATACAACATGGAATATTTCACATATAAACATAAAGATACTTGCTCTGCATTGCCCTCTCAACCATCTACATCTGGTCTGAAAAGAAGGCACGAAGCACCTGTTAATGCCAGAGCAGCAAAACAGCCACGCCATGAACCTACCCGTAGCAGTTTTAATGCCCAACTTAAGGATTACCAGTTTGTATCAGAGCTAAGATGCGGCATTGAGAATTTCTTGAACAGTATAAATTCTGATCTGCAGGCAATTCTTAATGCACAAAATGGCTCTTATAAGCTATCCCTCAAATTGTTTGTACAATATAAGAAACCAAATGGCACAAAATTTACACAGCCCCACATAACAGAAACTGTACCGGTATATTCAAATGCAAATTCAGACAAAATAATAAGCAGGTTGATTGATCAATTAAATATCAAACACTCTGAATTTGCGGCAAAAGAGTCCGGATGGAGCCTATGCGGTTCATCACACAAGTTATATGTTAATATTTCTGAATTCACTCCATTACAAGGATCCACTTATCTGCCTTTACCTGCCAATATTAAAAACAGAAGAGCCGTGGTTAATATAGAAAATACCGACCAGAAATGTTTTCTGTGGTGTATATTAGCTGTTTTGTTTCTAGTTTCAAGGCATCCTGAGAGAATAAGTTATTACAAACAGCATGAACATATTTTTGACGATGCAATGAAGGGTTTAGAATATCCAATGTCAGTTCAGAATATTGATAAATTTGAAAAAAGGGCCAGGCACATCAATGGCAAACAATTATCTATTAATGTTTTTATTTGTTCTACTGGACGTGGCAATTCTTTGATAGAACCTCTCAGAATCAGTACACTTGATGATGAATCTGCAATTCCGATTGATCTGCTCTTAATTGAAGGGGATGGCACATATCATTACACTCTGATACACAGTCTTGAAGCTTTAGTCAGAAAACAACTAGACAAAACTCATACAATATTCAAGTTGTGCAGAAGATGTTTGACTGTATTTGATGGTCAAAAAATGGTGAAGGGGGTTCGGGAAGAGAATGCAGAAATTGCAAAAAACAAGTTAAAAGAGCATCTGAAATACTGTGGCAACCATAAACCTGTTCATATGGTGATGCCCAATCCAGGTGAAAATTGCAAATTCAAAAAGTATGAAGCCCTGTTGGAACACCCAGTATATATTGTCTGTGATTTCGAATCGAACCTCAAACCTATTGCATTCTGTAGCCCAGATCCAGAAGAATCATCAAGTACACCATACCAGCAACATGAACCATCCAGCTTTTGTTATGTGGTTATACGGGACGGTGTTGTTATTAAAATAGATTCATACATGGGAGAAGATGCCATCAAAGAATTTGCACATAGAATGGAAAATATGTGTCGTGACATAGCATCTAACATCTTATTAAAATCAAAGCCTATGTTGCCTTTAACAGAGGAACAGATTGAGGATTTCAACAATGCAGAAAAATGCCCGGTATGTGATTCTGAATTTTCAGATACAAATATCAAGGTGAAACACCATTCTCATACAGATGGTCGATATAAACAGGCCCTGTGTAATAGCTGTAATATTCAGATCAAGAGACCAAGATTTATCCCCATATTTTGCCATGGAGCATCCAATTATGATTTCCATCATCTGATCAAGTACGAGGGGTTTGAGAAGCAGAATTTAAATATTTTAGCTGAAAATGATGAAAAATATATATCTATTAGCAAGATAATTAAAGTTGATGGTGTTCCTATTCAATTAAGATTTCTTGATTCTTACAGATTTTTACCTGCTAGCCTGGATACACTGGCCTCTCAATTATCTGATGATGACTTGAAAATCACACGTGCATTGTTTCCAAATCAGGACCTGAAATTAATTAGGCGGAAGGGTGTATATCCATATGACTATGTCACAGATTCTTCTAAATTTGATGAGTGTTCCCTGCCACCACAAGAAGCATTTTACAGCAAAATCAGAGGATCTGGAATCAGTGATGAAGATTATCACCATGCCCAATTGATGTGGGACAATTTAAATTGCCAGACATTTGGTGATTATCACATGGCTTATTTGAAACTTGATGTTACCCTCTTAGCTGATATAATACAGATATTCAGAAAATCTTCCATGCAAAATTATGGACTGGACCCAGTGTATTTTTACAGTGCCCCGGGCCTAGCATGGGCTGCAATGTTTTTCAACACCAAAAAGCCATTGGATCTGATCCACGATCAAGAAAAGTATCTGTTTATGGAGGAATGTATAAGAGGGGGGATGGTGCAATGTTCCCAGAGATATGCCAGAGCAAATAACAAATACATGCCTGATTATGATCCAACACGGCCATCAAATTATATACTGTATGGAGATGCAAACAACCTCTATGGTCACGCTATGATGGATAAATTGCCATATGCAGAGCTTGAGTGGGTCGAAGATTTCAATATTGAAGATCTTAAGGATTTTGATGACAGTGAGTATGGCCTCTTCTTAGAGACTGATCTGACAATTCCTGATCATTTACACAACAAATTTTCTGATCTGCCCCCAATTCCCGAGGTTCAGTGCTCACCTGGCTCTAAACAGAAGAAGCTCATGACGACACTGGAGCCGAAACAGGGTTATGTCATATATTATAAAAACCTCCAGTTCCTGATGAAACATGGTGTTCAAGTGACCAAACTTGGCAAAGTCTTGAGGTTCAGGCACTCAAGATGGTTGAAACCATACATTGATACAAATACGGAGCTTCGAACATCTGCAAAGAGCGAATTTGATAAGGGCTTGTTTAAATTGATGGTGAATTCAGTGTATGGCAAAACAATTGAAAATGTCAGGAAACATACCGATGTTAAAATAATTACTGACCCCAGCCGGAGCAAAAAATTGGTTGCAAAGCCCAACTTCAATTACAGAAGAATTTATGATGAGTACATGGCACTTTTCAACATGATGAAAACAAAGATCAAGTTTGATAAACCTATTTATGTAGGGGCTGTGATATTGGAATTGTCCAAATTACATATGTTAATATTGTATTATGATGTGCTGAAACCTTTTTACGGTGATCGTGTAAAATTATTGTACATGGACACGGATAGTTTTATTCTTGAAATTCAAACAGAAGATGTTTATCAAGATATGTCACAGCCTGAATTGTTTCAATACTTTGATACCAGTGAACATACAAGAATTCAACAACACCACAACAAAAAGGTGCCTGGCAAGTTAAAAGATGAGACACTTGGTGATGTTATTGTGGAATTTGCTGGGTTAAGAGCCAAGATGTACAGTTTTGAAACATGTAGTGGTGCTGTTGCCAAAAAGGCCAAGGGCATTGGCAGAGTAACTGTTGAAAAAGAGCTTGTATTTGAAGATTACAAAAATTGCATCAAATCACAGAGTTCAATCAGAACATCAGAAAATAGAATTCAGAGTGAGGATCACTTGTTGACTTCAAATGTTGTAAGAAAAGTGGCCCTGGACCCACATGATGATAAGAGATGCATTTTGTCATGTGGCACACATACTTTACCTTGGGGGCATTGTGATTTGAAAAATGGAAATCAATGCCCAATTCCAGAGCATGATTTGAAATAAATAAACATGCCTATGAACTTATTTGGGTTCAAAAAACAGGCTATTATGGACCTGCCGACACCACTACCCTCTCCTGATTTACAATCTGTAATGTCTAAACTGAGTGGCTTGTTAATTATTCATCTGAATAGTATATTTATAGATAATGATGAAGAAACAGGCAAAACATTGTACATATTTAACAATAATTTAAATCACTACCAATTACCTGTAGGTGGGCAATTGCAATTTATTACAACCCCCGAGGGTGATGTCAAGATTTCAGTAGGGAGAAATATTTACAGAATTAAGCACTCAAACATGGTTTCTGGCACTGTATATACTGTTTCTGCTGGTGACTGCTTATATATTGAGGTCCCTGGATCCTATGACAAGCTTATACCCTTTTTTATAGAATTAAGAATCAGATACTCTATAATAAATAACCAGTAAAACAAAATGCCTAATGATATATTTGGCCATACAAGGCATGAAGATCACAGTGATGAGATTCTGATGCTTGATGTCAGAGTCAAGAAATTAAGAAGTGATTTACAAGCTTTACAAACCACACTCAATGCCAGTCTTCAATTAGAAATTACAAATTTACAATCACAATGCATGGACCCTCTTCTCAAAATTGATTCCGAACTCAAAGTGTTGCTTCAGAAATATACTGATCTGGCTACATTGGATAATTTTCAAAGTTTGGAAGAAGCTGTAGCAGCTCTTCAAGCCAAATTTAAGACCCAGGCTAACAACTCTGAGCAATTGAAACAGCAATTAGAAGAGCAGATAAATAATGTCCAGGCACAGCTCCAAACAATTGTCAAAAGCATAAAATCACAAGAAGATTTTGATCTAGTGATTTCCACTCTAAAAGAACAGATTCAGTCACTCGAGATACCTAATCTGGACCCTCTGAACAATGCCATAGCCGAGGTTAAAGGAAAAATTGAGACACTTGAAAATTTTATGAACAATTTGCCATCTTCTGATGCTTTGAATGCAATAACTCGGAGTGTTGCCAACATCAAGCTGCAACTTGAAACATATGAAGATTTTGGAAAAATTCAAAGTTCCATAACCCATCTTGAAGGTACAATAGCAGCAGTGCAAAGTGATTTGGCAAATGTACTAGAATCTCGCCTGCCCGGGATTGTAGATACTCTTGTCAGTGTCCAGCAACAAATCACAAAGCTTGAAAACCTCAATACTGAATCTGAGCTATCTCATTTTCATCACTTGATAGATGATATCCAAACGAAACTTGAAATTTTACAACAATCAACACCCTCTCAGGCAGATATAGCCCTGCTCCAAAATGCTATGCAAAATGTGGCTCATGCTTCTGAATTACACAATGTGAAATTGGCACTTGAATCTTTGCAAAATACAGTATCAAATCTGCCTACATCACAGGAACTTAAAAATATTAAGAGGGCAGTGAATCGCATATTGAAATCAGAAGATATCAAGAATATCCAGGCAGAGATCAAACATCTCACTCAGACAGTTGCCACTCTACCAACCAATCAACATATTAATGAACTGCATGCCCTGTTTGAGGATATCAGAAGACAGGTCCATGATCTTACTGCTCAAAATTCAAAATTGGCAGTTGTTGAAAATTTGCAACAAATTGTAGCTAATATCAAGCAACAGCTAGGGACCATGGAATCCAATCAAGCAAATGCTCTGTCTGTTTTTGCCACCCAGCTTCAAGAAATTGTGCAACAATACAAGAAACTTGTTGTGGACGTAAAGATCAAGCCAGGCCATGATGATGTTGTTAGGACCATCAATGAGCACCTTGAATCTGTAACAAGCAGATTGCTCACAGCAGAAAAGGAAATAACAGGCATAATCGAGAATCCAAAACATACAGTAATTCTTGAATTGTACAGCATCCCCAATAAAGAATATGATTCACCATTTACACCAGGTAGCAAAATATATATGCTGTCCCCTGCACAATTTTATTACCAGTTTTTTGTTGGAGGCACATTGAGACCAATCAAGATCAAATATTGGCATCAGCCACAGGCACACCACTACCCCACCTTATCAATAACAAATGCTGACAACAAACCAAAAATCACCAATGTAGAGTTAGAGGATTTTACAGATCCTAATACATTAGAAACAGCCTATACTGAAGATGATGGCTCTTTGGAATTTAAAATACAAATAGGGGACAAATTATATTTAGAAAATCCTGCAGTCTCAGCTGCTGAACACCCTATAGTTGCAATATTCTTGTTTTCATACCATGTCTAGACAAATTATTGTTGATGAATTACACAGACAAGCCCGACATAATTATAAGAGACTCCCAGTAGTTACAAAAGGCATAGATGATTTATGGCAGAGCGACTTGATTGAAATGGCAACTGGACAGTTGAAAAACTTAGACAAAATCAACAAGGGCTACAAGTATCTACTCACTGTAATAGATACATTTTCAAAATTTGCCTGGGCTGTGCCACTCAAATCCAAGACTGGAAAATGTGTTACAGAAGCCTTCAGGACAATCATCAATCATTCAGGAAGATCACCGCGCTATTTGCAAACAGATAATGGCAAAGAATTTTATAATTCAGTGTTTCAACAATTTATTAAAAGCCAGGCAATAAAACATTACTCGAGTTACAGTGATCTCAAAGCCTCAATTGTAGAGAGATTCAACAGAACCTTAAAAAATCTTATGTATAAACAATTTACCCTTCAAGGTAATTATAAATGGCTTAATATTCTTCCAGAACTTCTACATAAATATAACAACTCGGTCCATTCCACAATCAACATGAAACCCTCTGAAGTAACTTCATCTGATGAGCAAAAATTGATCAGGACTGTTTATTATCCTAGATACCAGCCAACAACAAGAAGGGCCAAATACAGGGTAGGCGATCAAGTAAGAATCAGCAAATATAAGCACTTATTCAAGAGAGGCTTTACGAGAAACTGGAGCACCGAATTATTTACAGTAGTTCAAGTTAAACCCGGGACCCTTAACACATATATAATAAAGGATCACCGAGGAGAAATTCTCAAAGGCAGGTTTTATGAACAAGAGCTCAGCAAAACTAAACAGCCTGACACATATCTCATAGAAAAAATAATCCGCAGAAAAGGCAACAAGTTATTTGTCAAATGGCTAGGTCATCCGGAAAACAGCTGGATCGATGCAGACAAAGTGATAATATGAGCACCTGGGATGTTATAAAAAGGCTGCCAGAACCTGAACAGCAGAATAAGATAAATGGAGTGCTGCTGCCTGATAATATTAGGTGTCTTATTGTTGGGCCATCTGCTTGTGGTAAAACTACACTAATGGTTGATAATTTTTTATTGGCACCCAACTGGTTAGATTGGAAAAACAGGCACTTGTATATCTTCTCTAAGAGCTTGGAACAATTAAAATATCAGCAGCTGATGAAGCTATATGATGGACTGGATATTGCCACTTTTGAACCAGATGTTAAGCCACTTCATGAATGTCTCGATAATTCTGTTGTTGTGTTTGATGACATTATACTGGATAATCAAAACAAGGTTAGAAATTTCTTTACACAGGGCCGGCACAAAAACATTGACTGCTTCTACCTGGCACAGACTTTTTCTAAAATTCCGAAGCAACTGATCCGAGACAACAGCAATTTTATATGTGTGTTTCATCAAGATCATACCAACCTCAAACACATACATGATGAATATGTAGGTGGGGACTTGAGCTACAATGATTTTTCCAAGTTTTGCAGTAGGTGCTGGAGCCAGGACAGTTATGGGTTTGTCACAATTGATATGACAAGAAAACCCAATAGTGGCAAATACAGAAATAAAATCAACGATTTTCTAGACGTTGAAACATAAATAAACAACCATGAAACGACCAATCATTGATGATCTTAAGTTAAGAGATTATCTTGTAAAAAGATTTAAGGGATGGAAATCAGAGAACCGTGGAATTTATGAAAAACACAAACAAACAGAACAGCCTGTCATTGATGCTATTAATAATTTAGGTAAGAATATCAAAACTGTTACAGAGCAAAATCAAAATTTGATCACAGAGCTTGTACCTGTAGCTGCTAGGAACATATTAGATTATCCATTCACCCCACTTTCCAGTATTCATACACCTAGTCCTGTTGCTCCTAGAAGAATTGAAGCTAGTCAGGATCCTATTGAATTGGGTCTTCTTGCTCAAAAATATTTAACCACACCTAAAGACAACAAAGATGAGGTGTTTGGCTTATATGCTGACACAGAGCTTGATGGGAGCATCATACATAGAATCGGCAATTTCAGGGTAACATTTATGGGAGATGATATAATTGTATATTCAGAATCTCGTCTCGGAGAAAAAGGTGCTTTTGTTAAGTACACCGGCACACCTGGATTGTGGGAACTGATGACTAGGAAAAGGCCTGGCAGCTATACAGATCAGGATTATGAGGATTACAAAGAAATATTAATAAAATCAGATGCTCTATACCAGAACAATGATCCCACACAAAAAAGAGTCAAGTCTAGCAGTGGAGCAAAATACAATAATTTAATCAAGCCCATATGGTCACAGATCAAGACTGGCAGTGGAATCAAACAATACAACACCCTGCCTAAAGAATTTGTGTGGGTTGATGATGTCAGGAAACTTGTAGATAGGTTATTGGTGATAGCTGGGGAAGAAAATGCTGGCAACCACAATTTTTACAATGAAAAGGTTGGAATTATGGACATGATAAGCACAAAATTGTCTAATTTTATAGTGAATGACCCTAAGGGGATTGGATATCTTATAAAAATTATTAATACTCTACCACCTAAATTTTGGAATATTTCTGAGGGTCGGGGGTTGGTTAATGACATTATAAACAAGCTGCCATTTGAACTACACATTCCAGGCTATCAGTATTGTGGTCCCGGTACAAAATTGGACCATAGATTAAACAGGGGTGATCCTGGTATAAATCCCCTAGATGCTGCTTGTAGAGACCATGACATAGCATACAACACACATACCGACCTTGACAAGAGACATGTTGCAGACAAGAAATTAGAAGAGGCTGCATTTGGCAGATTTGTAAGCAAAGATGCTTCTTTAAGTGAAAGAATAGCAGCATTGGGAACCACCATAGCTATGAGCACCAAGCAAAAACTGGGGTGGGGGTTGTGAACATGTATATAATAAACCTACAATGAAGGCCAAGGGTGTTATGTATCAAATACCTTATGCAGGTCTCAAATCTCTTAAAACTATTGACAGTCTTTTAACCAAAAAGCAACGCAAGAAAAAAAGCTCTTGTCTTGCAAAGGGCCATGGTATGAAATTGTTGCTTAGTACCCCCCAATTAAAAAAATTACAGCAATCAAGGAAAAAATCACATGTGGGGGGTTTCATATTTACTATCCCTGCCATCTTAGCAGCTCTCGGGGCTGTTGGGAGCTTGGCTGGGGGATCAGCTGCCATAGCAAAAACGGTAATAGATGCCAAGAAGAATAAGGCAGAATTAGATGAGCAGAGGCGCCATAACCTGGCCATGGAGAAAAAGGGCAAAGGTCTTAAGAGAGCCATGAATAAGTTTAAAAAAAACAAGAGGCGCTTACAAACCAAGATATTGAAGCTTTAATCAAGCCATTGGGCATCAAACATTTTAGAGGTGTGTACATGTCTGATTCTTTACCGGAACAACCACTCAACAAAGAGTGTGGCATTGTTAATTTGGATGAGTACAAAAATCAGGGCACTCACTGGATCTGTTATCTTAAATATTTAAACAATAAGGCATTTGTGTTTGATTCATTTGGAGGTGTTCCACCTGAAAATTTAGTAAAATATCTAAATTCAGCTAATCTTTATTACAATAATGCCCGTGTTCAAAACTTCAAAGATGTTAATTGCGGACATTTGTGTTTATCTGTTCTCAGATATATGTCTCAAATAAATAAACCATCAATTGAAAATTTTCAAAAAGCCTTGTGGTATCTGAAACATCATGGGGGTATTCCATCTCACCAGCCAAAATTCAATATTGAAACTCAAATTGCATGATGACATAGTGTATCCCAAAACAATAGCTCTCAGAGCATTTTACGGCATGTACCTGATCCCTAATATTACGCACCACAACAATACAATTGCAGTAGGGGATCAAAAAATTGTCATCACTCCAGGGCAATATAATCTGTCCACTCTAAATGCTCAATTACCCAGAGGTGTAGTGTTAAGTCAAAATTCTGTCACTCACAGAGTAGAGATTGTATCTGCTACGGAGACAGTACATCTGGGTACTATAGGAGAGCTGTTAGGATTTGAGAACAACACAAAACTTGAAGCAAGCATCAAACACACTGCTATGAATATACCTAAATTCTTAGCCATAGAGACTCTGAATATTCACTGTAATGTGGCTGAGGGTATGATCACCAAATCAAATGGCATAGGCACTCACAAACAAACCGGCATCATTGCAACATTCAAACCTAATTCCGAATTCATGGAGCCAATCATCTACAATCCATCCCCAACATTATATTTTCCTGTGTGCCATAATAGAATAGATTATATTGAATTGATGGTCACTAATGAAAAAGAAGAATTAGTTGATTTTGCTGGAGCCACAACAACTGCTATCATAGAGATTAACATTTAAATAAAAATACATACGATGGAAAATATTGAGAGTTATGAGCTACAATCATTCCCCCCAAACAGGAGGACATTTGCAAATTTAAATCAACCCAACACAGAGATTGAGGTTGATCTTGATGTAGGGGACGGCTTTATACACCCCCACAGAGCAGATCTATACATCAAATTTGATGTTGTAAAGCTCGATGGTACAGATTACCCTGCAAATTCAAACATAAGACTGGTGGACAATTTTGTGCCGCATCTATTCTCTGAAATTGAGATCAGAAAGCATGGCGTTGTTATAAACAGAATAGATTATCCCGGCATTACCTCCACGGCTTTGGCCACACTAAAATTATCCAAAACCGAAGCTTCTTACTACAAAATCGGTGGATTTGAGGCTGGTGATAAAATATTATCTAAGAACCACACTGTGCTGTTCCCGATGCGCCTGTTGCCAGGATTCTTCTCGGATTACAAAGAAATTATGTGGAAGGGTGGGTTAAGAATTACATTTAGAAGAGCTGCCAATGATAATAATGCTTTGATGAGGTACAGCACATTAAACCCTACAGGGGAAGCTCTGCCTAATACCCTACCTGATGCAGGCAAATGCATTATTCAGACTATGGAGTTAAGAATCCCGGTTGTTGAATATGAGGCCAGTTATGCTCTTAAATACAAAGCTGATATCCTAAAAAATCCACAGATTCCTCTTCAATTTTACACATATCAATCTGTACAGAAGCCTGCCTCTGGTACTTATTATGAGTTTGATGCCACAAATTCATTCTCTAGTATACAATTTGACATGCCTGATTTTGTGGTGGTACTGTTTCAGACTGGGAGACACAACAATCAGGAAAAAAATTCAAGTAGATTTGATAACTGCAACATCAAGAACATTTATCTTAAAAATGGCAGAAATGAGGTCTTTCCTAGAGAAAATTACAATTTAGACATGTCCAAGGATGATTTCCTCAAATTATATGAGGCTTTTTCGGCTTTCAAAAGGGTCACTACTGGCAGTACTGATATGTATTACTCACCAGATGAATTCAAAACACGGAGACCCATGTTTGTAATCAACACTTCAAAAAGAAAACAAGTTGTAGCGAACGACAGGACAAACATTAAAATTATCTGTGAATTCCACGAGGCATTACCCGATGACACCATTTGTAGTGTCATTCTCATAGGTGAAAAATCATATGTTTATGATGTAAGAAATGAGAGAGTCACGGAGCAATTCTAGAAGAATTACATTGTTTTAATATTAGATATGTAAATTGAACCTGGTATCCAAGAACTTAAACCAGAAATAAATATGTATGTGTGTATGTGTGTGTGTGTATATATGTGTGTGTGTGTGTGTATGTGTGTGGATGGCCAGTTTTAAGTGTGGCCACAAGAGGGGCATATTTTTAACAAATTTATGGATAACAATCTCACAGAAGTGCCTTTTGTAAGTATAAACAAATCAATCTGAGAGGGTCATACTTTCTGAGGAAATTCCCGAGGGCATTTTCACAAAAATCTTAGATTAGACAAGATTCCACACTTGAACAAAAAGCTCATATGCTCATGTTAAGCTTGTTTTAAGTATAGCAAATCTGCTTGAGGAGGGGTTCATACTTTCTCGGGTTTATAGTACCGTAAATACAACTACTCTGCTGCATGAGTGCAGGGGGAACTTTTGTACCTCCTATCTTCATTTTTCCCAGGAAAAATATGTCTGAGCTTCTCATGAAAGGCGCTCCACCGGGGGCAATTGGTAGATGTCATCCGTCCGGTTGGATACAAGCAAATATTTTCACAGACTGGCTAACGCACTTTATTGACAAAACTAAACCCTCAAAAAATGACCCTGTGCTCCTTATTCTAGATGGCCACAACTCCCACACCAAAAACATTGACATTGTGAATCTTGCTCGAGAAAATGGCATATCCATTGTAAGTTTACCCCCACACACATCGCATAAACTGCAGCCTCTTGACAAAACATTTCTTGGCGCTTTGAAACATCACTACAGTGAAAACATACGCAAGTGGATGCTTCACAGTGAGAGACCTATTGAACCCTCTGATATTGCCGAACTATTGGGAAAGGCTTATTTGACTTGCCAGACCGGATCCATCGCTGTGAATGGGTTTCAGGTTACAGGATTATATCCGTGTAACCGGAATGTTTTTTCTGCTGTGGACTTTGCACCTTCCTCTCAAGAGGTACTGGATTTGGAAACCCTGCGAAAAGGCAAAGGGAAAATACCTAAATCCTCCAACAATGCAGTAAGAGGACAAAACACAGGTACCGAAACTCCACAAGAAGATAATCAAAATGCATCTGCGACGAAAAGTGTAGAATCAAACGGCGCTGGAACGGCAAGTTCACCAGTTTTGGAGAATGTGCAAGTAAGAAGATTCCAACCAGCTGCTGAAGATTTGGCATGGGCAGGGCCTTCCGGTCTGTGTAAAGATAAGGAGAAGAAGATTCCCGGACACACTGTGTCTCCAAAAGATATCTGGCCTGTTCCCGAACCAAAGAGGAAAGTGACTAACAAAGGTCCTAAACCCTCCAAGGCAGCTTTGATTACATCGTCTCCGTACAAAGATGCTCTGTTGGCTACTGGAAAAAAAAGAAAGAAGTCAGACTCAGCTGAAGGGAAGAGACAACTGAAGGATAAAAAGAAAAGAGATGATCAACAGCCTACTGAAGAAACAGAACCTAAAACAAAGCATGCAGTGAAACCGAAGCTTCATCAAGATTCAGATAAGGAATACTGTGAATCAGATATCGATTCTGGGGAATCTGTCTTAGAAACACCAATCGGAATGTAATATCCCGGTGATGAAGAAGCAGTTTGTCTGTTCTGCGAGGGTCTATTTTCGGATGATAACCGAGGAGAACTGTGGGTGCAATGTCTCATCTGTGAAATGTGGGCACACAACGACTGCGCTGGATGCGAGAAGGATATTTACATTTGCGACTTTTGTAAATAGACATTACAAAAAAACAAAATAAAACTTTTTAAATGGTTTCTTAATGACCCTTTCCATTGGTTTTGTAATGATTTTTTCAATGATTTTGTTAAGAACTTTTATGATATTTCACATCATAATATTTTTTTAAGGTTTTGTAATGAATAAAATGTTGTTTGTATGATTTAATTTGTCATATACTTTTCTAAACAAGTTATTCTATTATTTTTTCCTAGGGGCTCATATTACCAGCACAAAACTTTTTTTCCACAAAATGACTTGTTTTGTATTTTATTTTTTTCCATATCCTTAAAGTTTCTCAAATTGGTTTATATTTTAACAATAGTTGTATGAAATGTTGTTGTTAAAGTTATCGTAAGAATCTGAACAAAAAAGTTAAAAATCAAATTTTAAAAAATACAAAACAAAATGGGGGCTCATAATACCACCTTTACCTCTACATTTTTCGTTCTCTCATAATCACATTCATGGTCAGTTGACCATATGCAACATTTTTGATTAAAAAAATCCGTGGAAAACAATTTGGGCGTTAATGGGTTAATGCAAGAATTACTTTGTGTGAACATGTGAATTACTGTATTTTTGTTCTTTAGCAATTAAATCAAAATATTATTATTGTACGAAACCGAATTGTAAAAGTCGTTCTCGAAGAAGTTACTATATAGTAATATTGATTCATTTATATGCTCAATTCAGTTGCATGAGATTGTTTTATGTTTCTACTGTGTTAAAAATGGCTTCTCGTTAACTTGCTTTTGTTTTCTGTTTCTCACACCAAATATTTTTTCTGTTTTGTTTGAAGTGATGTGTAATTATTCTCTTGAATATTATGTACCTTTGTTTTGAGAAATGTTCTATAAGTATGATTGTGCCATCTGTCAGCAAAATATTTTGCTGTCTTCTTTAATATTGTTCGTACGTGTTCAAAATGTAATGTATGGATATAATTCCAACAATTCGGTATTTTCCGTAAGACCAGGTATAAGTTAAAGTTCATCCCCCTCGTCACTTTTCATACCTGGATGCCGTATTGAATTTCGTCATCGCTCCAAAATTTGACTGTTGCTTCATTATATATTTCTTTGCCTGGAAACTAATCCTAATTGCTTGTATAATCATTTGTTATTGCCACAAAATAAATGTATAAAGCATCTGCTTTCGGGAACCCGAAATGGTGTTTCTACTTTCGTCCCCGTAAGTAATTCCATAATAAATGAGTAATGACGATGCTCCAATATTTTTTTTTAAAAAAAATATTCAGATTTGTCTTCATGATTACATAATGTACTTCCTAGCGAAAAAAATTAACTTGCACATGCGCACTTGCAAAGTTGATTTCAGTACACTGTTGTGTAAAGTGAAGGAATTCTTGTGTTCCGATTTGTGGCACTGACTGCTGTAACTTTCCCATACCTGTGTTGTGGGCAGTGGCTAATACTACCAGAGCCTTTTGAGCAGATCTCATTCTGAGCAATACTAGGAACAAGCAACCTGTGGGTTGCCTAAAGCCTTTTCCTTATTTCCCAAAAGAGGCAATGGCTAGACTGGATAAATTGTGAACCATCTAACACTCTAACTATCCAATGGTGAGTTATTTGCGACGCTCATTATATACGCCTGTTGTGTGGCATCATCGATGCTGTCACTTATGTATAAGTTTATATTGTACTGATGTATATGTCTGTCGATTTTCATAGTACTCGAACGCCTGTAAGGAACCAAACACACGAATTCCTATAGTTTGCTGCACCAGTGTATTGAAATCTGCAAAGAGAGAGACAGTATAATACAGTGTGTCCGTAAAATAATGGTCGGGTTTTAAACAGTCATAGTTTTGGAACAAAGCATGGTGAAGGGTTCGGGTGTAAAGCATGGTAAGTGACAAAATGCAGATTTCGAGATATTGAAAGTTGATGTTACAAAAAATCTGATTTGCATATTAAAATAAATTTCTGAATGATTTACAGCAAATATGATTCACTTGTATGTTTACTATCATACAAACATGATATTTCATCCGAATTATTTTTTTCGGTGGTGCTACATGCGATTTGTTTCAGGGTTGTTCAAAGAATTGTTGTAGTTACCATGCTTTACATGCAACGATATTATCAAAATGAGTGATCAGATACAGCTTTATTCAAGCTAACTTGTGATGTCAGTTCAATAATAATATTTTGACATTCTATAGCAACCATAATATTTTGTAACGCAAAAATGAAAGCCTTTAATAATAATAATTTTATTCAATAAACAATAACCTGAGCTACTTGTTGTAACACGTTTTTCCTTTCCTATGTCTACGACTGAAATGAACACCATTAGAAAAGTAGATTTCATCTTTTTATTACGTTAGTATTTAAAAAAAATAAGTTCTGAATTCTTGTGATTAAAAATAACTTACTTATATCTATACGGGGATCAATATTCGTAAAAAAATGTTTTATATGAGCGGTGTTTCAGCTTCACATATCTACTTCACACACACAGAGGCTCTATTTATTACCTCAACATGCCAAGCAGAATCAGAATGCGATTCACAAGCCTCTCTTGCATACAATGGCAATATTAGATTTTTTGTCATTCAATAACCAATTTATACATAAAATAGGGATGGCCTCTTTTTTTTCGAAAAGTTGAAAATCTAAAAATAATTTTTTTTCGAAAAACGAAAAACTATTTTTTTTAAAAGAAAACTATTTTCTTTTCGAAAAACAAGAAAGCGAAAAACGATTTTTTTCGAGAAACGAAAAACGTTTTTTTTTTTCGAAAAACCGAATAACGAAAAATCGAAAAATTTCATTTTCGAAAATCGAAAGACATTTTTTTTCAAAATGGCCATCCCTAGTTTAAACCACTATCTTCAATATAACAATTACCGGGCCCCGTGGCTGAGTGGTCCAGTCTGCCTACAACTCGTGCAGGAAGCAATTCGTAGCGAGTTCCGCTCTTCGCGTGAGAAGGCTTAGTGATCGAACTGTCCGAGTTAGATCGGGCCGTATACGGTTTGCTAGTGAATTTAGTTCACTAAATGTACTATTATGGATGAGTCAATTTCTGCCGTTGATTACCTCATACGGGAGTGTCTGTGGATTGCACTGAACCAGATTGCAAACGAACTCGGCATTAATCATGGTACAGCATACACTATTGTTCATGAACACCTTCAATACTGGAAGGTGTGTGCAGCCTGGGTGCCAAAGACGCTCACAGAGGAGCAAAAGGCTACACGGATGGGGAAGAGTCTCACGCATCTCCTGCGGTACTCGACAGAGAGCGAGGGTTTCCTGGAGTGCATTCTGGCAATGGACGAGATCTTGCTCAGCTGGTATACGCCAAAGAGTAAACGCGACAGCAAGAAGTGAAAACACATATCGTCCCCGCGACCCAAGAATAGCAGACAAGTCGACTTTGTTTGCAAGGTGATGTTGGTGTTCTTCTTTGATCATCGCGCTCCACTTCTCGGTCTCTTCCTCCGGCAGGGTGAGAAAATGAACACTGCTCTGTACTCTGACATCTTGAGAAACGTGGTGAGACCTGCAATCAGGCGGCCTGTTGTCACGAGGTGTCATCCTACTGTAAGACAATGCACGTTCCCACGTTGCTGGACGCACCATGGACATTATCGCACAAATCGGTTGGGAATGTTTAGATCATCCCCCCTACAGCCCTGACCTATCCCCGTGTAACTTTCATGTGCTCTCCCTGAAAGGCGCTCTACGTGGAATCCCCTTTGCCTTGAACGCACAACTGCAGGAGGCGGTCTTCCATTGGTGCTCACATCAGCCACAGCACTTCTGGGACAGGGGCATGAAAAATCTGGCGAAGCGGTCGGATGCCTGCCTCAACAACGCAGGGGAGTATGCCGACAAGTATTAAAAGGTAAGTCCGTACAACATTCATTCCGTTTATATATTGACCGTACCAAATAATAATAACAACAAACATAAAAACATAGCAGTAATAAACATTTCTGTGACTCTGCCCCCACCCCCTTAGAAAAAATCCTGCGAGCGCCCTTGATAGAACAACATATCTTGTGGAACAAAGGCCAGCCAAGGGATTGTTCGTTGGGTGACGAGCGGCCAGCGAGCGCATGGAGTCCCATCGCCGCTATTTTCCGGGTTTCAAGGCAGATGTCCAGTCGTGTTGCTTTCAAGTAACTGCCCAATTGTCCTCATGTTGCTGGATCAACATATACATTTTTGGAGCTTCTTCCGGAGATCGAACCCGGGACAGCTTGCACCAAAGGTGAAAGCGGTAATCACACGGCTATGTTACTCTTCACTCCCAAATAATACGATTCTTAATTTCGAATTTCTAAATTTATTTCTAAAAATACACAACGTTGCTCACATGCTCAAAATTCTATCTTTTCTGGAAGTTTCATGATGCAAGCATAGGTGTGCGCATGGTGTGCAAAGGTGGGGCAATTGCCCCTAACGTGGACGTCCGCAATTTTTTTCAGGGAGGGACAAGGAAGGTAGTTTTCCAGAGGGGTAAACGAGGTATATTGTCCTCATTATAATGTTGCCTCATCAAAAAACCACTATTTGAGTTTGAAATTATATTGTTCGTGCATCCCCATTATAATAATAAATTTAAATTACTATCATTGAAATCAAATAGTGTGTACCAAAAATGCAATTTTGTAGGTTTGTAGCTTTACTTGTTTAAACCTATTCCATTGTTCTGCAGTAAACAGAATTTCATCAGTGGTTGACTGCCTTTTCTTTGGGAAGTTCTCTTGTTGACTTATAGCCAGATATAAAACCTTGCATTCTGCATTTTTTTTCTTTTTTTTTCTTTCTTGTTTTGCCTTTTGCCTATCCGGATTAAGCGAAGTCCGGCTTATCGGGGTTCAAGGTTTTACTGTATTACATGGTATTTGTTTTCATTTTCTTAACTTGACATTCACGCACTATCATGGGCAGCCACTTTATTTGGAATCTAAGTATGCATATGGGATTGAGGGGCTTCCAATGAACGTCACGATGTTTACACCGTATAAAAGACGCCTCATTTACATATGTATATATTTTTATACAGTGTGATTGGGATTTTTATTAGTAGTAAAACCACTGAGCGTATTAATATTTTCGCTTTGGGGGGGGATTACACACTAGCTTATTTGTAATTTCACTTCGGAGGGTCGATTTTTTTGGAGATATGAAAATTTGAATATGTTACTGGCCAGTAGAATAAACTAAGAGGGAACAAATTCTTTGTGTGGGGGGGGGGATACCCAGCATTTCACCCGTTAATTCGCACACTCAGTAAAACCATTTCTTGTTTACAGTAATGCTACTTTCATGCTTACAAAATTCTTTTATGTACTATTTATAACTGCGTGTCAATGGCGGCGATTGGGATTTAGAACCGGGGTGTGCAAGTTGCCAAAACTTGGGGGGGGGGGGTAGGATAGTTTATTTCCCTTTTGAAGATAATGTTTAGCATAGTACGGAGGCAAAAGTGTAAAGAAGTTGGGGGGGCAAATGCCCCCCACGTCCCCCGAATCGCTGCCACTGCTACGTGTAATCTCTTTTTGCATCCACACATTCAATGTTAATAATTATATACGAACAGTGTATAATATAGATAACGAAACGAGATAGTAATAGATGGTAACAATACTATAATATGTGAAAAAAAGAAGAAAATGACCTGCTTAAAATGCTCCTGGCCGCTTTACAATGAATTGTTTCGGATTGTGTGATTTTTTTATGTATGGATGCTAGCCGAGAGTTGACGTCCACTTTGTATATGGATATCGTTTCTAGAAATGAAGGAGTGTATACTATAAAAATGGAGGAGGGTAGTTAGCAGGTACGTTACTACGTCAGGAGTCCCGAGTTCTTGGCATGGATGTTCTTCGTGAATACACCTTTATCAATTTCATCATATTATCACACATCCTCATCGTTGCGATTAGCAAAAGTGGCAGAAAAGTTGAGTAAAATAAACCAAATCAATCAATAAATCAATCAGACGTAAAAATAACCATAGTTGCGGATCAGAGTGTACATGTCAAAAATATAATTATTCTGGGATCGGAGTGAGGGGAGGAGTAGAACCCGACTCCGCTCCGAAACCCTGATTTTTTACGCACAATATCTCAGTAAAAATTGAACGACCCTCGTATATATGGTAGCGATTCAGTTCTGGTGGTGGTGGTGGGGGGGGGGGAATCAGCTGCTGCGTCGTATTTGCCTATTCATGTAAGTAATTAAAACTGTTCATTACTCGGATATTGTTACCTGACTCATACTGTTGAGGTTTCAAGCATACACATACGACCACATACGATTATGTCTCAAGTGCCAAGAGGTCGATTTCGGGAGGTGAATTATTCATTCCTTACTATACGGGGCGAACAGAAAGTCTTTCCCTGATTTCAAACAATTATTACACACTATTACAATTAATACTACATGTAGAAGCATTTTTTTTTGTGAATGACACCAAAACTCAAAACCTTTTATTAGTTAGGCACAGGAAGATTATGTTTTCGAAATGTTATCCAAAATCACAAGTTTGTTGTTTTGTTCATAAACTTCAGCATGGGTGCACCATTTGTTGCACGGAGAATGTCTATAATCTGTTCCTGTAATCTCTGGAGCTAGCGAACGAGAGCAAGTCTCTTGGGAAGTAGTGCCTAGGGAGGGCTCGACCAATAAACAAGCGAGAGGGAAACGGGATTGCGTGGAGGCGAAAAGCGACTGCAGCTACCAGCCTTTGCAGTAGCGTGTACACTCGCTCCGCCCACTCGTTTTCTTCCCTTTTCTACCGTTGTGCACTTGATAGAGTTTAACGACGTGTTGATTACCGAGGACAGCATTGGAAGATGATTCTTACTGCATCTATAGTCCCGTCACTCACGGCAAGCCTACCTGTCCTGGGCATTCCTCTGTAAAACTTCCCATCTCCTTAAACTTTCCATAGCATGCCTTGGTGCTTTTAACATATTCCGTTCTGAACTGCCTTTTAACTATCACCGGTAATTTACTTTCTTGGTATAGTTGAAGTCTTGATTCAAACCCTAGTTCCATATTTTTGGCCCCGTATAGTTCGCTGATCTCTTAGACTCTTTCTGCACTTGCACATCTACTCCGGTGCAACACTAACTCGACTACTTCGTTGATTTGGCGCCAAGTAGTGTATTTGGTGTATGCATCGTTTACACTACGTTCTGGGGGGGGGGGGCGTAACATGTTGTGTATGGTCATGTGGTGCTTGCTAACTAATCAAATAAACGATTAAAGTAAGAGACAGG